>NC_066583.1:420557834-420872677 GCF_024323335.1 Lathyrus oleraceus
GCACGGGCACAATATTGGCCACCCATTGAGGATATATAGAAGTCACCAGGAACCCCGCATCAATTTGCTTATGAACTTCCTCTTTGATCTTCACTGCCATATCAGGATGAGTTCTTCTGAGTTTCTGCTTCACAGGCATGCCCTCAGGCTTTAAAGGTAGGAAATGTTGCACAATATCAGTATCTAGACCAGGCATGTCTTCATATGACTAGGCAAAGACGTCAACATATTCTCGTAGCAACTTAATCAACCCCTTCTTAACAGATTCTTCCAGAAGTGCCCCAATCTTTACCTCTCGCACACAATCTTCAGACCCCAAGTTGACTGTTTCCAGATTCTCAAGATGCGGCTGAATGATCTTCTCTTCATGCTCAACAAGCCGGGTGATCTCATCAGGAATCTCTTCAACATCATCTTCCTCTGCCTCAAATACAGGGAATTCAAAATTGGGAGATGGTGTTGGGTCATTATGTTCAATGGGTCTAGAAATCAACCTGCATAATGATTTTGAATATGAAAAGCTTTAGAATTCAAACAAGGCAAATCATTATGCATATGAAAAAGATCGATTTTATTCTATTTTTTAGGGTTTTATGTGATCACCAATTTCATGCAAAAGCAAAAAGGGAAAATAAATGGAAAAACAAACATTTAACATGAATTTATTGAATGAAAATGTCATTGTATTTATGCGCCAACAATGTTATCACTCCTCCTTTTGGCATGGGAGAAGGGTTTTCAAACAAAGTGATTATTACATTGACTTATGGACAACTGTTGGAATATCCACAGCGACCCAATTGTTGCAGACCCCTCCAGGGATGATGAAATTGCCAGAATCCTTTGTATCTTCTTCTAAAACGGCAGCAGCCTCCTCATCTAGACCAGTGTGGATGAAACCTCCACTCTTGAATAACCCTTGCTTGTTGAAAGTACCAGAAGAAAAACCTATGCCAGCCCGGGACTCGTTGTCTTCTAACTCAATCATTTTTCCTAAACCAGTGGTTGCACCATACTCAATGGGCAACTTTGCATCTTTGTAGGAAGCAAATGAAGGAGTTCTCTTCTCAATAGGCTCAGCTATAGATAAAGCTTGGAAAGGAGTTCCAATTTCAACCTCAGCATCTATATAAGAGAAGGAAGACAAATGGCTAACCATGAGAGCCCTTTCTCCCCCTACCACCACCAGCTTCTTGTTTTTCATAAATTTCAATTTCTGGTGTAGGGTGGATGTCACGGCGCCTGTCTCGTGAATCCATGGTCTACCTAAGAGACAACTATACGATGGGTGAATGTCCATAACATGGAAGGTAATTTGAAAATCACTTGGTCCGATCTTGATTGGGAGATCAACTTTCCCAATCACAGTTTTGCGAGACGCATCGAAAGCCTTCACAACTACTCCACTCTGCCTCATGGGAGGCCCTTGATATGATAGCTTTGAGAGAGTGGACTTTGGAAATACGTTCAATGATGACCCGGTGTCCACCAGCACATTGGACATGGCATTGTCTTTGCAATTCATAGATATGTGTAAAGCCAAGTTGTGGTCTCTTCCCTCCTAAGGGAGATCAGAGTCACAAAAGCTCAGGTTGTTGCAAGCAGTAATGTTTGCAACAATGCTATCGAATTGCTCCAAAGTGACATCGTGATCTACATATGCCACATCCAACACCTTCTACAGAGCCTCTCGGTGTGGTTCTGAATTTAAGAGTAAGGATAACACAGATATTTTGGATGGCGTTTGTAGAAGTTGGTCTACAACATTGTACTCGCTCCTTTTGATGAGTCTCAGCATCTCATCACAGTCTTCTTTCACATTGCCACTCGGGCCAACAGAAGTAGGAGTTTTCAATATGGAGGAGGGCTTAACAGCAAGTGCCGGAGTCGGAGAATTCACAGCGTTCCCGATCGGGCGTTCAACAAAATCAGTATTAATTTGAGGCTTCGGCGGTGCTGAAAATACACGGCCACTACGGGTCAAACCGCTAACATCGACAATATTCACAACAGAAGAAGAGGGCAAGGACACCTCTTTCCCATTCTCTACTACTACGGTGTTGTAGCGATAGGGAACTGCCTTTTCAGAGGAGTAAGGCACAAGACTAGCAGGCTTAATGATCAGAGAGGGAGAAGCCTTCTGCTTGCTACCATTGTACTTTATGATAACAGGCTCGGGTATCCGGAACACTGGGGAGATCACATTGACCTCAGTCTCATTTTCATCAACATTCCTGTTTTGAAGGATCTCAATGACTCCTTCGTCCAGCATTTCCTGAACATCCTCGCGCACCTGGCAACAATCCAATCGGTTAAAAGAGCAGACTCGGCATCTATCATGGTCATGCTCATAATGACTGTAGTCACACAACAAACGATGCATCTGGACCAGAGTTTGTTGAATATGACTGACATATTTGACCTTGTATTTTCCAGGGCAACCCTGGACCATGTTGACAGATTTCCCATGTTCGGGCAATGGGTTCTTCTGCACATTAGGGCCTACGTCCTCAAAACATAAAATACCACACCTCACAAGGTCTTGAACCTTGGTCTTCAAAGGGTAACAATTCTCCACGTCGTGGCCGGGAGCACCAAAATGGTAAACACAATGTAACTCAGGCTTATACCACCACTGGGGGTTAGCAGGTATAGCCGGTGGGTCTCTCGGAGTAATCAACTTCCTTTCTATCAAAGAGGGATATAACTCTGCGTACGTCATTGGAATAGGATCGAAGGTGACCCTCTTCCTCTCATAACTTGTGCTGGTTTGATTACTATTTCGAGGCTGGTAGGCCTACTGCTGCGGTCGGTGCTATTGTTGCTGATACTGCGGATGTGGTTGCTGATTGTTACTATGTTGCTGGTACTGTTGATTATCTCTAAAGACAGGTGCTATATGAGCCACCTGGTGCTGGTTACTGGCGGGACGCACAGTCTTCCTCCTCATAGAGGGTCTTCTTGGTTTCTCATGGGAGATCACAGCATGTGCCTCTCCATCTTTCTTCTTTGCAAACGCCCAATAACGTTTGGCAGAAGAGCCTTCTTCTCTGGTTAACCGTCCTTCACGGACCCCTTCTTCTAGACGCATCCCCATATTCACCAACTCGATGAAGTCAGAAGGAGCGCTAGCAATCATCCGCTCATAATAAAAAGAACTTAAAGTCTTCAAAAAGATCTTAGTCATCTCTTTCTCTTCTAGCGGAGGCACGATTTGTGCTGCCACCTCTCACCACCTCTGGGCGTACTCCTTAAATGTTTCTTTATCCTTCTGTGACATGGCTCTCAATTGATCTCTATCGGGAGCCATATCCATGTTGTACTTGTACTGCTTGATGAAGGCTTCGCCGAGATCATTGAAGGATCGGATGTCCGTGCTGTCTAAACCCATGTACCAACGCAAAGCGGCACCGGATAGACTGTCCTGAAAGTAGTAGATGAGTAGTTGGTAATTATTGGTTTGAGTCGACATCTTCCCGGCATACATGACCAGGTGGCTGAGAGGACAAGTATTTCCTTTGTACTTTTCAAAATCAGGGATCTTCACATTTGGAACCAAGCAGAGTTCGGCAGCAGACTTGCCGAAAAGATCCTTCCCTCTGAGAGTTTTCAATTCCTTGCGAAGCTCAAGAAATTGATCGTTCATAGCATCCATCTTCTCATAAACGTCCGGACCCTCAGACGTCTCAGAATGATAGATGGTGTCGTCTACCCTGGGCAAAGTATGCACGACAGGAGGAGGAACGACAAGGACCGGGCTAGATGCCGGCAGAGAAGCAAAGGTAGGAACAGGACCCTCAGGCATGAAATAGGGAGGCATCCCCCACGGGAACCCGGTTGGCATGGCTGTTGGAACAAAGTGTCCACTGGCAGCGGGCACAATAGAGGAGATAATCTCGGAGATAACTGTCCTCTGGGGAGGAGTTGAAGGTGTCGGAGAAGACTGGCTCTGGGCAGCCATGAGTGACTCCATTAGGGCAGTCAATCTGGCCACTTCCTCTTTCAGCTCGCGGTTCTCTTGCTCTAAGTGATCCATCAGTCTTGAAATGTTGGCTCTAGTGTAGTACCGGTGAGTCAGCTTGTCGTCAAAATAAATGAAGGACACAGAGTTAGACCACAGGGCAAGGGACCGGAAACAAAACCTGCTTATGCATATGATGCATGCAATGTTTGTGCATATGATTTGTTTTTTATTTCAAAGGAACTTTAGAGTTTTATTTGCAAATTCTGGAAATATTAAGCATTTTATCACATATGGAAATATCTCATCAAATAATATCAGGGAAAAGAAGTGTAGCATCGTCAATCATATACAAGAGAAAAGGAAAATAATCGTCTTATGGATCCCTAGAAACAATCATCTAAAGCTCGGGACACAGGAAGATAAGATGCGCGAAGCCTCTTCACCTCCCTCTCGTAGGCTGCCTCCATATCGGCCTTCTCTTTGGCGAGTCGATCATACCTCCTCTTCCAGAACATAGAAGACTGAGGAAGTAGAGAAGTCCATACATCATTAGGGTCATCAATAACCTGATGCTCAAGAAACTCAATCAACGCATCCTTCTCCTTAATCTGCTGAAGCAACTCTTCACGTTCACGGATCCAGGCACGTGAACGGTCTTCGTCTCTCAACTCCTCTACTCCTTGATTAGGGAGGGTTGAAGGCCCAGCCATAATCATAGGTGTAGGTCTCGGATACTCGTAAGGCATGAGATACTCAGACGCCCTCTTCCTAACCCAAACAGTGTAAGGCTCAAAAGCGATGCAATTCTTAGGACCCAACTCTTTCCTTCCTTTCCTATGAATCTTGCGCCATGCGCGGACCATCCTAGCTTTCAAGCCTTGGGGATCTCTACCATCCTGAAAGAATACACCCTCTAACAGAATGTTATTGGGTTTATCCCTTAAGGGGAACCCAAGCTGCCGACGTGCCAAAACAGGATTGTAGTTAATCCCACCACATGTACTAAGAAGAGGTACATTGGAAAATTCGCCACAAGAGTCAATAATCTGAACACCATCATACACATGGTTATACCAAGAGATATCATCATTAGTGAGAGACATAAGTCTCGTGGACCACCGTAGACATTCCTTGTTCTCCTTGAAAGCGACTGTCTGAGGTAAGTGAGAAATAAACCACTTATACAACAGAGGCAAACAACACACAATGGCGCCACCACCCTTTGCATTCCTCATATGCAAAGAGAAGTAGGTATCGCCCAACAGAGTCGGAACGGGATTAAGAGTAGAGAAAATCCTAATAGCGTTCACATCCACAAACTTGTCGATGATGGGGAACAATACCAATCCATAGATGAGAAGTACAAATATGGCTTCAAAGGCATCCTCACTCATGGCCTTCCCATATATAGTAGCTTGAGCAATGAGGAACTCAGAAGGGAGACCTTGAATTCCACCTTTGGTAGTCATATGAGCACCAACCAGAGATTCATCTATGTGTAACATTTCAGCTATCTCTTGAGAAGTAGGAATACTCTCCAAGCCACTGAACGGCAACTGGTCTAGAATAGGTATACCCACAAGGTAAGCATACTCCTCAAGGGTAGGAAAAAGCTGGAAATCCGGAAACATGAAGCAACGGTACAAGGGATCATAAAACTGCACCAATACACTCACCAATCCTTCATCCACCTAAGTAGTCAGAAGAGGAAGAAGCTTCCCAAAACGAGCCTTGAAACCCAAAGGATCTAATACATAGGATGTCAGATTCCTTAACTCTTTCAAATCTGGTTGTCTGACGCTGTACTTCTTTGTATTCCTTCTTTGTCTTTCCATGTCTGAAAATTTTGCAAATAAACCCCTTAAGTTCCTTGAAAATTTTCTTATTTATTGATGATATGGATGCAAATGGGTGCATGAATGCATGAATGCAACAATCTCACTCAAGGATCAAGCAAAGCACACCAAACAAAGGTCATGGGATGGATCATGTTATCCTTAATATCAATCATCCATTTTGGTGGATTATGGTTTACACCTTATCAACACCCAAGTTCCATTGATATTAAGGATTCATGAACGGATCAACCATGAATCAAGGGTTTGTTGTAAGTCACGAGCATGGAGTTAGGTTAAGAACCACCCAAAAGGGAGTGTACTAGGGTTTAAACCTGCCAAACATGTTCTACAAGAGGTTCCCATAGTCATCATCCCATCTTTCGGATATTATTGGAGAAACGACTACTCGTATACCGAAAATATTCTCAAGAGAGACTCTTATGAGTGTAGTATCGCGTAACAATCGTATCAAATCTTACACTTGAACGACTTTCGCACTACATCCTAAGAATATGCCAAGATGGGTTTGGTAAACTAAGGTCCTTGGCTTCTAAGGTCTATATTGGAAAGAGTAATGTCTAACCACAACTTACTTGTGTGACATTATTGATCCCAACATAAACTCCACCAAGTGAATGGACTTGCAAGTCAACTTGCTAAGGAATAACTCCACACAACTCAACAAGACTACGCCATTCTCCTATCCTAAGTGCACTCGAGTCCGGGTATAGAACTCATCTCACAAATATCACCAAGCATACAAGGAATTAATATTCAAGCAATTTAATCATTACATACAATACAGTAATCCCAAATTGCACAAAAATATGTCACAAAACAAATACAATACAAGAAGCATGAAAAGTCGGCAAAACCCACTAGGCAAATACACCTCCCCAGCAGAGTCGCCACTTTTCTGTAGCGGGGTATTCGTTACCATTAGAGATATTGACTAAATCCAAGGTAAATCATACAAGTCGAGTCGCCACCACACTTCTATTTATCCAAAGGAATGGTTAGAAAGCGAACAAAAACCTAAAAGTTTTATCGAATCAAAAACTAGTAAAAATGTCAGAGATCTGGGTAAGGGGGTTGGTTATGCAATGGGAAGGTGTTAGGCATCCAAAGCATCCTAGGTACTCCTAGGGAGCCCTTTTCACATTTGTTGCAAAAGTTTGTTGTTTTTGTGAAAATTTATTTGTGCAAACATGATTGAAGGGATAAAGAAAAGCGTGTATGTTCATCTAATGTACTACTTACTAAAAGAAGGGTCAAAAGAAAATGACTCGCACGGACGTCGCATCCACTGCATCCGTATCTCATCTGAATCTGAGAATCAGAGTCTTCGTAGCTCGGCTACCTAGGGGTTAAAGAGGAGTGTGCTCGGTAAGATATCGCATCTTGTGCCTACGTATCTCATCTAGGATGAAAATCAAAGCAAAACGTAGTTCAACCACCTATGGGGTAAGGGTTGTGTTTTGGGGTGAACGACGTTACTACACAATCTACCGGATGCTCGACCTTTGGAGACTTACTCGCTTGTAGTAGAAGGAGATAACGTGTTCTTAGGAGAAGAAAAATCAATGAGTTAAGGTGTTTAGGGATGCTTATGCAAAAAGGCAGTCCTAGATGAAGGAACCGCGCAACCTTAATTGACATGCCACGAGATGCTATGCGAAACCTAAGAAATCGGTAACATGCGGGAAAAGTAAAGGGATCGAGAGATCTACCGTACGGATAAAGATCCGAAGTAACAGCAATTAGATAAATAAGAAACCCAAAGACTCTTCCAAGCTAACACCATCAAAGAAAGTGAGTCAGTACAGGTAATCGGAATAGACCTCTAGGTGGTACCCCACAAATAAAATGGAACACCAAGCAAGCTATCCCTGCAAGAGTATGTGAGCCCTCACAAAACAAAACTCAACAAACAGGTTAGAGAAACAAGATAGGGCAATCAAGAGTTGCCCCCAAATCAAAATGTAACCACATGAATCATGCCATTAAAATTCACAAAAAGCTCACAAAAAGCAACCAAGGGTAGGAGGCCTAAACCTCTTGTCAAACACATGCATCAAAAGGGTATCAAATTCACCCATAATACCTCATACATTCAGAGCATTCAAATTAAAAGCATAAAGTAATGGGAATAAGGCAAACCTGACTGGAGAGATCGAATGAAATTGAATTGCCCGGTTGGGTTTGCAAAGCAATCTGAGGGTTTATATGAGATGGAATTGGTTCATTGCCGATGAGTTCCCTTCAGTCTTTGGAGGTTTCTCTGAACTCTGTTAGCTCTTCTCTCATTATCTTTTTCCTTGCCAGGGTAATAGGAATACAATGGAATTTTGTTTCACTTAAACTCTGAATTCATAACCTGATTTTTGTGGACCTGTGGGCTCAAATGAGAGAGGCCCAAGTCCAAAAATTTTCTGTTATATTTTATTTATTTATTTATATATTTATTTATTTATTTATTTATTTATTTATTTATTTATTTATTTATTTATTTATTTATTTATTTATTTATTTATTTATTTATTTATTTTATTTTATTATTTTTATTTTTTTTTAAACACGTGTACTTCGCCTAGCGAGCATGACAGTTCAAGAAATTCCTCTGAGCGTAGGTGATTCTGGTGGCTTTTCTTGGGACTCGCTAGGCAACCCATTTTGCTCGCCTAGCGAGCATGACATCTCATGAACAAACTTTTGCTCCTTCAAGATTAATGTTTTGACTAACGAATAGACCCCATTTGAACCTGTTGGAAGTATCTCAAGCCATTCCCTTGTGTTGACTGATCATCTAAATAGAACCCACAAAGTGTCTTGGATGATACTCAAGCTTCAAACAAAAGATATCAGTGACACATTTTTGTGCTTTTGGTTAGTAAACAAAAGTAAGAGAAACAATGATGTATAATTCAAGCATGCTTGGTGATCTCAAACCAATCACAAGGAGTCCCACCCAAAGGCAAAGGGAACCAAGATGCTAAAGATCCTAGAGGCAATGCAGATGCAATGTTATGATGCCATGAGGGATCTTAGGGTCAAAATTGGGGTCTTACACGGCCGAGAAAACCTCTAACTTGCTTCGCAGTTTTGGGCGCAGGCATCTCCTGTATTGCTTTGACCTTGGCAGGATCAACTTCAATACCCTTCTCGCTGACAATAAAGCCCAACAACTTACCAAAACGAACACCAAAAGTACATTTAGTGGGATTCAAGCGGAGTTTATACTTCCTCAAATGCTGGAATAGCTTCAACAAATGCTCAACATGTTCTTCTTCATCAATTGATTTAGAAATCATGTCATCGACATATACTTCAATCTCTTTGTGCATCATATCATAAAAAAGAGTAGTCATTGATCTTGGGAAAGTTGCACCATCATTCTTTAAACGGAAAGGCATCACTCTATAACAGAATGTTCCCCAAGGTGTAATGAATGTGGTCTTCTCCATATCTTCGGGTGCCATCTTGATCTGATTATATCCGGAAAATCCATCCATAAACGAAAAGACTTTGAATTTAGCAGTATTGTCTACCAACTTATCAATGTGTGGCAGAGGGAAATCATCTTTTGGACTGCCTTTATTCAAATCTCTATAATCAACACACATGCGGACTTTTCCATCTTTCTCCGACACAGGAACAATATTGGCCACCCATTATGGATACTCAGCGGTCACAAGGAAACCAATGTCAATCTGCTTCTGCACTTCTTCTTTGATCTTTACAGCCATATCATGATGTGTTCTTCTCAATTTTTGCTTGAAGTGAGGGCATTCTGGCTTCAACGGCAATCTATTCTCCACAATCTCAGAATCCAAACCAGGCATGTCTTGATAGGACCAAGCAAACACATCTGAATACTCTCTAAGAAGATCAATCAACCCCTTCTTGACATCTGGACACAGTCGAGACCCAATCTTGACTTCCTTCACATCATCCTCGGAACCCAAGTTGACTTACTCAATCTGCTCTTCGAACGACTGAATGGTCTTTTCATCTTGCTCAAGAAGAAGAGATAATTCATCACTCACTTCTTCATCACTTTCCTCCTGGGCCTCAAACACAAGGAATTCAAAATTTGGAGAAGGAGAAGGATCATTATATTCAATGGGGTTAGAAACTAACATGTATAATGATTTGATATTTTGATTTTAGAGAAGTGGATTTGTGACCAAATATTATGCAGATGGACAATTATATTGTTTATTTATGTTTTTTGTGATTACCATTTTCATAATAATGCAAAAAGTAAAAACAAACATCATAGATGTGGATGAATAGAATTAATTTTATTAATGATCATTTTGAAAATGCCCAAACATTGTTCACTTCTCCCTTAGGCATAGGAGAAGGATTTTGAAAACATATAAAAGCAATTACTTAGATCGATGCAAAATAACAGGAATATCAACAGCATTCCAATTGTTGCCAGCCTTTCCATGCGTCACAAAATTGGTGCAATCTTCCTCTTCGTCATCCTCTAGCACATCAGCTAAGTGTTGTTCATTGCCAAGAATGAACCCTCCGCTACGAAAGCTAAGTTGCATATCTTCAGACCTTGCAGTTGATGAACTGCGCTGGAATCCGAAACTGGTTCTGCCTTTGTTATCGGAGACCTCTACCATGCGCCCCCATTGATCAACATTGCCTTCTTCTACAATCTTCTTTGCATCCTTCAATGAGGACATAGGTTCCCCAACTCTCTTTTCAGTAGCAATAGATATTGCTTAGAACGAAGTTCCAACCTCATCCTCAGCTTCAACATAAGAGAAAGATGACAAATGGCTAACCAACAGCGCCTTCTCCCCTGTTGGTTCTATGTGTTGGCAGCAATTTTGGTAAAACCTAGAGTGTTCACATGTTGTCACAAGTGTTGTCTTGACATAAGATAACATGTACCTGCAGGATGTTTAAAATGTGAATATGCAGGATTTTACTGAGATGTCAGACCCGATGTCATGACATCTGTATACAGAACATTCAGTCTGAATGTTATGTATTGTGTGATTGCGTTTTTTATGCTAATCTATGTATGATTGAAGAGATGATTTAAACGCGCATTCAATCAGTAATTATAACCAAATTAACTTATTTTCCAACGAGATATAATCAAATGTCATGAGAATATATGAATGGAAAATAGTTTTAGCATTTTTATGATGTCCAAGCCCAGCCAAATGCTTCTATATAAAGGACATGGAAAACCTGGTTTTACACACAAGAAATAACTAACGAAATATTGAGAGAGAATAAGGGTTTTAGTCTTGTGTGGTTGTGTGAATTGTAAGCCATTCATTCATCCATAGATGATTGAATTGGACTGATTTTTGAGTTGTAATTTGTCCACGATAAGCTTTGGAGCATGAGTGTGTGTTCACTTAATTGAAGCTTTTAAGCAAGATCAAGTATGTGTCTTTGAAGAGTGTCTTCTTTTTATTGTAATTCTTGTTTTATATCATTGTTGTGATTGAGGGGGAGTGAGTAGGATCTCATATCTAAGAGTTCTTAGGTAGAAGTCACACGGGTAGAGATTAGGTGAAAAGACTGTAACTTGAAGTTGTTTACTGAGAGTCTTTGAACTGATTCTGTTTGGTGGACTTCCTTCATGGCTTGGCCCCCAGATGTAGGTGAGTTTGCACCAAACTGGGTTAACAATTGCTTGTGTCTCTTGCATTATTGTTCTTTATCTTTTATCCTGTTTGTATTGTTCAGATATTAGTTTCGTGACAGTACCTTCGACATCTCATATCTGATACCAGAATTTCAATTGGTATCAGAGCAGGCATCCTGCTCTGGTTCTGGGTGAGATCTAGGGACGTTACTTTCTGGTACTATAGATAGAGACGGAGGATCTGTTCACACGCCACCTATTCTGGATGGATCCAACTATGTCTACTAGAAACCTCGAATGGTAGGCTTCCTAAAATCTTTGGATAATAAGGCTTAGAATGTTGTTTTAACAGGCTGGGAACAATGGACCAAGAAGGAGGATGATCTAGCCCTTGGGAACTCTAAATCATTGAATGCTATATTCAATGGAGTAGATAAGAACATCTTCAGATTGGTAAACAACTGTGAGGTGGCTAAAGATGCTTGGAACATTCTCAAAACCATTCATGAAAGAACCTCTAGAGTGAAGATGTCTAGACTGCAGCTGCTCACTACCAAGTTTGAAAATTTAAGGATGAAAGAAGATGAAAATATTCATGAATTTCATATGAATATCCTTGAAATTGCTAATGCCTCAGGAGCCCTGGGTGAGAAGATGTCAGATGAAAAACTAGTGAGGAAAATACTCAGGTCACTTCCTAAGAGATTTGCCATGAAAGTGACAGCCATAGAAGAGTCTCAAGACATTTCCAATATGAGAGTTGATGAGCTTATTAGATCCCTCCAAATATTTGAGATGGGAATGTGTGATGGATCTGAAAAGAAAGTCAAAAGCATAGCCTTCATGTCAAACACTAAAGAGAAAGAGGAAGAAAGTGGTCAAGATACTGATGAAGATCTGGAAAATAATGTAGCATTACTGGGAAGACAGTTCAACAAACTTCTGAAAAAGATGGATGTAAGGTCTAAGTTTAATGTCAAGAACATCTCATCTGACATCAGTAAGTCCAATAATGCCGGAAGAAGAACAAGATCTGATGAAAAGTCTAAAGAAGGAAAAGGAGTTCAGTGCCATGAATGTGATGGGTATGGACACATTAGAGCTGAATGTGGAACCTACCTCAAGAAATAGAAGAAGAGTCTTGCTGCTACTTGGTCTGATGAAAGTGAAACAAAAGAGTCTGCAAATCTTGTGACTCCCTTAACTGGAAGATGGGGCTCTGATGAAGACCCAAGTGATGATGAAGTAACCTTTGATGAGTTAGCCACTACCTACAGAAAGTTGTGTCACAGAAGTGAAGAAGTGTGTGAACAAGTTGAAAGTCAGAAGAAAGTGATGACACAACTGGAGAATGAGAAGGTAGAACACTTGGAAACCATCTCTAATTTAAAGATTGAAGCATTGTTCTTGAATTCCAAGCTGGATGAGATGACAAAGTATGTCAAAATGCTAAACAATGGATCTGACACCTTAGACAAAATTCTCCATACTAGACAAATGGCAGGAGACAAGTCTGGCTTTGGGTTCAATGAATCCAAACTTGAGTGCAGTCACACTGGTAGCAAACCAAAATCCAAACCTGAGTGCAGTCACACTGGTAGCAAACCAAAATCCAAACCTGAGTGCAGTCACACTGTTAGCAAACCAAAGATGTCACATCAAATGTCACAACATCATAAAGGAAGACAGCAGAAAGGGAAACATCAAAGATGGAGATGTCACTACTGTGGAAAATTTGGCCACATAAAACCATTCTGCTATAAGTTGTATGGCTATCCTAGTCCTTCTCATCATCAACCTAGACCCAAGCATCCCAAACCTGTCAACAGAAAAGAATGGGTTCCTAGGATTAGTGTTACAAACCTGATAGCTCACACTTCCTTCAGAGTTTCAGCCAAAGAAGACTGGTACTTTGACAGTGGGTGCTCCAGACACATGACTGGAAACAAAAACCTGCTAACTGGCCTTCATCCTCATGCCACCATCTATGTAACCTTTGGTGATGAAGCAAAGGGTGAAATCAAGGGGATTGGTAAGCTTAACTGCCATGGAGTCCCTAACCTTGACAATGTCCTACTTGTTAAGGGACTGACTGCAAACCTAATAAGCATCAGCCAACTATGTGATCAAGGTCTAACTGTAAACTTCACAAAAACTAAATGTCTGATTACTAATAAAGAAAATGAAGTGATCATGAAATGAGTCAGGTCTAAGGACAACTTCTATATGTGGAGCTCTCAAGAAACTGGTTATTCATCAATCTGTACTCTAGCCAAAGAAGAAGAAGTGAAGATATAGAATCAAAGATTGGGACATCTGCATCTTAAAGGAATGAAGAAGATCATATTTCTTGAAGTTGTTAGAGGAATTCCCAAATTGAAGATTGATGAAGGAAGAGTTTGTGGGGAGTGTCAGATTGGAAAATAGACAATAATGTCACATCAGAAGCTCATACATGACACCACTTCCAGAGTGCTGGAACTTCTCCATATGGACTTGATGGGACCCATGCAGGTGGAAAGTCTTGGTGGGAAGAAGTATGTTTATGTAGTGGTGGATGACTTCTCCAGATACACCTGGGTCAATTTTATAAGATAAAAATCTGATGTATTTGAGGTCTTCAAAGATCTTTTTCTAAGACTTCAAAGAGAAAAACAAAGTCAGGTTATCAAAATTAGAAGTGATCATGGGAAGGAATTTGAGAACAGCAAATTTGTTGGATTCTGTGCATCAGAAGGAATTAGTCATGAGTTCTCATCTCCCATTACTCCTCACCAAATTGGTGTGGTATTAAGGAAAAATAGAACTCTCCAAGAATCTGCCAAAGCTATGATTCATGCTAAGAAATTGCCCTACCACTTCTGGGCTGAAACTATGAACACAACCTACTATGTTCACAATAGAGTAACCTTGAAGAAAGGGACTCCTACTACTTTATATGAAGTCTGGAAAGGGAGAAGACCTACAGTCAAATACTTCCATGTGTTTGGTAGTAAATGTTATATCTTGACTGATCATGAACAAAGAAGGAAAATGGATCCCAAGATTGATGAAGGATTCTTTCTGGGCTACTCAACAAACAGTAGAGCATTTAGAGTCTTTAATTCCAGAACAAAAGTAATGATAAAATCTATCAATGTTGTGGTTGATGATCAGCAGACTGATGTCACATACGATGTTGAGACATCCCTAAATGATTCCCCAGCTGGTTTCCCAGGCAAAAGTAATGAGAGTGAACTCACTCAAACTGAACCTGAAGTTGACAAAATTAATAAGGGACCCTCTATCAGAATTCGGAAGGATCACCCTAAAGATCTCATTATAGGAGACCCAAATAAAGAGGTCACAACTAGTTCAAGGGAAGTGATCTCACATGGCTGTTTTGTGTCCAAGATTGAGCTTAGGAATGTCAAGGAAGCCTTGACTGATGAGTTATGGATCAATGCCATGCAGGAAGAGTTAGGCTAATTCAAAAAGATAAATGAAGTATGGGAACTGGTTCCAAGACTTGAAGGATTAAATGTCATTGGAACAAAGTGGGTGTACAAGAATAAATCCGATGAACAAGGGGTGGTTACTAAAAATAAAGCAAGATTAGTAGCACAAGGATACACTCAATTTGAAGGAGTTGACTTTGATGAAACATTTGCCCCTGTAGCTCGCCTTGAGTCCATTAGACTATTGCTTGGAGTGGCATGTATTCTGAAGTTTAAACTATTCCAAATGGATGTAAAAAGTGCCTTCTTAAATGGATACTTAAATGAGGAAGTATATATTGAACAACCTTAAGGAATCACAAATCCAAATATTCCAAAGCATGTGTACAAGTTGAGGAAAGCCCTATATGGTCTGAAACAAGCTCCTAAGGCCTGGTATGATACTCTCATAGTGTTCCTCACTAACAATGGATACAGGAAGGGAGGTACTGACAAGACCCTATTTGTTAAGAATGAAGGAGGAAAACTCATGGTGGCTCAAATATATGTGGATGATATTGTGTTTGGTGGGATGTCAGATCAGATGGTCGAACATTTTGTTAAACAAGTGCAATCTGAATTTCAAATGAGCCTTGTTGGAGAGTTGACCTATTTTCTTGGGCTACAAGTCAAGCAGATGGAAGATTCTATCTTTCTATCTCAAAGCAAATATGCCAAAAACATTGTTAAGAAGTTTGGCATGGAGAATGCAAGTCATAAAAGGACACCTGCTCCTACACATCTGAAAGTCTCCAAAGATTAAAATGGTGTTAGTGTAGATCAAAGTCTCTATAGAAACATGATAAGAAGTCTACTATATCTCACAGCAAGCAGACCTGACATTGCTTTTGTTGTAGGTGTTTGTGCTAGATATCAAGCTAAACCAAAAGTCAGTCACATAAACCAAGTGAAAAGGATACTGAAATATGTCAATGGCACCAGTGACTATGGGATGTTGTATACTCATGGATCTGGATCTATGTTGACTGGATATTGTGATGCTGACTGGGCTTGAAGTGCTGATGATAGGAAAAACACATCAGGAGGATGTTTCTTCTTGGGGAACAACTTAATATCATGGTTTAGTAAGAAACAAAATTGTGTGTCCCTGTCCACTACTGAAGCTAAATACATAACAGCTGGAAGTAGTTGTTCTCAACTGGTTTGGATGAAACAGATGCTGACTGAATACAATGTCACGCAAGATGTCATTACATTGTACTGTGACAACCTGAGTGCTATAAATATTTCTAAGAATCCTATTCAGCACAGCAGGACAAAACACATTGATATTCGTCATCATTTTATTAGAGAACTAGTGGAAGAGAAAATCATAGCCCTGAAGCATGTTACTACTGAAATGCAATTAGATGATATATTTATAAAGGCTTTGGATGCTAATCAATTTGAATGTCTAAGAGGGAAATTAGGGATTTGTATCTATGAGAATTTATAGCAATTAATTTGGAGTGGAAAAGGTAATAAAAATATTGTCTGCCCACTTAAAAGAAAGTGCCCCATTTATGGTAAATCATTACCTAGTATTGGAACTTCCATCTATAGTAATT
This sequence comes from Lathyrus oleraceus, assembly GCF_024323335.1. Taxonomy (NCBI): domain Eukaryota; kingdom Viridiplantae; phylum Streptophyta; class Magnoliopsida; order Fabales; family Fabaceae; genus Lathyrus; species Lathyrus oleraceus. The sequence continues at coordinate 420,574,307 of NC_066583.1, forward strand.
TCACACGCAACCTCAGCTCAAACATTTCCACCTTCCTCAAACTTCATCGACCTTCTCTGCTAGGGCAACAGAAATCCTTTCACAAGCTCAACATGATATCACAACATCCTTCACCTTCTAGTACTAAAAACACCAAACCTGCACACAAAGCTAGAACACCCTCTATGGATTTTCTTAATGAAGACATTTTGGAAGTGATTCCCCTTTCAGTCATCCCAGGCAACGCTCCTGGTCCATCCTCCGCTGCATGACATACTCAAGGTAACAGTTCTGATAACCCTACCTCTCAGGATGACATGCATCATATTGATCGTGTCATTAGAAATCTTGTCACAAGGATCCTTAATTAAGGACACTTAGTAAAGGGAGTTTCTACTCCTCTAGCAAGAAGGGACCCCTCTCCTGAGGTTGAACCTCACAATGAGAAAGATCATGAGTCATCTAGGTCTGAAAAAGATATAGCTGCTGAGGGACTATGCTCTTTAGGGAAAACCTTGCCTAGTAAGAAATCTGTAGATGCTTCTCAGTCTAAGAAGCATGACTCTGCTAAGAAGGTGATCGACTTGGAAGATGAGAGCTCAGATTATAAATATGATAGCTTGCTTCATCACTTGAAGCCAAGTGTTGCTAAGAGAATGAAGACCAGGAAGGGTAGGTCTGTGGCTGAGATGATGACAGCCAAGACTGGTAAGAAGGCTACTGCTGTATGCCCTTCAAAGTCTTGTAGTAAAGTGGAGGTAAAGAAGAGGAAGGTAAGAGAAAGTTCTAATTCAGAGGAAGATGTTGAAAACGATGTCCCTGACATCTCTCCTATCAAAAGGTCAACTGTTATAAAATCTCCTTCTATGGTTGTTGCTGTACTCTTGGATAACATTTCCTTCCATCTTGAAGATGGTGCAGCAAAGTGGAAATTTGTAATCCAAAGGAGAGTGGCTGTGGAAAGAGAACTGGGAAAGGATGTTATGGAGGTTAAGGAGGTCATGGACCTGATTAAGTCTGCTGGATTAATGAAAATAGTTAGTGGGTTATCTCAGTGTTTTGAAGGTCTTGTTAAAGAATTTGTGGTGAACATCCCTGAGGACATTGCTGACAAGAACAGCAAAACGTTTTGTAAGGTGTTTGTTAGAGGAAAGTGTGTGAAGTTTTCCCCAACTGTGATTAATAAGTTCATAGGAAGAGGAACATAAGGTGTTGTTGAACTAGAGGCCACAGACAATGAGGTCTGTAGGAAAATAACTGCTGGACAGGTCAAGGAGTGGCCAAGCAAGAAACATCTCTCTGTTGGAAAATTAACTGTGAAATATGCTATCTTGCACAAGATAGGATCAGCAAACTGGGTACCAACAAATCACATCTCTACAATCTCAAATGCTCTTGGAAGGCTCATATTTTCATTTGAACCAAGCTTAATTTTGATTCTGGTAGATTCATGTTTGAACAAATTGTCAAACATGCTTCAACAAATGCAGTGAAGCTGCCCATAGCTTTTCCCTCAATAATTTGTGGGATAATCCTAAGCCAGAAACCTGGAATTATGAGCACAAGTGATATCCCTAGTAGAAGAAAACCTTCATTATCAGTTCATTACAAATTATTTGAAGGCAGTCATGTCAATGATATTGTCATGACATCTGCTATGAAGAAGCCAGCCTCTCAAGGTGGTCTGATTGCTGAACTGAAAGAGACCTGTAAGGAATTGAAGACTCGGATAAGGGTGGCTAAAGCTAGGAAAGAAGCTTTAGAGGTTCTGATTAATAGCTTGGATCAAGGAGATATGGATAATGTTGGTCAAGCCAAGGAAACAAAAGCCCACACCTCTAGTGAGATGTCTGAATCTCAAGATAAATCAAGTGGCAGTTCTGGGTCTGAAGCTGATGAAGATGCTAGCTCCTCTAACTGAGTGTTGGTGAAGATTGTTCCCCTGTTATGATGATGTGTTGTTCTGGATGCCTTGATGTTTGTTGTTTTTTTTGGCAGTCTTATTTTGATGCCTTGATGTAATTTCTTGGGTTTTTTGTGATTTCTCTGGATTCTTTTTATCTCAGCTTATATAGTTGTGTGTATTTGTGGTTCTGTAACACTTGACAATATGTTTTAACATTCTATATGTTTTAACATTCTATATGATATCCTCTTTGACTAATGGACATTTATTTTGTCTCATTGGTCTATTTTGACTAAAAAGGGGGAGATGTAGCTAAATGAGAGCTGCAGTTAATATGTGCTATGAAGTAGCTATGCTATAAACATATGACAGGTGATGTTGAAAAAGATGTTTTATGTAGTACAGGTGATGTTAAAGGTGATGTCAGATGGGGTGATGGATGTTATAGTTGTTGTTGAAGGAGATGTTTGTGTTGAACAAACTAAAGGGGAAAAGAAGCACATATGTGTTTAATGTGTGTTTACTAGTTACTATTATAGCTAGTAAATGTGTGGTTTATTACTTCTGCTGCTAAATTGCTGATATGTTGTACTCTTGTGAACAAATGGTCTGATGTATGTTTTAGCCAAAATTTTCCAAAGGGGGAGTTTGTTGGTTCTATGTGTTGGCAGCAATTTTGGTAAAACCTGGAGTGTTCACAAGTTGTCACAAGTGTTTTTGGACCTATCTTAACTGGAAGGTCCACTTCACCAATAACTGTTTTGCGTGAACCGTCAAAAGCTTTGACGATTACATCGTTATACCTCATAGGCGCTCCTTGGTACGATAGCTTTGACAGAGTTAACTTTGGCAGCACATTCAACGAAGACCCGGTGTCAACTAGCACATTAGACAAAGTATCCTCTTTGCAATTCATGGAGATATGCAAAGCCAAGTTATGATTTCTTCTCTCCTCAGGGAGTTCTTCATCACAAAAGCTGAGATTGTTGCAGGAAGTGATGTTAGCCACAATATGATCGAATTGATCCACTCTAACATCATGTTCTACAAACGCTTGCTCTAGAACTTTCTGCAGTGCTTCTCTGCGCGCTTCTGAATTCATGAGCAGAGACAACATTGAGATCTTTGAGGGGGTTTGGAGTAGCTGCTCCACCATATTAAACTCACTTCTTTTGATCACCCGAAGTAACTTATCATCATCATTAGCCTTTTAAATCGCTAGACTCACCAGACTTACCCTTTGAAGCACTAATCGGATCCACGACAGACATTTCCACCTTCTTACCAACAACTGACTCTTCTTTATCCTTTGGGAACACTGGCCCAAACACACGACCACTATAGGTCACCTTGGTAATATCAGCGATGCCCACTACAGAGCTGGTCGTAGACAACGTGACCTCTTGACCATCCTTCATCATTGTAGCATTATATTGATACGGAACAGCGTTATCAGATGAATATGGGATTGTACCCGCTAACCATATTACTAGCGGCGGTACTGATCTATTGCTGACATTGTTACTGTTGTTGTTGTCGTACTGAACTACCAATCTTTCTAGTTGCTTGAAAATGGGCACTATGACATTTACATCGTCATCTACATGACGGAATTGAACAATCTGAATCATGCCTTCATCCATCAGTCGTTAGATGTTCCTTTTCACAACCTCGCAACCCCTTGAATTAACACTGCAAACAACACAACCATCGTGGTCATGCTCACAATCACTCACCAAACAAATGTCCTTATGCATCTTCACTAAGGACCTCCGGGTAAAGCGAACATCAAAAACCTAAAAATAGCCAGGACAACCATCCACCATATTCACGGAAGAATTCCCATGGGCGGGCAATAGATTTGCTTTCACATTCGGCGCTTGGTCCTCAAAGGACACCATTCCACTCTTCATCGACTTCTGAACCTTATATTTGAGCGGATAACAGTTCTCTATATCATGTTCGGGTGCCCCTTGATGAAAAGCACAACAGAGATCAGGTGTGTACCACCAGGGAAGTGGTTCTGGAATCTGCGGCGGGTTTAATGGTTGGATTAGGTTCTTGAGAACCAAAGATTGGTAAAGTTTTGCATAAGACATAGGAATAGGGTCGAAAGAGACCTTCTTCCTCTCAAAGTTTTGTTGATGATTATTATTGGTATTGTTGTTGTTGTAAGTGTTTGTTCGTTGTTGCGGTTGTTGTTGGTGACGTTGTTGTTATTGTTGTTAAACTGGTGTTAATTGATTATTGGAGAATACTGGAATGACTGAAGATACTTTATGATGGTGTTGACGAGGTGGTTGACTCATCCTGATCTGAGGCCTCCTCTGCCTCCCATAGATTACTGCATTAGCTTCGTTGTCCTTTTTCTTCCTAAAACTACTGTCGTACCTCTTACTCGACGATGCTTCATCTTTTGACAATCGTCCTTCTCGGACTCCTTCCTCGAGCCTCATCCCCATGTTTACCAATTAGGTAAAGTCACTGGGGGCACTAGAAATTATACGTTCATAATAAAATGAACTCAGGGTCTTCAAAAAGATATTTGTTATCTCTTTTTCCTCCAAGGGAGGAGTGATCTGAGCAGCCAATTCCCTCCATCTTTGCACGTATTCTTTGAATGTCTCCTTATCCTTTTGAGACATAGACCTCAACTAGTCTCTATCAGGCGCCATATCCACATTGTACTTATACTGCTTAACAAAAGCCTCTCCCAAGTTATTGAAAGTGTGAAGGCTTGCACTATCCAACCCCATATACCAACTGAGGGTAACACCAGTCAAACTGTCTTGAAATAATGGATCAACAGTTGATCCTTGTCAGTTTGGGTAGACATCTTGCGAGCATACATCACTAGATGACTGAGCGGACATGTGTTCCCTTTATACTTTTCAAAGTCAGGCACTTTGAACTTCACCGGGATCTTCACATTTGGCACTAAACACAACTCGGAAGCATTTTTCCCAAACAAATCCTTTCCCCTTAGTTTCTTCAATTCCTTGCGCAGCTCAAGAAACTGATCCTTCATTTCGTCCATTTTCTCGTAAACATCCGTACCCTCAGACGGCTCGGAGTGATAAATGGTGTCCTCTACGTGAGGTAAGGTGTGCACAACGGGAGGTGACACGAACATGATCGGGCTAGATGCCAGCATGGAAGCAAAAGTAGGCAGAAAGCCTTCAGGAATAAAGTTCGGCGGTATTCCCCATGGAAATCCGGCAGACATAGCAGTCGCGAAGTGAGCGGCAGCAGCAGGCATGGTAGAGGTAGCCACCTATGAAATGAATGTCCTCTGAGGAGGAGTTGCGGGTGTTGGAGAAGACTGGCTCTGAGCAGCTAGTATCGACTCCATCATGGCAGTCATTCGGGTGATCTCGTCCTTCAGTTCTCTGTTCTCTTGTTCCAAATGTTCCATGATTCTAATATGATTGGCGCGAGTATTGTACCGATGAGTCATCTTGGCTAAAGCATTGAAGAAACACCAATGAGACATCTGGCAAAAGAGAAACCTGCTTATGCGAATGATGCATGAAATGCAATGCTTATTTATTTATTTTTATTTTCAAGGAATTTACTATATCATTTGCAAATATATATATATATATATATATATATATATATATATATATATATATCAACAATTGCAATAATTTTTATATGACCAAAAATCTCTTTTCATTTATATAATTGGAAGGATTACACTGAGTACAATCTCATAAACCAAATAAAAATACAAGAGAAAAGGAGACTAGTCATCCTAAGGATCCCTAACAATAATGTCAGAAGACCTAGCTGAAGACGCGTACTTCCTCCGAATGCGTCGAATCTCGGTCTCGAAATAAGCTTTCATCTGAGCCTTCTCAAGGACAAGCTGATCAACAATCTTCTTCCAAGCAATGGAAGGTTGAGGCTCTCTTTGTCTCTTTGACACTCGGTCTTCAAGTAGCTCGATAAGTCATCTTTGTCCTTAGACTCCAACTGCAATTCTTCATGCTTCTTGCTCAAAGCACGGAAACGCTCTTCCCACATATCTTTCTCTTGCTTCATCTTGGCGAGCGCGTCTTCCAACTCCTCTACATCTTGGTTAGGGAGAGTTAATGGCTCAACAACAACCATGGACATAGGTCTTTCACACGGATAAGGCATCTTTAACTCCAAATCTCTCTTCCTCACCCAAAGAGTGTAAGCTTCCAAAGCTACACAATTGCATAGACCGAGCTCGGATCTTCCTTTCCTATGCACATTGTGCCATGCATGCACAATCTTCTGCTTCAAATGTTGGGGATCTTTACCCTCTTGATAGAAAAGACCTTCTAACAAAGTATTATTAGGTGTGTCTCTCAAGGGGAACCCAAGTTGACGACGAGCCAAAGTAGGGTTGTAGTTAATTCCTCCTTGTGTACCAATGAGAGGCACATTAGAGAATTCACCACAACAATCAATAATATCCAAACTGCTCAAAGAGGGATCATACCGAACTATACCATCATTAATGAGATACATAAGTCTCTGATACCACCGTAGACATTGTTTGTTCTCCACAAAAGTAGGCGTTTGAGGCAAGTGCGAAATAAACCACTTGTACAAAAGAGGAATGCAACAGACAATAGTTCGTCCACCCTTAGAATTCCTTAGATGCAAAGAGAAATACATATCACCCAACAAAGTAGGCACAAGATTCCCAATCAAGAAAAGTCTAATGGCGTTAACATCAACAAAATTGTCAATGTTAGGGAACAAAGCTAATCCATAAATGAGCAACACAAAGATAGCTTTAAAAGCGTCCACACTACCGACTTTAGCAAAAGCAGTAGTTTCCTTGATGAGGAAATCAGATGGCAACCCAAATAATCCTCCTTTCTTCACCCAATGAGCCTTTATCTCAGATTTTTTCAAGTGAAGAGCTTCAGCCATAAGATGAGATCTGGTAATCTCTTTCAATCCACTAAAAGGTACCTTGCTAGAAACAGGGATTCCCAAGAGATGGGCATACTCCTCCAACATATGCACAAGCTGATAATCTAGAAAAGTGAAGCAATGGTAGAGAGGATCATAGAACTGCACCAACACACTCAAGAACCCTTCAACCACATCAACAGACAAGATAGACAAAAGTTTTCCATGAAGTTGTTTGAAGTCCAAGGGATCTAATACAAAAGATGCTAGTTTCGTTAACTCTTTCAAGTCGGGACATCTGAAACTGTACTTCTTAGTGTTCCTTCGTCTAGAATCCATGGTCTGAAAATATTTGCAAATAACACCTCAGTTCCTTGAAATTTTCGTGTGATGAATGTTATGATGCGCATGAATGCATGAATGCAACAATCACAAATAAGGGATCACACACAAGGCAAACAATCAAAGTTCAAGGGATGAATCAAGTCTTTGTCAAGACCAATCATCCATTTTGGTGGATTATAGTTTACACCTTATCGATACCTAAGTTCTATTGATATTGATAAGACTTGATTGGATCAACCGAGAATCAAGGGTTTGTTATGAGTCACGAGCATGGAGTCTGGGTAAGAGCCATCCCAAAGGAGTGAACTAAGGATAAAAACCTATAGATCATGTTCTAAAAAGTTCCCAGAGTCTTAATTCCATCTATCGGATATTACTGGTTAAGATGACTAACTCATCGACCCATAATATTCTCAGGAGAAACTCGTCTGAGTGTAGCATTGCGTAACAACTGTTATCAAGTAAACACTTGAACAGTCTCCGCATTACGTCATAAATAGGAAAAGAGGGGGTAAATATTCTACGGTCCTCTGCTTCTTGGACCCAGATTAGAGATAGTAATGCCTAACCACAAATACTTGTGTGACATTTCCAAATCTAAAAGAGTCTCCACTGAGCAAATGGATCTCAAGCCAACTTGTTAAGGGCTACTCCACACAAGTCGAATATGACTATACCATCCTCCTATCTTAATTGCACTCAAGTTCGGGTTAGAACTTATCTCACCACTCAAAGATCACCAAGCACAACAAGCAGATTATATCATACAAAAAAATATACAAACATCACATATATACAATTATATACACAAAAAAGTAGGCTAAACCCACTGGAGACTACTCCCCAGCAGAGTTGCCACTTAATTTCTGTAGCAGTAAATTCATGATCATCAAGCTATGGATAAGCAAGACATCAAATAACAAGAATCGCCACCGCACTTTTATTGTTTCCAAGGGGAAAGGGAAAAAGTACGAACAAAACCCAAAAGTAAGATGTTTTCAAATCAAAACTAATAAAATGTCAGAGATCACAGGTAAGGGGGTTGGTTACATAGAGGGAAGGTGTTAGCACCCAAAGTGTCCTTATATAAAAATGATGTTTACAAACAAAAAGAGTGAGGGGATGAGAAAGTAATTCATTAATTATATTTTTATGTTTGACAAGACCTTCGGACTTTTAACCTACGTACCAATATAAAAATGAGGGATCAAAACCTCGTAGTTCGTGATACAAATTTCAAAGTGGGTGCATTACTTTTAACAAAACTTAAGTTTGAAAGGCACAAAGGCTTAAAAATGGGTTGAATGAGTTAGTTCTTTTTTTGGCTTTTGAAAGTTTAAGTCAAGTATAATTAAGTTCATTTACAAGTTTTATTAAGAAAAAGAGTTTGAAAATGCAATGGCATAAGGCCAAAGTTTCTATCTTGCAAATTGGTCAAAATTTAGAAAATAACAAGTTCAAACAAAGAAGTTTTTGGAAGGAGGAAGATATTTTGAAATTAAAGAAATGGGGAGGAGATGAAGAGACTAATCCTATGCACAAAATTAAAAGTTAAGAGTTGAGAAGACTTGACTGATGGGTAGCAATCCAATAGACAAGAATATCTTATAGAAACCCAAAATTCCCTTGGATATTAGAATCAAGCAACAAACAATGCATACAATATTAACTTGCAGAGCAAGGCATCAAATAAAGATAGCCACATCCAAGCTTAGCCACTCCATGATTTTCTTCAAATTAGTCCATGTAATAGATGAATTCTATAAGTCACATGTTTAAAATAACAGCTTCACAATGATCATGTTGCAGATGAACTTAAAGGGATCTTGAATGATGTATCAGATGAGGTTTCAAATTGCAAGCACTTGGTTTCACAAAAGTTGGCATTGGCCAAGTCCTTTAACATAGGAAGGTTGCCTAAATTCTAAGTCCAATTGGTCCAAGATCAAGTCAACAGTCTACACAAAAGTTTTTTAGGGTTTTTGTTCTTATTATGTACATTAATGGTCCAAGACCACACAAACAAACAAAATATACACAAGCAAGATATATCACACAATATGGTCCAAATGGACAAAAGGGAAAATGACAATAACATAAACAACTAGAATGGTATGAATAATGGCAAAATCAATAGAACTTAAAAATTAAAGTGCGTTAAAAATAAAGGACTTGAAATTAAATGTTAGTTGTTAATGAGTTAGAAGTTAGTATTTTTTTGCTTTTGCTTTTCATTTTAAGTCATTCTTTGGAGAACACTCAACTCACTTATCACAATCATGGATCCTTGAGCCAAGACGTCTTCCAAAGGAAGGAAAAAAAGGTCAAGTTTCCACACAATACCATGAAAGAGGGGAGACTTACAATCTCACTAACTAGAATGCTATGCCTTTTGTGTCACAAATTTAGCGTTATGTTAAGCAATCGCAATTGGACTTATGTAGAAGTTACAACTATTTGAGACTGGGCAATATAATTTTGGTGTTAATGCATGTTAGAGACATAGTATAAAGGAATATACTCATGAAAAATACCACACACAAAAAGGATATGCAAAAGAGGTGGCCTAATCTCATCCATACTTATGTTGATTTTACAATCGACTAGCCTTAGGACTTAGAGATATCATAGGCCAAATGAGATGAATGCATAAAGAATGGGAATGAGATGAAGAGGGAGGGGAATGGATCAACACTAAAATTGGTCAAAGGAGGACTTTTACCAAATTAATATCATCCATTCATTTTGGGAGATGGAATGTACATTCCATCAATCCCCTAAATCCAATGATATTAACTTGACAAAGTCAAATCAACCTTGACCAAGGCCCAACAACAAGAGTCAAACTCAAACAAGTCATCACAATAGGTCAACATAATTAATTGGCATATATTCAAATTAAAATTACTAAAATAATACATTTAAATTAAATATGGTTTGCTAAATTCCTAAAACCTCATCAAAACACCCAAGAAATGGCCATGAGATTTATCATAGGTCATACAAGGTCAAAGGACCTTTGAGAAAAAAATTCAGAATTTTTAAAGACTTAAAAGTATTTTTAAACAATTAAAAATAATCACAAAATTAATTAAATCATGAAAAATATTAATAATTATCCAAAAAATATTTTTAATTCAAAATATGAAAGAGGAAATTATTTGAAATTATTTGGTGAAACTCTCATATTTTTTGGGTCAATATTAAAATTCATGTGAATTAATGAAAATCAAAGGAATAAAAATTAAAATTAAAAAATCAAAAAGCGTGGACCACTTGATCTCCCTCATTAATTGAGGTGGCATATCAAGTGGTCATCAACGTGCTTTCCACCATGGACTTAAGTCAATACGCCACAGGGATGGTAATCAAAACCAACGCATGAGATTAAAACATTTTGAATTGATCATGTGTCTAAGAAACTGTCCAGCACATCACCGACGCTGAAACTCCGGTCACCTTTTCTGGCGAGGCTCACTGGACTGGTTCAGTCATCACCATCATATAAATGAAATAGGAGGACATGATCTGAAAGAAAAAATGGTGTAGAGCATGAGGAGTTGAATTTTGAGGTGTTTCAACTGAGTTACTTCGATTTGACCTTTAAGCAACTCAATTTTCTTGCCTACATTGGTAGGACTTCATACAACCAAAGATCCAAGAGAATTGATGAGAAATGAGACAGAATCAAAGAGATGAAGTTTTCTGAAAATTACCTTTAATGTTGTGCAGAACTTGATGTTGCTTGCTTCAAATACGATCTGATCACACTTGAGAATCTTGCAGGAAGTGATTAGCAAGGGTGCAAGGATGTGGATCTTGGAGTTTTTGAATCTCCAACAGGTGAGATTCAACTCAATTTTCAAATTGAAAATTCTCAGGTTTTCCTTTAGAATGAGAGGGTATGAATTGGGGGGCAAAGCTGGCGCGTAAGGGGTCTTTGAATTGAGCACAGAGGTCATGTATTTATAGCATGAGGGAGTGATATTTGCACACTTGAAATTTTGTCCAAATTTAGCAATGTGAATGGCACGAGTGCATGGTGTAAGACCCTAATTTTGACCCTAAGATCCCTTATGGCATCATATCATTGCTCAGTGCATTGCCTCAAGGATCATAGCATGTTTGGCTCCTTAACCCTAAGGGTGGGACTTGTGTGAGTGGTTTGAGACCACCAAGCATGATTGTATTTTATATTATTGCTTTTATTATTTTGATTACTAACCAAAAGCACAAAAATATTTCACTAAGTCTTTTTGTTTTGAAGATCAAGTGATCATGTGCTCCAATGCTCCTAGGAGGCTCCTAAGGCCAATGAAATGGCAAAATGAAGATAAGAAAAATCATGACAATGGTCCACAAAGTTCCTAATAATCATATATGTCTCCCAAGTATCTCAATTTTCCAATTTGATCAAGATAACCCAAAGGGCTTGAGGATTGTCTCCCAAGGAAACCCTTATTCAACTATGCTTTGACTGTGCTTTGCCCATGAAGCAACCTCAACCTATGATCAAATTTAATCAAGGGAAGTTATTTAATTCATTATTTTATGCATGTATGAGCCCATTTGAGGATCCTTCATCATTTATTCATCAAGATTGGAAGTTTGGCCTTAAAAAGTTGACTAGTCTAGTCATCTGACTAAGCTGGGCACCAATGAGATACAACTTTTGATGTGTTTGTCAAATGAAGATTACCCCAATAGTAAAAATGTTATTAAGAACCATATGAACAACTTTCATGTTCATCAACAATCCATTTGATACACGTAAGGTCATCATTCATTTCAAAACATTATAGGTCATTTTGATTGAAACCCTAATTTTGGGTCAACCTACCAATGGCATAACTTCCTTAATTTTTATGATTTTGAGGTGAGAACAAATGAATGGGAACGATTGAGATGTCTACTTCAAATGTTAAGTTGGACAAAATTTCATAATCATAAAATAAATACATGTGATAATACAAAACATTATAGGCCACATTGGACCTAAGTCATTGAATTTGAAAAAGTACCTAACTTCAAATGCCCATAACTTTGTCATAGAAAATCCTAATTATGCAAAATTTGAGTCTAAATTGATCATCGTGAAACTATATACAACTTTTATGTTGGAGGTTTTTCCATTTGAATCTTGTATCATGAAAACAGAGGGGTTTGATTAGGCTTACTTTTGGTGAAAATTTTCAAAGGTGACTTAAACATGTTTTGTACCTAAATTTTCACAACCAGTTTTCATTAATTTCCAAATGCCAAATGAATTTTTCCCCAACATGAATTTTCTTCCTTATTTCAAGGGCTTTCCAACCATTACTCACAATGCTATTTTGGATTTACCATGTGTGAGTTTCGAAGACATCTTCATTTATGTACAATTTGGCATTTTTATGATGAAAATTAATTTGCAAGCTAGTTCCCTCCAAAATGCACGTCTAATTACTCTTCAAGTGAACTCAGCAAGGTTTTTCACCCATCATTGGGCCTTCCACACGCCTGTACAGGCCCATGCATATCCAATTTCAAATGCCATGCACACGAGGGATGCATGATGCACAACCAATTTCAGCTATAAATAAACACTCCTTCTCATTCATTCGTAAACCTTTTGGAGATTTGAAATGCTGCAGCATTGAAACCATAGCCATACCAAAGGAATTTTTCAGAAATATTTCTCACTTTCGAGCTTGAAATTCAACATCATTAGTTGATCTTCAAAGCTTTATTCCTTAGCCTATCATCTCCACTGCGTCCCTAGAGCAAAGAGGAGCCAAGATCTTGAAGGTTTCGAGGCTTGAAGAGCTTCAATTCAGAGGTATACATTCAAACTTTTTGGATCTAAAACTCTCATTTCAATATAGTATCCTGGTGTTTGTGTGGTTTTCTGAGGTCCTCACACTTGAGGCAAGCCAATGGTGGTTTCAATTTTCCATTTCGTGCATTTATAGTTGGTACACCATGATCTTCCACTTCACATTTCTCTCAATATAGGAAGAGTGAGGAAGATCCATGGATATATTGTTGATCTCCATCACACGAGCTTCAGTTTCATGTCCTTACTTTCCATTTTTGTTAAGTTTTTTTTCTCTGCAACTGGTGGCCTGAGGTTGTTGGTTCACCGGAGAAGATGGTGGTTTCCACCACCATCACCACGTGTACACCTTCATGGCCTTTGGATCATGTTTCCACGTTCTAATTTGGATCATCCATTGTGTTTACTTATTTTAATTCATGATGTCGCGCGCTTGACTAGTGTACACGCTGCGCCCTCACATCTGAGCCATTCAGCCTTGCCACATCAATTAATGAGGTGCATCACGCGACTGTGATTTTTTCCTTTTAATTCATTTTCTTTTATTTTCATTTATTTTCTTTTATTTTCAAAAATTCATAAAATATTTATTTGAAGTCATAAAAATATGAGACCAACTCCAAAAATTTTCTTGAAAAATCTAGTTTCATATTTAGATTTTTAATTATTTTTGTGACTTCATTTAATATTTTTTGTGAGTTATTTGATTTTTAATAGTTTTAATTCATTTTAAAATACTTTCTGATATTTGAAAAATCCAAAAATATTTTCGTAGTATTTATGGATCATGATAATTCAATAAAAATAAGTCTCATCAATTTCTTATTTGATTTGAGATTTATTTGAGATTTTAATCCATTTTGTGCTATTTTTAATTATTTTTAATTGTTTTTAATTGCTTTCTGATTTCAAAAATTGTTGAGAAAATTAGTTAAAGCTTGTTTGACCATGTTGAACCTATGAGAATTTAATTGGACTTGTTGAAGTTGATCTGAATTGAATTTGAGGTTTGACCTTATTTGTTTATTTTTTTATTTGCATTTTATTTTAATTCAAAAAATACCAAAAAAATTATTGTTGACTTGTTGACTTGTAATCTTCATTCCTTTTCTGTTTAGTGTTGATTGATGTTGGTTTGATCAACATTTGATCAAATGGAATTAATTGATGTATTCTTTTCCATTCCCTTTCATCTTCATCCCGTTCTTTCCATCAATGGCCAATGAGTTAATGTCTTATGGTTGGTCTTGACAAATGAGAGGTTTGACCTTCTTTGATCCAAACCAAACTCAACTTGATCCATGATCAAGTGAGTTGCTTTGTGTCCAAGATAGGTTGCTTCTTGGTCAACCAAATAACCTAAAGTCCATACAAGGCCCTTCCCCTTTTGTTTTGGCATGGCAATTTTGTGGAGCTTGGCTTACTAGTCATGATCTCTAACTTGTGTTATTTGCCTATATTTTTATTGACCGGCCTCAGATAGGTGTGACTACTACATTAGTCCACTTACGATTGCTTAACATAGCGCTACATTGTCTTATGACAAGCTAACATAACTCCACTAATTACTATGTTTAATTTGAAGCATTTAATTTCTTTCCATTTACTTTTACTGCCATTTATTTCTTACTCATTATTCATATTGACTTTCCCTTTGCTCACTTGAGCACATATTTTATGTTTATGTCATTTTTCTTTTGCTCATTTGAGCCCATTATTGTATATAAATATGTTGCTATCTTGTGTTTTCTTTGTGTTTTGTTTTGTGTGAACCAAATGCAAAAGGAGAAAGGACTTAGAATTAGGACTTATCTATGCTTAAAAGGAGTTCAAGAGTAACTAGGCCTCATGCCTTTAGAATGCTAAATTGTTCAAGAGCAACTAGGCCTCATGCCTTAAGAATGCTAAAATCCAAAATTGATCTGAAAGGACTTCTCTTCCAAACTTATTTTTTGTCCATTCCCCTTATTGTGTTGTGAACTTTTTGATGTTTGCTTTTGTGTGATAGGTATCCCAAGAGGACCATTGTCATGAGTAGCCAAATTAAGAGACAAGCCAACTGGAGATCCTAGGAGCTTGAATCCAAATTGTTTGATTGCTTGATTGTCTGCTAAGTCCAAAGGAAAGGAGCATCTTGAATCATCTTTATGATTTCAAGAAAAGGAACTCCAAGGGGTTTATCTTTCCTCTCTTATCTTTGTATTGCTTTAGGACTAGCCCTTCTCTTCTTCTCCCCACTCTAACCAAGCCAAAATCATTTTCTAAACTTTGACTTTGTTTCAAATTAGAAACCTAGGCCTTAAGCCTTTGACTTTTAAAAATAATTTTCATCAATACTCATTGTGAATAAATCTTAATCCAACTTTGACTTCATTTTTGCAAATAAACCTAACTTGTAAAGATAGCTCACTTCAAGTTGTTTTTGTGGTTCCAATGGCCACCTTATTAAACCCTTTTCAAAAACATTAGTCATTAGGTTTGAGTTATCATAGTGGTTGATGTAAATCTTACCTCGTCCTTAGTGATTGGATCATAAGTCTTCCATGCTTCTTATATGGTTAACCCCTCACTAGCATGTTGAAGCCTTCCTCACATGGTGGATTGTTAGTTTAGGTTGAGTTTTCTCCCTTTGATAACAAAAGACCTTAAGGCTTTTGATCAAATCAATTCACCAATCTTTGAGATTTTTACCCCGAACTACGAGGTTTTGATCCTCCTTTGTGATGGTACATAGGAAATGGTTTCATCCATTCAAACAACAAAATTTGTAAATATAATCTATTCTCTTCTCATCCCTCTAATCTTTTGTTCAAATATTTTCACAAATACCAACCTATAACACATATTTGCAAAAAGGGTTCCCTTAGAGTACTAAGGATGTTTTGGGTGCGTAAAACCTTCCCATTTCATAACCAACCCCCTTTCCCAGATCTCTGACATTTTTGTTAGTTTTTAATTTGAAAAACTTCTTACTTGGCTTTTGTTCGCTTTTTAGCCTTTCCTTTGGACAAATAAAAATGCGGTGGCGACTCGAATTGTATGTTGACTTTTGGTTTAGTCAATAAACCTAAAGGTAATGAAAACCCCGCTACATAAAAGTGGCGACTCTGCTGGGGAAAAAATACTCTAGTGGGTTTAGCCTACTTTTTGCTTGTGTGTGTTGTATGTTTATATTTATTTGTGACATATTTTTGTGCAAATTTGGGATGAATGTATTGTTTGTAATGTATGAATTGCTTGATATATTAATTGCTTGTATGCTTTGTGGTTTCTTGTGAGATGAGTTATATATCCGACCATGAGTGCACTTATGATAGGATAATGTCACAGTCTTGTTGACTTGTGCGGAGTTATTCCTTAACAAGTTAACTTACAAGTCCATTCACTCTGTGGAGGTCTTGTTGGGATCAATAATGTCACACGAGTAGTCATGGTTAGACATTACTCTTTCAGATATAAACCTTAGAAGCCAAGGACCTTAGTTACCTAGCCCATCTTGGCCTATTTTAGGACGTAGTGCGAAGATTGTTCAAGTGTATGATTTGATACGATTGTTACGTGATACTACACTCATAACAGTCCCTCTTAAGAATATTTTTGGAGGACGAGTAGTCGCTTTATCTGATAATATCAGAAAGATGAGATGATGACTATGGGGACCTTTTTAGAACATGATTGTCAGGTTTAACCATAGTACACTCCCATTAGGTGGTTCTTAACCGAGACTCCATGCTCGTGACTTACAATAAACCCTTGATTCGCAGTTGATTCGTTCTCGTATATCCTCAATATCAATGGAACTTGGGTGTTGATAAGGTGTAAACCATAATCCACCAAAAAGGATGATTGATATCGATGATAACTTGAGCCATCACGTGACCTTTGTGTGGCATGACTTGCTTGATCCTTGAGTGTGATTGTTGCATCCATGCATTCATGAATTCATTCACATTCATATCATCCACAATAAGGATTTTACAAGGAACTTAAGAGGTCTATTTGAAAATTTTCAGACATGGATAAGCAAAGAAGGAATACGAAGAAGTACAGTTTCAGACAACCCGACTTGAAAGAGTTAAGGAGTTTGGCATCTTATGTATTAGAGCCTTTGGAGTTCAAAGTTCGCCATGGGAAGATTTTGTTTGTTCTTTCTACTAAGGTGGATGAGGGTCTGATGAGTGTGTTGGTGCAGTTCTACGATCCTCTGTATCGACGCTTCACTTTTCCAGATTTCCAGCTTTTGCCTACACTTGAGGAGTATGCTTATCATGTGGGTATACCTATTCTTGATCAGTTGTCGTTCAGTGGTTTGGAGAAGATCCCGTCTTCACAAGAGATTGTTGATATGCTTCATATGGATGTATCTGACATTGTTGCCAATATAACTACCAAAGGTGGAATTCAAGGTCTCCCATCTGACATTGTTTGGGAAGGCCATGAGTAAGGAAACTTTTGAAGCTATATTTGTACTCCTCATCTATGGGTTAGTGTAATTTCCGAACATCGACAACTTCGTGCATGTGAATGCTATTAGGATTTTCTCTTCTCTTAATCCCGTTCAGACTCTATTGGGTGACACTTATTTTTCTTTGCATATGAGGAATGCAAAGTGTGGTGGTTCCATCGTATGATGTCAGCCTCTGTTGTACAAGTGGTTTATTTCGCACTTGCCTCAGACGCTTGCCTTCAAGGAGAACAAGGGATGTCTACGATGGTCTGCGAGACTTATGTCTCTCACTAATGATGATATCCCTTGGTATAATCGTGTTTATGATGGCGTTCAGATTATTGACTCTTGGTACAGTGGTGGATTTAACTACAACCCTCCTTTAGCTCGTCGTCAGCTTGGGTTCCCCTTAAAGGATAAACCTAACAACATTTTGTTGGAAGGCTTCTTCTTTCAGGAGGGTAAAGATCCCCAAAACATGAAGGATAGGATGGTTCGCGCCTAGCGCAAGGTTCATAGGAAAGAATTGTGTTGCTTTGGAACCTTACACCGCTTGGGTGAGGAAGAGAGCTCTTGAGTACCCCATGTCGTACGAGTATCCGAGACCTACCCCTATGGTTATGGTTGGGCCTTCAACCCTCCTTGATCAAGGAGTGGAGGACTTGAGAGATGAAGACTGGTCGCGTGCATGGGTTCGTGAGCGTGAGGAACTTCTTCAGCAGCTCAAAGATAAGGATACAATGATAGAATTACTAGAGCATCAGGTTATTGATGAGCCTGATGATGTCGTTACTTATCTCCTTCCTCACTCGTCTAGGTTTTGGAAGAGGAAGTATGATCAGCTCGCCAAGGAGAAGGCCGATATGGAAGCAGCGTATGAGAGAGATGTGAAGAGGCTTCGTGCAATTTATCTTCCGATCTCGAAGGCTTTGGACAATTGCTTCTAGGGCTTCATAGGATGTTTACTCTCCTTTTCTCTTGTATTGTATTTGGTTACCAAAACTGTACTACTTCTTTGGTGTAAAAAGTTTCCAAATATTATTGCTATGAATATTCCATAGATGTCTTAAAGGTTCAATATTTTCAAACATTTGCAAATAGATCTCTAAAAAGTTCCTCTGATTAAAAACAAATCATATGCACAAGCATTGCATGCATCATATGCATAAGCAGGTTTTGTTCCAAGATCTTGATTCGTGGTCTAACTCTTTGCTCTTCATTTATTTTGAAGACAAGCTGACGCACCGGTATAACACTAAAGCAAATCATCCGAAGATAATGGAACATCTCGAGTAAGAGAACAGGGACCTGAAGGAAGATATTGCTAGACTGACTGCCATGATGGAGTCAGTTCTGGATGCGCAAAGTCAAGCTTCACCAACTCTTGCAACTCCTCCCGCGAGGATGGTCATCTCTGAGTTAGCTACTTCAATGGTGCCTGCTGATATAGCCCACTTCTCTCTTACTATGCCAGCTGGATTCCCTTGGGGAATGCCATCTAATTTTGTTCCAGAGGGTTTTGCCCTCACTCTTGCTTCTATGTCGGCATCTAGCCCGGTCCTGTTTGTGCCACCTCCTATTCTGCACACTCTCCCACGAGTAGAAGACACCATTTATCATTCTGAGCCATCTGAGGGCCCAGACGTATATGAGAAAATGGATGAAATGAAAGATCAATTCCTTGAGCTGCGCAAGGAGTTGAAAACCTTGAGGGGTAAGGACCTCTTTGGGAAGAATGTTGTTGAGTTGTGCTTGGTGCCCAACGTTAAAATCCCTGTTAAATTCAGAGTGCCCAACTTTGAGAAGTACACGGGAAATTTATGTCCACTCAGCCATCTTGTGATGTATGCTCGCAAGATGTCAACTCAAACCGACAATGATCAACTACTGATTCACTACTTTCAGGATAGCCTGACGGGTGTTGTGCTCCGGTGGTATATGGGGCTGGATAGTGCAAGCATCCGCACTTTCAACGATCTAGGCGAAGCCTTTGTAAAGTAGTATAAATATAATAAGGATATGGCTCTAGACCGGGACCAGTTGAGGGCAATGTCCCAGAAGGATAAAGAGACCTTCAAGGAATATGCCCAGAGGTGGCAAGAATTGGCAGCTCAGATAGTGCCACCCTTAGAGGAGAAGGAGATGACAAAGATCTTCTTGAAGACTTTGAGCTCAGATAGTGCCACCCTTGGAGGAGAAGGTGATGATGGCTCCTCACTGTAGCGGGGTTTTCGTTACCTTTAGGCTTATTGTCTAAACCAAAAGTAAACATACAATTCGAGTCACCACCGCACTTTTATTTGTCCAAAGGAAAGGCTAAAAAGCGAAAAAAAGCCAAGGTAAGAAGTTTTTCAAATCAAAAATTAATAAAAATGTCAGAGATCTAGGTAAGGGGGTTGGTTATGAAATGGGACGGTTTTACGCACCCAAAACATCCTTAGTACTCTAAGGGAACCCTTTTTGCAAATATGTGTTGTAGGTTGGTATTAGTGAAAAGATTTATACAAAAGATTGGAGGGATGAGAAGAGAATAGATTATATTTACAAATTTTGTTTTTTGAATGGATGAACCCATTGCCTACGTAGCATCACAAAGGTAGGATCAAAACCTTGTAGTTCGGGGTAAAAATCTCAGAGATTGGTGAATTCATTTGATCAAAAGCCTTAAGGTCTTTTGTTATCAAAGGAATAAAACTCAATAGGGATAAACCAACAATCCACCATGTGAGGAAGGTTTCAACATACTAGTGAGGGGTTAACCCTATAATAACCTTATATTACAATCACAAAGGATGAGGTGAGATTTACATCAACCACCTGTAACACCCTAAAATTTGCCCTCCTCATTCATGCATTCATTTTTTAGGTCATTTAGCATTTCACATTGCTTTTCATCATTATCAATCTGTATTAGATACATTGCATTTCATCATGTCAATCGGAATAGGATCCAAGAAGCTTGAACATCATCCAGGACACTTTGCGGGTCCTATCTGGGTGATCAGTCAACATAAGGGAAAGACTTGAGTTACTTCCAACAGGTTCAAATGGGGTCTATTCACCATTCAAAATGCTAATCTTGAAGGAGCAAAAATTTGTTCCTGAGCTGTCATGCTCGCTAGGCGAGCAGAGTGGTTCGCTTAGCGAAAGGAACTGTCATGCTCGCTAGGCGAGCAGATCCTTCGCTAGGCGAAGCGCGCGCATTTATGAAAATAAAACAGAAAGTCATGGGCTTGAGTTTCCCTCTTTTGAGCCCACAAAGTCATGAAAATCAGGTTATAAATACTAGAGTTTCAATGAAACAAACTGGGGAGAAAGAAGAGAGAGAAAAGGAGAGACCTAGGAACTAATCTGCAGCAGCCTCCAGACAGCTCTGAAAGTTCACTCTGACTCACACACTTTTTTGCTCCCATCTCACGCAAACCCTAACACTGCTTTGAAAACCCAACCGGGAAATTCATTTCCATTCGATCTCTCCAATCAGGTTTGCCCTATTCCCATTACCTTATGTTTTTAATTTGAATGCTCTGAATGTATGAGGTATTATGGTGAGGTTTTGCCCACGGGTTTAGATGTGCATAAATGTGTAGAACAATACCTTGGATATTTAATAACGTGATCTCTGAAATGGAGACCACAGGGTTTGGGGTTTCCGAGATCGAACTCTTATCAATGAAGAACCCAAAACCCGCAGGCGTTCGCTAGCACCTTCGCTAGGCGAGCCTATAGCGAGGCTTCGCCAAGCCTTCGCTAAGCGACGCAGTAGCGATCGCGACAGCGGTTGCTTTTCTGTTTGCTCTAATCTATTTTGTGTTTGGCATGGCATTGTTTTCTCCTGATTCCATCCTGTTACTCTAACCTGTTTGTTGAGTTTTTGTGAGGGCTCACATACTCTTGCAGGGATAGCTTTCTTGGTATTCCACCTTATTTATGGGGTACCACCTGGAGGTTTATTCCGATTGCCTATACTGACTCGCTTTCTTTGATGGTGCTAGCTTGAGAGATCTCTGGGTTTCTTGCGTCTTTAGCTGTTATTACTTCGGATCTTTATCCGTGCGGTAGATCTCTCGATCCCTTTATTTTTCCTGCATTTTACCGCTTTCTTAGCTGGAAGACCTCAATAGGAGGCAATGTTTTCTTTTGTTGTTTACTTTTGTGCCTGAAGACCTCCAAAAGGAGGCACTAGTGCTAAAGACCTCCACGGAGAGGCAATCGACGGATAAAAGGGATTAGTAGTCAATCCCCCGTTATTCAGTGCGTCGTTCTTTAAGATCACACTACGTGTCGATGCTTCAGAACAAAAGCCCAAGATCTTTTGTCCGGTCGGTCAGTGGAGAGGGTTCCATCTTTCTGAACCCCCACGCCTTGTCATGAGCTCGCCCTGTCCAGGGTTAAGAGCTATGAGGTCTTATCCTCATTACCCTTTTGATCTGCTCACCCTGACGGTCAATGTCGGTGGTTAAGAGCCCGTTTGATTACCCTTCCATGGCTTGTTTGTCGAGGTTGATATGACCCCTCTTGACTAAAGCCCTACCCACGTATGCTTGAGCCCCTTGTTGGCGTGTTTACTTTATGCATGTTTGTTTTGTATGGTTTGATCGTCTCCCCATAGGATTGCTAGGCTTCGTATAGTCTCTCGTTTGCATGTCAATTAAGGTAGCGCGGTTCCTTCGTCTAGGACTACCTTTTTGCATGAGCATCCCTAAAACCCCCCAACTCATTGATTTTTCTTCTCCTAAGAACACGTTTACTCCTTCTACTACAGGCGAGTAAGTTTCCAAAGGTCGAGCATCCGGTAGATTGCGTAGTAACGTCGTTCACCCCAAAACACAACCTTTACCCCGTAGTTAGCCGAATTACGTTTTGCTCTGATTCTCATTCCAGATGAGATACGTAGGCATAAGACGCGATGTCTTAGCGAGCACACTCCCCTTTAACCCTTAAGTAGCCGAGCTACAAAGACTCTGAATCTCATATTCATATGAGATACGTATGCAGTGGATGCGAGATCCGTGCAAGTCATTTTCTTGTGACCCCTCTTTTAGTAAATAGTACATTAGATAAACCCACACCCTTTAAACAAGAACAACAAGAGTGGATCCCGTAGAGTACTACGGATGTGTAGGGGTGCTAATACCTTCTCTTCGCATAATCGACTCCCGAACCCAAGATTTGGTTGCGAGACCTTATCTTTTGCTTTC
This sequence comes from Lathyrus oleraceus, assembly GCF_024323335.1. Classification (NCBI taxonomy): domain Eukaryota; kingdom Viridiplantae; phylum Streptophyta; class Magnoliopsida; order Fabales; family Fabaceae; genus Lathyrus; species Lathyrus oleraceus. Next base: position 420,596,896 of record NC_066583.1, read on the forward strand.
CCTTTTCCAGGTTTACTTCGAGCGTTTCCTTTCCCTCCTTTGGGATAAATAACGCACGGTGGCGACTCTTCTGTCATTTTCTTTTTTCACCGGTTGTTTTTTCGCATCTCCTTTTTTAGGTTGCGACAGCTGACGACTATGCTGGGGACCCAGATTTCCGTAAGTGAGTCCCTCCTAGCTTTTGTAGGTTGCTTGTTTGTTGGGTGTTTATTCTTCTGTACAGTATTTACTTTTCAGCACTTGTGTACATATCATTGTTGTATCTGTTGGCTCTGCTGTTGGTTTGTTTGTTTGTTGGGATGGGATGTTCTATGAGAGATAAGCCCATTACCCAGGCTTGAGCGTACACACAGGTTTTAGAGTGGATAGTCATGAGGCTTGCGTGGCATGTTGCTACGTTAAGTCGTTCATGAGGACCCACACCCAGACGAGGTTTCTTTTGGATATATTCTGTCCTATGGGTGTTCCGTAACGACATGATAATCCTCTAGAAATCGTCGACTCTGGTGACCATTTCCCGAGAACTCAATCGAGGCCTCTCCTCCGAGACGTGATTATGTTAGCTCTGGTGGGCGCATTCTCGCTGATCAATCCGAGGACCCCGAGGCTGGGAACTTGCTATTAGGATATCCTATTGAGGGGAGTCAGTGGAGGTCTTTTATCTCGTAATAATGCCAAACCTTTAGTGGTAAACGTATTACTCTTGACTGAAGGGCCGAAGTGGACAAACTTCTGTTCTTAGAACCTACCAGTGAGGGGCGGGCTAAATTCAGGAAACCTTAACCTCCAACCAACCCGGTTTTTTGGAGCAGAGCTTTGATCTTGTATTATATTACTAAGTGGGTTTCTCTCCAGACAGTGCAACCTGACAGATGTTCAACGGATCCAACAATCCTGATTCCCATGTTATTGCATTACATAACATCATCCGCATATTTGCATCCAACATCTCATGCTTATTCATTTGCAGGGTATTCCCTTTTTAAGGAGGGTGCCTTAAAATCGAATAAGAAGTGCATCGCATACCATGCATACTAACCCTTGCTTGTTTTGCAGGTGTCACCGCAGTGTCTAATGTTTGTTCCCTGTATCAGGAATTATTGGTCCCAAGCGAGTCCACAGGTACCCGACCAAGGAAAATCGTCCACAACTAGCAATGGACCAGGTGCAGAAAGAGTTGGCTGATATGCGTGAAAGGATGGATCAATTCATGACATTGATGACTGGTATGGCAGAAGGCCAGGAAAAGCTGAGGGAATTGGTTGAGCAACCAAGGCCCGATCCAGAGGTGGAGATACCAAATGCTGAGGGAAACCCTGGTAACCTTGGGAACATTGATAACCCTGTGAACACTGGTAATGCGGGTAACGCAAATGCTGATGGAAACCCGGATAATGTTGGCAACACGGGGAATGTTGGAAATGGTATTGGCGGAAGGTACAATGTGAATCAAGGAATTCGGATTAACGGGCGCCCCATTACTGAAGATTATCAGTATGATCAATTCTCTTTGCACGACGAAGCCCATGAGACCACTCGCCGTATGGATGAGCTTGCTGAGAAGCTCAAATCTTTGGAGTCTCAAAATTCCTTAGGTTTTGATGTCACAAATATTGGTCTGGTTCAGGGAGTAAGGATTCCTCACAAGTTCAAACCCCCTACTTTTGAGAAATACAACGGGGCTTCTTGCCCACGCACTCATCTCCAATCTTATCTGGGAAGGTTGGGAGCTCACACGGAAGATGAAAAGCTGTGGATGTACTATTTTGAAGACAGTCTAACTGGAGCTTCTCGTGAATGGTATTCTCTTTTGTCTCGTACTACCATCAAGAGCTGGAAAGACTTGGCAGAGGCTTTTGTCAAGCAATATCAATACAACTTGGACTTGGCTCCAAATTGGACCTTGTTGCAAGGAATGTCTCAAACTGCCAAGGAGACCTTTAGAGAATATGCCCAGCTTTGGAGACAAATTGTTGCGTTCGTCCAACCCCCTATGTCTGAAAGGGAGATGGCGGACATGTTCATGAACACTCTTCAAGGCAATTATATTGAGAGATTGGTTGCTTTCCCGTCAATCAGCTTTGCAGAGATAGTAATTGCTGGAGAGAGGATCGAGAGTCTGTTGAAGATGGGCCGAATTCAAGACAATAGTGCTTCCAAGAAACCGTTTGTTGGTAACGGTCAGCGAAGAAGAGAAGGCGAGACAAGCGTTGTGTATGCCGGCAAAGGCAGAGGCAGAGGACGCCCTAATTATTATCAAGATCAAGTGGCCGCAGTCACTATTCCAACACCTGCTCCTCAACAGCAACGACAATCGCAGTATCATCCGCAACAACAACCCAGGTATAACAATCAACAACAAGGAGGTAATTCGGGTCAGCAGAGACACTATCAACAACGTCCAAGGCAGACGGACCGGGTCATTGAGCCAATCCCAATGCCTTATTCTGTGTTACTTCCCAGGCTTATTGACCTGAATCTGGTTACATTAAGAACTCTGGCCCCGCCAGTCGATCCCAATAACTTGCCTAGGGGTTATGATGTCAATGCCAGATGTGCTTTTCATTCCAACGCACCTGGCCATACTACAGATAATTGCAAGGCCCTCCAGCTAAAGGTACAAGATTTAAGAGATGCCCAGGCTATCAATTTTTCTCCGGTGTCTAATGTTATCCAAAACCCGATGCCAGCCCACAACGGGGAGGGGATTAATGTTGTTGAAGTGGTTAAAGCTGGTGATGCCCAAGGCTGAGGCAAACTTGTGGAGCCGATCATCAAAGAAGACAAGTTTGGATTGGGGTATACTCCGGGGTCTCAGAAGAATGAAGCCGGTACTTTCTCCAGCGGGGGTTTGGTTTCTCCCCACATCGTTAATGCTGCAGATGAAGACAAGGTTGACAGCGACTGTGACTTAGATAGCTGGATTCGCCCGTGTGTCCCGGGAGAAAAGCTCAACAATTGGTCGTCCGAAAAAGTCGTCCGGGTTACTCTACTGAAAGAGTAATTTTTATTGTTTTCCTTTTATTACATGCATAATAAAGTCTTACACTTTGCCCAAGGTGTAATGACTCATCTGTAGGGCCATCCATTTAGTCGCATTTCGCAATTATTTTAATCATCAATAAAGGACAGCTTTTGCAAACAATTTTGTGTTCTCTTTCTTTCAATTATTTTTTACTTTTAGAAATGGCAATGTTTCTTTTTCGTTTTTCTTTCCAAAAATCTCGTAAAGCATGATCCTCCATCAAGCAGAGATGATCACTCGGATCTCACTGCTAACGACACTGCTATGGCTAAGTATGACTTCGACAATCCTATCTATCAAGCCGAAGAAGGGGTTGAGGAAGATTGTGAATTGCCTGAAGAGTTAGCCAGGTTGTTGAAACAGGAGGACCGAGCTATTACACCTTATCAGGGGGTGATTGAGACCGTCAACATTGGTACCGAAGACGACAAGAAAGAGATCAAGATCGGGGCCAGTCTGCAGGCCGAGGCGAAAGAACAGTTGATCCGTGAGTACGTAGACATCTTTGCTTGGTCCTATCAAGATATGCCAGGTTTGGATACCGACATTGTTGTGCACAGATTACCGTTGAATGAAGATATGCCGCCGGTGAAGCAAAAGTTACGCCGAACTCATCCTGGAAAGGTCAATGGGTTGTGTGCTCGGTCAGCATGACGAGTCAGGTCGAAAAGAGCATGCAATATACTACCTTAGCAAAAAGTTTACCGACTGTGAACAAAGATATTCACTGCTCGAGAAAACTGCTGCGCTTTGGCATGGGCTGCTCACCGACTAAGACAGTATATGTTGACTCACACTACTCTATTGATATCAAAGATGGATCCAGTCTAGTATATTTTCGAAAAGCAAGCGCTTACCGGAAGGGTTTCTAGGTGGCAAATGATACTGACAGAGTATGACATCCAATACACTTCACAAAAAGCCATCAAAGGAAGTGTCTTGTCAGACTATCTTGCAGAGCAACCGATTGATGATTACCAACCTATGAGGTTTGACTTTCCTGATGAGGACATCATGTTTCTCAAATCGAAAGAGTGCGAGGAACCACTCCCGGAGGAGGGGCCTGACCCTGAATCCAAATGGATTATGATGTTTGATGGGGCGGTCAACGTCAATGGTCGCGGAGTTGGTGCAGTGTTGATCACGCCGGAGGGAGTTCATATGCCATTTTGTGCCAGAATAACTTTTCCCTGCACCAACAATGAAGCCGAATACGAAGCTTGTATCCTAGGACTTGAGGAAGCCATCAACCTACGGATTAAAACCCTGGATGTTAAGCTGGATGAAGCAGAATGGGTTCGTTCCCGATACAATCAGCTAAGAGACTGGCAGCTATATGCCATGGCCAACTATATCAGAGACGGATGAAGAGAGCGTTTGATCAGAAAGTGCGCCCTCGGGAGTATCAAGTTGGTGAATTGGTACTCAAAAGAATTCTTCCTCCCAACACATATCACAGGGGCAAATGGACACCGAACTATGAGGGTCCATACGTGGTTAAAAGGGTTTTCTCTGGCGAAGCTTTGATGCTAACAACCATGGATGGCGAAGACTTCCCATCCCCTGTCAACTCAGACGCAGTTAAAAAATACTTCGCACAATTGACCCGCTGGACAAAAGAAAAAGAGTCCAGGCAAAAAAGGGAATCCCGACGAACCAAAAAATAATAATAATAAAGAGGTTCGGGAAAAAATTAGGGATATATAAAAAAAATGTACACCCGGTGAGTAGAAAACCCGAAAGGGAGGCTCAGGCAAAAATGGGTATCCCGGTCAATTGAAAACCCAAAAGGGAAGTCCACGCAAAAGAGGGAATAAGCGAATGACTGCGATCTAAGTTCATCCGTGTTATATCACTGTTTCATTCAATCCGGCAATCTTCGAAGGTTAAAGATCGACTAATCATCCACTTTAGAAAGCAAGATGAGCAGAGCGTCTTGAGGTCATACGAGCCATAGCAGAGTCGAAACTCAGTGGGACCCCGTATCCACATTGCCATTAGGATAGTTTTCTTTTGTTCAATTTATAGCGATTTCCTCTTTTCAGGGATCAGCTTCCTGATGTACTCGCATATTCCTGGCACAATTTTTTCATCCAATAAAAGTCGAATAATTCAGTTAAAGAGCCTTTTTATTTTTCATTTATCAGTTTGTTTGCAAAAGATGTCTGAATTCTTGATTAAACATATTGCATCTGAACATAATGGTGGCTTTTGTAGATGATTTGCACAGGAAAACATTTAAAATTGCTTTGAATGTGCTTAACCCCGGACGGTGAATTCAAACCGAGCAATTCCCTCGGGACATACGTGTGTGATTGTAGGTCACAGGAACTGGATGCCAAGTCATGAATCCTCATCCCCAAGCGGTCGACAAAGTCTCTCCTCAGCAAAGCATGTCCCCCAATAGAGTTGCACCTTGTATCCCCAGCAACAGCGGAGTAGTTGCATACCCAACGGACAAGAGAGGGTGGTGTCCCCAGTATTCATCTCATTCCCCAGTAGTTTATTTTTAACAGATTTATTTTGATCCTCAGCCTGAGGATGATTAGCAAGTTCATATCCCCAGCAAAGGTCGATTCCTACGACATTTCCCCAGGAGATGCTTTCCCCGCAGACTCTCCTTACAGAGCCTCGCCAAACAAAGTTCTCATAGTTGATACTCCCCCAACAAGGTCAACTTTTCAAAAAAGAAGAAGCCGATTTATTTTAGGTGGCTCCCCGGTCCCGGCAGACGGATCACTCCCCACAGAGCATTCAAGGATTGATACAGCGATCCGTTCCCTACCGGAGTTTGCTTCCCCAAGCAGATTTCTTTCTGCACCATGCATAACATTTGCATTTGCATGCATATCAAGCATACACATAAGCTGATAAACGGGTTCATCAAAGCAAACTGAAGAATTACTTTACAACCAAAGTCATGAGATTCATCCAGAGGATCAAGAGTGTGTGATCCAGCATTAGAGTCATTTCGAAGATTCAGCCTGAGAATCGTTTTCCAATGAGCCAGCCTAAGGTTCAATTTGAAGATTCAGCCAGAGAGTCGCCTACAAGCGTTATATCACCAGCAAGCCAGCTAGAGGAGTAGATTGACAGCTCAATAGAAAATCAACCTACAAGAGGATCCAGCCCGCGGATCGCATTTTAGAAAACAAAAGTCTAATTGAAGAGACGTTACAACATGTTCTAGCCTGAAGAATATGTACGAAGCCCAAAAGGTGGAATATTCTAGAAGCTGCATATCTAACATGAAGATTTGGTGTAGATTTCGAAAGAGGCTCAACCCGCGCATGCCTCAGATGCGAGATCTTGATGATGGGAATTTAATCATCAAAATAATCCAGATCTCGCCAGAAGATCGAAGAAGATCTAGCTAGAAGATCGAAGAAGATCTAGCCAGAAGATCGAAGTAGATTCAGCCAGAGAATCGAAACAATCCAGATCCAGCCAGAAGATCGAAGTCAGGTCTAGCCCGAAGACCGAAAATAGATTCAGCCAGAGAATCAAAGAGAATAGATTCAGCCAGAGAATCGAAACAAAGAAGATCTAGCCAAAAGATCAAAGTAGATCAAGCCAGAGGATTGAAGTCATGTCTAGCCAGAAGACAAAATCGTATCCTGCCCGAGGATCAAAATCGTATCCAGCCCGAGGATCAAAATCGTATCCAGCCCGAGGATCAAAATCGTATCCAGCCCGAGGATCAAAATCAATATCCAACCAGAGGACCAAATTGAGTATAGATTCAGCCAGAGGATCGAAACTCCAGATTAAGTCAGAAAACTGATTCAGATTCAGCCAGAGGATCGGAAGAATAAATAACGCGGTGTATTTCAGCATTTTTGTGGTGTACTCAGAGCGCAAATTTTCGGTCTGTCTTTGGTACCCAATCACAGCTCACCCTGTTTGTCTGATAAGCTGTTCGCTTTCATCCTGCTCAGGTTAGCTGATGATTGAATAGGGGCAGCTGTAACACCCCAAAATTTTCCCTCCTCATTCATGCATTCATTTTTTAGGTCATTTAGCATTTCACATTGCATTTCCTCATTATCAATCAGAATTAGTTACATTGCATTTCATCATGTCAATCGGAATCGGATCCAAGAAGCTTGAACATCATCCAAGACACTTTGCGGGTCCTATCCGGGTGATCAGTCAACATAAGGGAAAGACTTGAGTTACCTCCAACAGGTTCAAATGGGGTCTATTCACCATTCAAAATGCTAATCTTGAAGGAGCAAAAATTTTTTCCTGAGCTGTCATGCTCGCTAGGCGAGTAGAGTGGTTCGCATGGCGAAAGGAACTGTCATGCTCGCTAGGCATTTCTGAAAATAAAACAGAAAGTCATGGGCTTGACTTGCCCTCTTTTGAGCCCACAAAGTCACGAAAATCAGGTTATAAATACTAGAGTTTTAGTGAAACAAAACCGGGGAGAAAGAAGAGAGAGAAAAGGAGAGACCTAGGAACTAATCTGCAGCAGCCTCCAGACAGCTCTGAAAAGTTCACTCTGACTCACACACTTTTTTGCCCCCATCTCACGCAAACCCTAACACTGCTTTGCAAACCCAACCGAGGAATTCATTTCCATTCGATCTCTCCAATCAGGTTTGCCCTATTCCCATTACCTTATGTTTTTAATTTGAATACTCTGAATGTATGAGGTATTATCGTGAGGTTTTGCCCACGGATTTAGATGTGCATGAATGTGTAGAACAATACCTTGGATATTTAATCACGTAATCTCTGAAATGGAGACCACAGGGTTTGGGGTTTCCGAGATCGGACTATTATCAATGAAGAACCCAAAACCCACAGGCGTTCGCTAGCACCTTCGCTAGGTGAGCGTGTAGCGAGGCTTCGCTAAGCCTTCGCTAAGCGACGCAGTAGTGATCGCGACAGCGGTTGCTTTTCTGTTTGCTCTAATTTGTTTTGTGTTTGGCATGGCATTGTTTTCTCCTGATTCCATCCTATTACTCTAACCTGTTTGTTGAGTTTTTGTGAGGGCTCACATACTCTTGCAGGGATAGCTTGCTTGGCATTCCACTTTATTTGTGGGGTACCACCTGGAGGTTTATTCCGATTGCCTGTACTGACTCGCTTTCTTTGATGGTGCTAGCTTGAGAGATCTCTGGGTTCCTTGCGTCTTTAGCTGCTATTACTTCGGATCTTTATCCGTGCGGTAGATCTCTCGATCCCTTTATTTTTCCCACATTTTACCTCTTTCTTAGCTGGAAGACCTCAATAGGAGGCAATGTTTTCTTTTGTTGTTTACTTTTGTGCCCGAAGACCTCCAAAAGGAGGCACTAGTGCTAAAGACCTCAACGGAGAGGCAATCAACGGATAAAAGGGATTAGTAGTCAATCCCCCGTTATTCAGTGCGTCATTCTTTAAGATCACACTACGTGTCGATGCTTCAGAACAAAAGCCCAAGATCTTTTGTCCGATCGGTCAGTGGAGAGGGTTCCATCTTTCTGAACCCCCACGCCTTGTCATGAGCTCGCCCTGTCCAGGGTTAAGAGCTATGAGGTCTTATCCTCATTACCCTTTTGTTCTGCTCACCCTGACGCTCAATATCAGTGGTTAAGAGCCCGTTTGATTACCCTTCCAAGGCTTTTTTGTCGAGGTTGATATGACCCCTCTTGACTAAATCCCTACCCACGTATGTTTGAGCCCCTTGTTGGCGTGTTTACTTTATGCATGTTTGTTTTGTATGGTTTGATCGTCTCCCCATAGGATTGCTAGGCTTCGTATAGTCTCCCGTTTGCATGTCAATTAAGGTAGCGCGGTTCCTTCGTCTAGGACTGCCTTTTTGCATGAGCATCCCTAAAACCCCCCAACTCATTAATTTTTCTTCTCCTAAGAACACGTTTACTCCTTCTACTACAGGCGAGTAAGTCTCCAAAGGTCGAGCATCCGGTAGATTGCGTAGTAACGTCGTTCACCCCAAAACACAACCTTTACCCCGTAGTTAGCCGAACTACGTTTTGCTCTAATTCTCATTCCAGATGAGATACGTAGGCATAAGGTGCGATGTCTTAGCGAGCACACTCCCATTTAACCCTTAGGTAGCCGAGCTACGAAGACTCTGATTCTCATATTCATATGAGATACGTATGCAGTGGATGCGACATCCGTGCGATTCATTTTCTTTTGACCCCTTTTTTAGTAAATAGTACATTAGATAAACCCACACCCTTTAAACAAGAACAACAAGAGTGGATCCTGTAGAGTACTACGGATGCGTAGGGGTGCTAATACCTTCCTTTCGCACAATCGACTCCCGAACCCAAGATTTGGTTGCGAGACCTTGTCTTTTCCTTTCCCTTTTCCAAGTTTACTTCGAGCATTTCCTTTCCCTCCTTTGGGATAAATAACGCATGGTGGCGTCTTTTCTGTCATTTTCTTTTTTCGCCGGTTGTTTTTTCGCATCTCCTTTTTTAGGTTACGACACCACCATGATAACTCAAACCTATGACTAATGTTTTGAAAAGTTTTTTAACAAGGAGGTCATTGGAACCATAAAACAACTTGGAGTAAGTTATATTTACAAGTTAGATTTATGTACAAAATGAAGTGAAAGATGGGTTAATGTTTATTCATAATGAGTATTTATGAAAATGATTTTTTAAAAGTCAAAGGCGTAAGGCCTAGGTTTCTAATTTTTGAAATAAAGTCAAAGTTTGAAGAAAAGATTTTTGGCTTGGTTAGAGTGGAGAAAAGAAGAGAAAGTCTAGTCCTAAAGCATACAAAGATAAGAGAGGAAAGATAAACCCTTGGAGTTCCTTTTCTTGAAGTCATAGAGATGACTCAAGATGCTCCTTTCCTTTGGACTTAGCACACAAACAAGCAAATCACACAATTTGAACTCAAGCTCCTAGGATCTCCATTTGGCTTGTCTCTTTACTTGGCTACTCATGACAATGGTACTCTTTTCACAATCTCAAGGTAGGATCCCTATCACACAAGAGCAAACATCAAAAAGTTCACAACACAAATAAGGGGAATGGACAAAGAATAAGTTTGGATGAGAAGTCTATTGAGATCAACTTTGGATTTTAGCATTCTAAAGGAATGAGACCTAGTTGCTCTTCAAAAATTTAGCATTCTAAAGGCATGAGACCTAGTTGCTCTTAAACTCCTTTAAGCATAGTTAGGTCCTAATTCTAAGTCCTTTCTCCTTTTACATTAGGTTCACACAAAGCAGACACAAAATAGCAATATATTTATATACAATAATGGGCTCAAATGAGCAAAAGAAAAATGACATAAACATAAAATATGTGCTTAAGTGAGCAAAATGAAAAGCAATATGAGTAAATGAGCAAGAAATAAATGGCATTAAAAGTAAAGGGCAAGAAATGAAATGCTCAAATTAAAGTTAGTAATTAGTGGAGGTTATGGTAGCTTGTCATAAGACAATGTAGCACTATGTTAAGCAATCGTAAGTGGACTAATATAGTAGCCACACCTATCTGAGGCCGGTCAATAAAAATATAGGCAAAGAACACAAGTTAGAGATCATGACTAGTAAGCCATGCTCCATAAACTTGCCATGCAAAAACAAAAGGGGAAGGGCCTTGTATTGTCTTTAGGTTATTTGCTTGACCAAGAAGCAACGTATCTTGGACACAAAACAACTCACTTGATCATGGATCAAGTTGAGTTTGGTTTGGATCAAACAAGGTTAAACCTCTCATTTGCCAAGACCAACCATAAGAACTTAACTCATTGGCCATTGATGAAAAGAATGGGATGAAGATGAAAGGGAATGGAAAAGAAGACAAGTATCAAGTCCAATTGATCAAATATGGATCAAACCAACTTCAATCAACACCAAACAGAAACGAAATGAAGATCACAAGTCAACAAGTCAACAAGTCAACAATATTTTTTTGGTATTTTTTGAATTAGAATAAAATGCAAATAAAAAATAAATAAATAAGGTCAAACCTCAAATTTCATTCAAATCAACTTCAAGAAGTCCAATTAAATTCTCATAGGTCTAACATGGTCAAACAAACTTTGACTAATTTTCTCAACAACTTTTGAAATCAGAAAGCAATTAAAAACAATTAAAAATAGCACAAAATGGATTAAAATCTCAAATAAATGTCAAATCAAATAAGAAATTGATGAGATTATTTTTCATTGACTTGTCATGATCCATAAATGCTAGGAAAATAGTTTTGGATTTTTCAAATATTAGAAAGTATTTTAAAATGAATTAAAACTATTAAAGACCAAATAATTCACAAAAAATATTAAATGAAGTCACAAAAATAATTAAAAATCAAAATATGAAACTAGATTTTTCAAGAAATTTTTTGGAATTGGTCTCATATTTTTATGACTTCAAATAATTTTTTTATGAATTTTTGGAAATCAATTGAATTAACTGAAAATAAAAGAAAATAGAAATAATAGAAAAATGCGCAACCACATGATAGACTTCATAAACTGACGTGGCAAGGAGAAACGGTCTAGATCATGAGGAACACGATGTAACCGAGTCAAGCGTGCAACACTTTGAATTAAATAAAGTAAACGCAATGAATGAATGAGATTAGAACGTGGCATTTAGATCAGAGGGCCAGGAAGTGGGACACGTCAATGGTGGTGGTGGAAACCACCGTCTTCTCCAGCGAGCCAATAGAATCCGGCCACCAGTTGCAGAGAAAAAAGTTTATCAAAAATGGGAAGTAAGGACATCAAATTGAAGCTCGTGTGATGTAGATCAGCACTGTATCCATGGATCTTCCTCACTCTTGCTATATTGAGAGAAATGTGAAGTGGAAGATCATGGTGTTCAAACTGAAAGTGCATAAAATGGAAAATTGAAACCACCATTGGCTTGCCTCAAGTGTGAGGACTTCAGAAAACCAAACAAACAAGAGAATACTACATTGAATTGCAAGTTCTATATCCAAAAAGTTTGAAGTTCTACCTCTGAATTGAAGCTCTTTAAGCCACGAAACCTTTAAGATCTTGACTCCTCTTTACTCTAGGGATGCAGTGGAGATGATAGGCTAAGGAATTGAGCTTTAAAAATCAACTAATGATGTTGAATTTCAAGCTTGAAAGGGAGATTTTTTTTTGGAAAATTCCTTTGGTATGGCTATGGTTTCAATGCTGCAGCGTTTCAGATCTCCAAAAGGTTCATGAATGAATGAGAAGGAGTGCTTATTTATAGTTGAAGCATGCTTGGTGGTCTTAAACCATTGACACAAGTCCCAACCCTAGGGTTAAGGAAACAAACATGCTATGATCCTTGAGGCAATGCACTTGTGTAATAACATGATGCCATGAGGGATCTTAGGGTCAAATGTAGGGTGTTACAGATGCCCCTATTTAAGGTCGTTCTAGCCGGAGATATGAAGGTTAAAATCTTCATCTCGATGAGATAGAATGATCTTAAATAATAACAAAGAGACGAATTTTGGTCCCTAAGAGACCTCATGATGTGAATGTATGCATGCAAAATAAAATCTTCAAGGTGAATAATTGCCACGAAGGAAAAGAAATCAGGAAAAATTGAAAAATCCATAGGAGTCACACACTCACTAGGGAGACAGAGACTCTGGGGAGAAATAAGGTAAAAATGCGTGAGCAGGTCACGACTTGAAAACTTGCTGGGAGACACGAAGGGATTCCACGAAAATAAATCGATGAAAAGACTCGAGCTGACGCAAAAATGCATGTATTGGGGAATATGCCAATAAAACAAAACTATCCACAAAGGATACATCAGATAAAAATCCGGACACCGACAGGAAGGTCCACAAAGGAATCAGCTGAGGAAGCAACACCTAGATATTACCAGTTACTGGGTAATAAACTGGAAGACAGACATGTCATCAAAACACCGGTAACTGGGTGAGAGAACAACATACTCAGGGAGAAATCTGACTCCACAGGGGACAAAAAGTCATAATAGGGAGCAAAAGGAAGGAACACCACGGATACCTGTTACTGGGCATATAATAGGTGACCAACCAGGCATGCATTGAGAGCATATCCAAGACACTCATCATCCGAAAGGAGGGCTGGAAAAGCAAACTCGACTTATAGGATGGGCATTCGATTCCACAAGGAAATACGAATCTTACTCGACTGGGGAAGAAAAAGACTTCGACTGAAGAGCACATGAGACATATTATCTATTATCGTCATAACATAGATAACATACTCGCATAGAAGATTATCCACAACCGGTTACTGGGTTAATGAAGGATAAATCGACCGAAAAGAAAGGACATCGGGATACCAGTTACTGGGTATAAAATGATGACCAATCAGAAGGAGAAACAATCATTACCAAACGAGGGTAAATGAACAATGACTCGCAAGGGATAAATTGCCTGAAAAAAGCAATTATCCAAGAGATACATCACCGGTTACTGGGTGATATACTCAAAAACGAAGGAATATCAATACCGCTTACTAGGTAAAGATAACCAACAAAGAGGGGATTACATCTACCGGTTACTAGGTAGAAAACCACAGAAACAGGACTTACAACTACCGGTTATTGGGTAGAAGGCCAAAAGATCCGTTGGGGAAAAAGATGAACAATTACTGGTTACTGAACAATTGAACCAGTAAACCACAGGGAGCTGCAAGGGATAATAAGAAAGGAAAGTCAATTTAGGAACAAACTAGAAAGACACAATCAAACAAGACTCATCCTAATAAGGATATAGCTCAGGGGAGTAATTCCTATCCCAATACACAACTGGGGAAGAAACTAAAATAATAATCAGCCATGAGAACATAACTCAGTGGGGAATAAAGAAGGAAAGATAGACATTTTCTGCCTATGGGGCTGACTCATTATGGAGATATCGAACACAAACATCTGCTTTGGGAAGAATATTTCACCAATAGCAGGAAATAACAATCAAGGATATATGGCAAAGAATGCAACATGAATATCTGAATGCTATGATTATGCATGTATATGCATGATTTGTGTATGATTAATGCTGACAAACAGACATATCTAACACAAACAAGTCCAAGAATCACGAACGGACATCCGACACAACATCTCAACAAGAAGGGCAAAGCCTATTGGAGAACTCAGCTTGGGGAACAACCCGAGCAGGATAAATCAATCAGGGATATCGAACCTTATCCCAAACCTATACTCGCTGAGGATACAAAGAAGATGTATTCAAGAGTAGCAAAAGAAGATAATCAAACAGAGAATTCAACTCTGGTGGGGATGATCTCTAGAATAAGAATAGTCATGGGAAGACGTCGATCACAATTGGGGATAGGCAAAGTCACAACTTCCAACTGCAAGAAACAACATTCTACACAAGAGGAGTCTCCAGGGGCAAACAATCCTGACATGAGGAAGATGCTGAAGATCTGTCTGGGAGATTCCGTCAACTCTCTCGGGGAACAGGTGGTTACTAACGACGATAAGATCCTCTGGAGAAGAAACTCTACTGGGGAACTTATCAAGGAATGATGTGAAAATCCATGGGGAACAACCACCAACCAGCTACACATCAGTCAAAACACTCCCTTCTATCTGCTGGAGAGGAAACTATGCTAAGGGGAGAAAGAGCAATTTACTCCACTAGGGAAGGAAATAAACATCTTCAGCACCGACTCTCAATATTAGAAGAAATCTTCAGACTCAAAAGGGGACACAAATCGTCAAACTCTGATCAGGCAACCCTACTGGGGACAGGCTGCGAATGTTCTCAAAGGCACTACCCTGGCTGAGGAAATCGGAAACAAATCCCTTATCAATAAATGACATGCTAGGGATGAAAAGGGAAACAAACCCTTCACCAATTGCTCTAGACAACCTCCTGCTGAGGAGACAATTATCTGGAAAGATAGCCCTGCAGGGAACGCATGCTTATTCCACTAGGAACTTCTACTCATACTGGGGAAAGACGAACCTCCTCGTGAGTAGAATAGCATGTCAACTTTTATCAATCTATAAGGGATTTTAGATCAGTCCACACAAAGGGATGACAACCATATAATTGTTAAAACACCAATGCAAGTGCCTGATATAGAGGAATACAAGTATCTAAAGGAACAAGACAAGGACTGGAACGGGAAGGATTATCCACAGATCATACCAATACAACCGATCATGGATTGCTAAGACTCCGCGGGGGGAAACAGGTATGTATGCATAAACAAACTATCCGGGAATGCGTTGGATGAACATCCACAAATTCTGCTAGGAGAAAGCAATCCAATAAGATAGATCAATCCACTGCCATCAAAAAGAACCTCTCATACCAGACTCCCCAGGAAGCTGATGATGTACTATTCTTTCTACGCTCGCTGGGGAGACAACTAGAATAATGATGAAGAGGACATAAGGATGCCAAAATATGAACAAATGTCTTACCCATTGGTAATCATACTATCCTTTGGAAAGCACTGAGGACATCCCACTTATCCTTTCGGTCATTGTGAATGTTCATTCTGTTTAAAACAGTTTATTTATGAAACTTTATTTGTTTAAAACAATGATATTCATTAATTACAAACATGCAAACATTTGTTAAACAGAAACAAATAAGAGTGCAAAGAATTGGATAAAGGCTCAAATTTATTTAATAGAATGGTAGTCCGCAAATGGTGAGACTCCATGGATCTTTACAAATTTGAAATTGGTGATATACATGGAAAAAAGGGCTACATTGAACATAATGACCATTTCTCTACCAACTCTGAATCCACTGTTGAAATTCTGGTTTCAGATATGAGATGTCGAAGGTAATGTCACGACACTAATATCTGAGTAATGCAAATAGGATAAAGATAGAGAATAGTAATGCAAGAGACACAAGCAATTGTTAACCCAGTTCGGCCCAACTCACCTACATCTGGGGGCTACCAAGCCAGGAAGGAAATTCACTAAAATAGAATCAATTCAAAGACTCTCCGTACACTTCAACAAGTTACAGTCTTTCTCACCTAATCTCTACCCGTGCAATTTCTACCTAAGCACTCTTAGATATGAGAACCCACTCACTTCCCCACAATCACACCTGTGATTTTAAACAACAATTCCTTGAGAAAAGAAAACACTTTACAATAACACACACTCGATTTTACTTCACAGTTTCAATCAAGTAGACACACTCTTGATCTTGCTTAACAACTTTGATTAAGAAGACACACACTTGATCTTGCTTAACAGCTTTTATCAAGTAGACACACACTCTTGCTTAAAAGCTTTGAGTGACAAATTACAACCACAAATCAGACCAATTCAATTATCTAAGGATAACTTGAATGGCTTACAAGTCTCACGACTAAACAAGACAGAAATCCTAGCTCTCTCTCGGTATTTCTCTCAGAGTTGGTTGTGTGTAAAATCAGGTTTTCCAAGTCCCTTTTTATATAAGCTTTCAGCTTGGCTTGGACATCTTGAAAACCCTAAATCTATTTTCCAATTAAATCTTCTCATGACAGCTGGTTAGATCTCCTTGGAAAATAAGTAAATCAGTTTGTAATCAATGATTGAATTCGCCTACAAATCAGATCTTCAATCATACATAGATTGCCATTAAATGCGCAATCACATAACACCAGACATTCAAATTGAATGTTATGTGTACAGGATGTCATGACATCGGGTCTGACATCCTGGAACAATCCTGCATAATTCCATAATACCTTTTATAATTTCCAGCAGGTACAAACATATCAGATGCCATGACATTGTGTATGACATCCTGAAACAATCCTGCATAATTATATTTCTTAAACTCCAGCAGGTACACAATATCAGATGCCATGACATGGTGTATGACATTCTGAAACAATCCTGCATAATTGTGTTTCTTAAGCTCCAGCAGGTACATAGGATATCTCATGTTAAGACATCACACACAACATCTTATGAACACTCTTTGTTTTACCAAAATTGTTGCCAACACTTAGAACTAACAAACTCCCCCTTTGGCAAATTTTGGCTAAAACATATATCTGTCCATTTTGTTCACAAGAAAATTATCAGCAGTTAAACAATAGTTTAAACAGCAGCAGAAGCAAACACAATTACTAGCTATAACTACTAGTAATACACACATGCACAAGGGTACTTCTCCTCCCCCTAAATCTGTGCAACACAAACAGAATGACTAGTTATAGATGCAACTAGTAAAACACAAAAATGTACAAGGGTACTACTTCTCCCCCTAAATTTGTGCACCACATACACCTCCTTTGATAATAACAGCACCTGTAACCATAGAACCTGTAACAATCAGAATATCATTCTGACATCTGCTTCAACATCACCTGTGCACCACATTAGACATCCCCTTTGACATCTGTAAACAGAACAACATTTACATTAAACACATCTCCTTCTTCATCGGTTCAGCTACATCAGCACATACATACATCTCCTCACAGCTCCACATCTTTAACTGCTTCCACATCAACACTTCTCCCCCTTTTTAATCAAAATTGACCAAGGGTGACTAATTAGACAAAATGAATGTCAATTAGCCTAGCAGAGAATGTCAGATCAGATGTTATAACATTAAAAATGTTAAAACATAATTGTTAGGAGATACAAACCATCATCATACACAACTCTGATAGCTGCGATAATGAACAAATACATGGAACTCATTAAGAGCCCAAAATATTACATAAAGGCATCAGTAAGGACTTCCACAAATTACACAGATTTCAAAAAAAGATCTTCAGCATCCAAACACAGCAGGGGGACCAGCTTCCAAACATAACGGCCACACCAGAACAGTCTTCAAACATGGGTAACCATTCTCATTTAATCTGAGGAAGAGGCATCTTCTTCTTACAATCACTTTGCAAAACTCCTTGCTATTTTTGTTAGAAATATCCTTTGGGATATTAACCACACACTCCTTTGATTGCTATGGATTCTCATGAATACAAATCCTCAATTTCCCTCTTAAGCATTCAAATGGATTGGTATCCAAAGCTTTTGTGAATATGTCAGCTAATTGCTTTTCAGTAGAAACATGCTCCAATGCTATGATCTTCTCTTCCACAAGTTCTCTAATGAAGTGATGACGAATATCAATGTGCTTTGTCCTGCTGTGCTGAATAGGATTTTTGGATATATATATATATATATATATATATATATATATATATATATATATATATATATATATATATATCTATATATATATATATCTATATATATATATATATATATATATATATATATATATATAGCACTCAGATTGTCACAGTATAATGTCATGACTGCTTGTGAGACATTGTATTCAGACAGCATGTGTTTCATCCAGACCAGTTGAGAACAACTACTCCCAGCTGCTATGTACTCAGCTTCAGCAGTGGATAGAGATACACAGTTTTGTTTCTTGCTAAACCACGATATCAGATTGTTCCCTAAGAAGAAACATCCTCCTGATGTGCTCTTCCTATCATCAGCACTTCCAACCCAGTTAGCATCACAGTAACCAGTCAACATAGATCCAGATCCATGAGTATATAACATCCCATAGTCATTGGTGCCATTGACATTTTTCAGTATTCTCTTCACTTGGTTTATGTGACTGACTTTTGGTTCAGCTTGATATCTAGCACAAACACCAACAGTAAATGCAATATCAGGTCTGCTTGCTGTGAGATATAGCAGGCTACCTATCATGCTTCTGTATAGACTCTGATCTACATTGACACCATTTTCATCTTTGGAGATTTTCACATGTGTAGGAGCAGGTGTCCTTTTATGGCTTGCATTCTCCATGCCATACTTCTTCACAATGTTCTTGGCATACTTGCTTTGAGATAGAAAGATACAGTCTTCCATCTGTTTGACTTGTAGCTCAAGAAAGTAGGTCAGTTCTCCAACAAGGCTCATCTCAAACTCAGATTGCATTTGTCTAACAAAATGTTCAACCATCTGATCTGACATCCCACCAAATACAATATCATCTACATATATTTGTGCCACCATGAGCTTCCCTCCTTCATTCTTCATAAATAGAGTTTTATCAATACCTCCTTTCCTGTATCCATTGTTAGTGAGAAACACTGTGAGTCTCTCATACCAAGCTCTGGGAGCTTGCTTCAACCCATAGAGGGCTTTCTTCAGTCTGTACACATGTTGTGGAAGATTTGGATCTGTGAATCCTTTAGGTTGTTCAACATATACTTCTTCATTTAAGTAACCATTCAAGAAGGAACTTTTTACATCCATTTGGAACAGTTTGAGTTTCAGAATACACGCCACTCCAAGTAATAATCTAATGGACTCAAGGCGAGCTACAGGAGCAAATGTTTCATCAAAGTCCACCCCTTCAACTTGAGTATATCCTTGAGCTACTAATCTAGCTTTGTTCTTAGTAATAACCCCTTGTTCATCAGACTTATTCTCATATACCCACTTTGTACCTATGATATCTACTCCTTCAGGTCAAGGAACCAGTTCCCATACTTCATTCCTCTTGAATTGACCTAACTCCTCCTGCACGACATTGATCCAGAACTCATCAGTCAGGCTTCCTTGACATTCCTAGGTTCAATCTTTGACACAAAGCAGCCATGTGAGATCACTTCCCTTGATCTAGTAGTGACCCCTTTATTTGGATCTCCTATGATAAGATCTTTGGGATGATCCTTCTGAATTCTGATAGAGGGTCCCTTATTGATTTTGTCATCTTCAGGTTCAGCTTGAGGAGATTCACTATCCTTATTTTTGTCTGAGAAGTCAGTTGGGGAATCATTCAGAGATGTCTCGACATCGTCTGTGACATCAGTCTGTTGGTCATCAACCACCACATTAATGGATTCCATCAATACATTAGTTCTGGAATTAAAGACCCTGTAAGCTCTGCTGTTTGTTGAATAGCCCAGAAATATTCCCTCATCGCTTTTGGGATCCATCTTCCTTCTTTGTTCACGATCAGCCAAGATATATAATTTACTACCAAATACATGGAAGTATTTGACTGTAGGTCTTCTTCGTTTCCAGACTTCATATAGGGTTGTGGGAGTCCCTTTCTTCAATGTCACTCTGTTGTGAACATAGTAGGCTGTGTTCATGGCTTCAGCCCAAAAATCGTAGGGCAATTTCTTAGCATGAATCATAGCTCTGGCTGATTCTTGAAGAGTTCTATTTTTTCTTTCCACCACACCATTTTGCTGGGGAGTAATGGGAGATGAGAACTCATGATGAATTCCTTCTGAAGAGCAGAATTAAGCAAATTTGTTGTTCTGAAATTCCTTCCCATGACCACTTCTAATTTTGATGACAGTGCATTCCTTTTCTCTTTGTAGTTTCAAACAAAGCTCCTTCAAGACTTCAAACACATCAGATTTTTCTCTTATGAAATTGATCCAGGTGTATTTGGAGAAATCATCCACCACCACATATGCATACTTCTTCCCACCAAGACTTTCTACTTGCATGGGTCCCATCAAGTCCATATGAAGGAGTTCCAAAACTTTGGTAGTGGTGTCATGTCTGAGCTTCTGGTGTGACATCCTTGTCTGTTTTCCAATCTGACATTCTCCACAGATTTTTCCTTCATCAATCTTTAAGTTGGGAATTCCTCTAACATCTTCAACAGATATGATCCTCTTCATACCTTTAAGATGCAGGTGGCCCAATCTTTGATGCCATATCTTCACTTCTTCCTCTTTGGCTAAGGTACACATTGAAGAGTAACCAGTTTCTTGTGAACTCCACATGTAGCAGTTGTCTTTGGACCTAACTCCTTTCATGATCACTTCATTTTCCTTGTTTGTCATCAGACATTCAGTTCTAGCGAAGTTTACATTCAGACCTTGATCACACAGTTGACTGATGCTTATTAGATTAACAGTTAGTCCCTTCACAAGTAGGACATTGTCAAGGTCAGGAACTCCAGGGCAATCCAGCTTACCCATTCCATTGATTTCACCCTTTGATCCCTCACCAAAGGTCACATAACTCATGGCATGAGGATGAAGGTCAGTTAGCAGATTTTTGTTTCCAGTCATGTGTCTGGAACAACCACTGTCAAAATACCAATCTTCTTTGGCTGAAACTCTGAAGGAAGTGTGAGCTATTAGACTTGTAATATTTGTATTAGGAACCCATTGCTTTTTGTTGACAGGCCTATGAGGTTTGGGTCTTGATTGATATTGAGTCTGATCAGGGCTAGGATAACCATATAGCATATAGCAGAAGGGCTTCAGGTGACCAAATTTCCCACAGTAATGGCATCTCCATCTTTGGTGTTTCCCTTTCTACTGTCTTCTCTTTTGATGTTGTGAAATATGATATGACATCTCAGGCTTGCTTTTAATATGGCTGCACTTAGGTTTGGATTTTGGTTTGCACTCAGCCTTAGATTCATTGAATCCAATGCCAGATTTGTCTCCTATCATTTGACGAGTCAGGAGAATCTTGTCTAAGATGTCAGATCCATTGTTAAGTATTCTTACATACTTAGTCATCCCATCTAGTTTGGAATTCAAGAGTACAACTTCAGTCTTCAACTTGGAGATGGTTTCCACATATTCTCCCTTTTCATTCTCCAGCTGAGCTATCACTTTCTTCTGGATTTCAACTTGTTTGCACACTTCTGCACTTTTGTGACATAACTCTTTGTAGGTAGTGGCCAGTTCTTCAAAGGTTACTTCATCATCACTATACTCTTCATCAGAACCCTATCTTCCTGTTATTGCAGTCACATGATTTGTAGCTTCTTCTATTTCACTTCCATCAGACCAAGAGGCAGCAAGACTCCTCTTTTGTTTCTTGAGGTAGGTCCTACATTCAGTTTTAATATGACCATACCCATTACACTCATAGCACTGAACTTCTTTTGGCTTTTCTTCAGACCTTGTTCTTCTACCAAAATTGTTGGATTTACTGATGTCAGATGCGATGTTCTTGACATTAGATCTCACATCAATCTTTTTCATAAGTCTGTTGAACTGTCTTCCCAGCATTGCTACCTCTTTTGCCAGATCTTCATCAATATCTTGACCACCTTCCTCATCTTCCTCTTCAGTGTTTGACATGAAGGATATGCTCTTGGCTTTCTTTTCAGATCCATCATATATTCCCATCTCAAATGTTTGGAGGGATCCAATTAGCTCATCAACTCTCATATTTGAAATGTCTTGAGATTCTTCTATGGCTGTTACTTTCATAGCAAATCTCTTAGGGAGTGATCTGAGTATTTTCCTTACTAACTTTTCATCTGACATCTTCTCTCCCAAAGCTCCAGAGGCATTGGCAATTTCAAGGATACTCATGTGAAATTCATGAATATTTTCATCTTCTTTCATCCTTATGTTTTCAAACTTGGTGGTGAGCAACTGTAGTCTTGACATTTTCACTCTAGAGGTGCCTTCATGAGTGGTTTTGAGAATGTCCCAAGCATCTTTAGCCACTTCACAGTTGTTTACTAATTTGAAGATGTTCTTGTCTACTCCATTGAAGATGGCATTCAAAGCTTTAAAATTTCCAAGGGCTAGGTCATCCTCCTCCTTGGACCATTGTTCTTCAGGCTTCTTATCAGCAGTGGCTTCTCCTTCCTTAGTAATTACTGGATGTTCCCAGCCTGTTAACACAGTCTTCCAAGCCTTATTATCAAGAGTTTTTAGGAAGGCTACCATTCTAGGTTTCCAGTAGTCATAGTTAGATCCATCCAAAATTGGTGGCCTGTGAATAGATCCTCCATCTCTTTCCATTGTACCAGAAAGAGTTGTCCCTAGATCTCACCCAGAACAAGAGCAGGATGCCTGCTCTGATACCAATTGAAATTCTGGTATCAGATATGAGATGTCGAAGGTAATGTCACGACACTAATATTTGAGTAATGCAAACAGGATAAAGATAGAGGATAGTAATGCAAGAGACACAAGCAATTGTTAACCCAGTTCGGTCCAACTCACCTACATCTGGGGCTACCAAGCCAGGAAGGAAATTCACTAAAATAGAATCAGTTCAAAGACTCTCCGTACATTTCAACAAGTTACAGTCTTTCTCACCTAATCTCTACCCGTGCAATTTCTACCTAAGCACTCTTAGATATGAGAACCCACTCACTTCCCTACAATCACACCTGTGATTTTAAACAACAATTCCTTGATAAAAGAGAACACTTTCCAATAACACACACTTGATTTTACTTCACAGTTTCAATCAAGTAGGCACACTCTTGATCTTGCTTAACAACTTTGATCAAGAAGACACGCACTTGATCTTGCTTAACATCTTTGATCAAGTAGACACACACTCTTGCTTAAAAGCTTTGAGTGACAAATTACAACCACAAATTAGACCAATTCAATCATCTAAGGATGACTTGAATGGCTTACAAGTCTCACGACTAAACAAGACACAAACCCTAGCTCTCTCTCTATATTTCGCTCAGTATTGGTTGTGTGTAAAATCAGGTTTTCCAAGTCCCTTTTTATAGAAGCTTTCAGATGCGCTTGGACATCTTGAAAACCCTAAATCTATTTTCCAATTAAATCTTCTCATGACAGTTGGCTAGATCTCCTCGGAAAATAAGGAAATCAGGTTGTAATCAATGATTGAATGCGCCTGCAAATCAGATCTTCAATCATACATAGATTGCCATTAAATGCGCAATCACATAACACCAGACATTCATATTGAATGTTCTGTGTACAGGATGTCATGACGTCGGGTCTGACATCCTGGAACAATCCTGCATAATTCCATAATTCCTTTTATAATTTCCAGCAGGTACAAACATATCAGATGCCATGACATTGTGTATGACATCCTGAAACAATCTTGCATAATTATATTTCTTACACTCCAGCAGGTACACAATATTAGATGCCATGACATGGTGTATGACATTCTGAAACAATTCTGCATAATTATGTTTCTTAAGCTCCAGCAGGTACATAGGATATCTCATGTTAAGACATCACACACAACATCTTATGAACACTCTTTGTTTTACCAAAATTGTTGTCAACACTTAGAGCCAACAACTGTATTTGAAGCTTCAGTTGACGATGACTGAGCGAGAATTTTTGACAGATGACAGTTGTAGAACAAAGTCTTGTCAGGATGCAGTTACTTGCCAAATCCCTAATTTTTGCCTAGATTTCCTCAGGGTGAGGTACTCAATCTAGCGGGATATATATTCATTTTTTATGTCTCTAAATTTTGCCTGGATCGCCCTTTCAGGTTTTCAATCCACTAAGACCTTCATTTTTTCCTAAGCCACCCTTTCGGGTTTTCAACTTAGCGAGTTATTCTGTTTTTATTTTTAGGCGAAGTATTTCTTGACTGCATCTGAATTCACAGGACAAGTGAAATCCTCCCCGTCCATAGTTGTAAGCAACAAAGCACCGCCTGAAAAGGCTCTCTTAACAACGTATGGACCTTCGTAGTTTGGAGTCCACTTGCCCCTGGAATCGGGCGCGAAAGACAAGACTTTCTTGAGCACGAGGTCACCTTTTCGGAACACACGAGGCTTGACCTTCTTATTGAAAGCTTTCTTCATCCTTTGTTGATATAACTGACCATGGCACATAGAAGTTAATCTCTTCTCTTCAATCAAATTCAGTTGGTCATAACGACTCTGAACCCATTCAGCCTCAGCCAAATTGGCTTCCATCAAGACTCTCATTGATGGGATCTCAACCTCCATGTGGAGCACAGCCTCCATGCCATATACAAGAGATGTACGATAGCCATGCAAAGCAAATGGCAACATCTCATGCCATTTTTTGTATGTAACAACCATCTTCTGAATAATCTTCTTGATGTTCTTGTTAGCAGCCTCAACAACCCCATTAATCTTGGGTCTATAGGGAGAAGAATTATGATGTGAAATCTTGAACTCACTACACAACTCTTTTATCGTTTTGTTGTTCAAGTTAGATCAAGTATCAGTAATGAACTTTTCTGGCACACCATAACGACATATGAGTTGGTTCTTGATAAACTTCACAACCACCTGCCTGGTCACATTCACATACGATGCCACTTCGACACACTTGGTGAAGTAACCAATAGCTACAAGAATAAAACGGTGACCGTTCGACGCCTTAGGTTCAATCATGCAATCATGTCAATTCCCCACATGGAGAAAGGCCATGGTGAGGAAATAACATTCAATAGTGTCGGGGGAATATGAATCTTATCTGCATAAATCTGAAACTTATGGAATTTATTCTCATACTTGGAGAAGTCGGACTCCATTGTCAGCCAATAATAGCCTGCTCTCAACATCTTCTTAGCCATAGCATGTCCATTGGACTGAGTACCAAATGAACCCTCATGAACTTCAGTCATTAACAGGTCTGCTTCGTGTTTATCCACGCACCTGAGTAGAACCATGTCAAAATTCCTCTTGTAAAGCACGTCACCATTAAGGTAAGAACTTCCAAATAATCTCCTCAAAGTCTTCTTATCTTTAACAGATGTCCCAGGCGGGTAAGTCTGGATTTGGAGAAAACACTTAATATCCTAGTACCACGGCTTATCATCTTTTACTTCCTCAACTGCAAACACATGAGCTGGTCTATCCAAGCGCATCACAGTAATATTCAGGACTCCATTCCAATACTTGACAACAATCATTGAAGCAAGCATAGCGAGAGCGCCCGCCATCCGATTCTCGTCTCGCGGAATATGATGGAAGTCAACCTTGGTAAAGAAAGTTGAAATCCTCCTCGCATAGGGTTGAGGCCAGGCTGATTCGTCTCCCATTCACCCTTAATCTAATTAACAACAAGGGTTGAATCACCATAAACATCAAGATGTTTGATCCTAAGATCAATACACTCTTCCAAAGCCATAATACAAGCCTTATACTCCGCCATATTATTCGTGCATTTAAAAGTTAGCCTTGCTGTAAAAGGAAAATGTGTGCCTTGAGGAGTAATAATCACTGCCCCAATACCATTTCCATACTGATTGACAGTACCATCGAACACCATACCCCATCGGGAACCAGGCGCTGGCCCTTCATCGAGCGTAGGCTCATCACAATCTTTCATCTTCAAATACAGAATCTCCTCATCAGGGAAGTCGTATTGCACGGACTGATAATCTTCAATCGATTGATGTGCCAAATGGTCAGCCAAGATACTACCTTTAATAGCTTTTTGAGCTCGATACTCAATATCATACTCAGATAACAACATCTGCGAACGGGAAATCCTCCCAGTTAAAGCATGCTTCTCAAAGATATACTTGATCGGATCTATTTTGGATATCAACCAAGTTGTATGATTCAACATATACTGGCGTAAACGCTTAGTAGCCCAAGCCAAATTTAAGTCACAGTAATCCACACACATTCGGACTTTTCCATCTTTCTTAGGCACGGGCACAATATTGGCCACCCATTGAGGATATGTAGAAGTCACCAGAAACCCCGCATAAATCTGCTTCTGAACTTCTTCTTTAATCTTCACTGCCATATTTAGATGAGTTCTTCTGAGTTTCTGCTTCACAGTCACACACTCAGGCTTCAACGACAGGAAATGTTGCACGATGTCAGTGTCTAGACCAGGCATGTCTTCATATGACCAGTCAAAGACGTCAATATATTCTCGTAGCAACTCAATCAACCCCTTCTTAACAGACTCTTCAAGGAGTGCCCCAATCTTCACTTCACGAATGCTATCTTCAGACCCCAAGTTGACTATTTCCAGATTCTCAAGATGTGGCTGAATGATCTTCTCCTCGTGCTCAAGAAGACGGGTAATCTCATCAGGAATCTCTTCAACATCATCTTCTTCTGCCTCAAATACAGGGAACTCAATGTTGGGAGATGGTGTTGTATCATTATGTTCAATGGGTTTGATTATCCTGCATAATGATTTTGAGTATAAAAGAGATTTTAGAATTCAAACAAGGCAAATCATTATGCAGATGAAAAGATTGATTTTAGTCTCTTTTTAGGGTTTAATGGTGATCACCAATTTCATGCAAAAAACAAAAAGGAAAAATAATTTGAGAAAAACAAACATTTAACATGCGATTATTGAATGAATATCATTGTATTAATCAAATTATGCCAATAATGTCTTCACTTCTCCTTTTGGCATGGGAGAAGGGTTTTTAAACAAAATGAACACATTACGTTAACTTATGGATAACTGTTGGAACATCAACAACGACCCAATTATTGCAGATTCCTCCGGGTATGACAAAGTTGCCAAGGTCTTCCTCTTCATCATCTTCAACGATGGAAGCAGCTTCCTGATCTTCAACGGTGTGGATGAAACCTCCACTCTGGAACAACCCAAGATCATTAGAAACACCAGAAGAGTACCCTATGCCAGCCCAGGATTTGTTATCTTCTAACTTGATCATTTTCCCCAAACCAGTAGTTGCACCATGCTCAATGGCCAACTTTGCATCATTATAGGAGACAAATGAAGAAAGTCCTTTCTCAGAAGGCTCAGCAATATATAAGTCTTGGAACAGAGTCCCAACCTCATCCTCAGCATCAATATAGGAGAAGGAATATAAATGGCTGACCAAGAGAGCCTTCTCTCCCCCTATCACCACCAACTTTTTGTTCTTCACGAACTTCAACTTTTGGTGCAGGGTGGATGTCACGGCGCCTGCCTCGTGAATCCATGGTCTACCAAGCAAACATCTATAAGACGGATGAATATCCATGACCTAGAAAGTGATTTGGAAATTACTAGGTCCAATCTTGATCGGAAGTTCCAATTCACCGATTACAATTTTGCGCGATCCATCAAACGCCTTCACTACCACTCCGCTCTGCCTCATGGGAAGCCCCTGAGATGAAAGTTTGGCAAGAGTGGATTTCGGCAATACATCGAGTGGTGATCCTGTGTCCACCAACACATTGGACAGGGCATCATCTTTACAATTCACAGAGATATGTAAGGCCAAATTGTGGCCTTTTCCCTCCTCGAGAAGATCGTCATCACATAAGCTCAAATTGTTGCACGCAGTTATATTTGCAACAATGTTATCAAACTGCTCAATTGTGACATCGTGATCCACGTATGCCACGTCCAACACCCTCTGCAAAGCTTCGCGATGTGGCTCTGAATTCATCAACAAAGATAAGACAGATATCTTTGATGCAGTTTGAAGCAACTGCACCACAATGATGTACTCGCTCCTCTTGATGAGCCTCAGTATCTTATCACCATCCTCTTTCAATATGCCAGACTGGCCAAATAGGATAGGAGCTTCATCAGCTTTGACAACAATAGGGTCAACACCCTTCACAACAGGAACATAATGATTTGAAGAAGAAGTCCCCACGGGACCGGCAGGACTGACAACATCTCTCTTCACAACGTCTTCATGGGATTTCGGCTGAGCCGAGAAAACACGACTATTACGGGTCACTCCACTAACGTCGAATATGCTTACAATAGAGGTTGAGGGCAATGACACCTCCTTCCCATCTTCCAGCATAACAACATTGTAATGGTACGTGACAACTTTATCTGACACATATAGGACGGGGCCCGGTTGCTTAATCACAAGAGTGGGCACCACCTTCTTCTTGCTTCCATCATACTTAATGACAACAAGATCATGAATATTGAACACGGGAGTGGTAACATGAACTTCATCCTCATTACGGTTTTGAAGTATCTCAATCATCCCTTGGTCTAGCATCTCTTGGATGTCCTTTCTTACCTTATGATAACGCGACAACACATCAAATAATTGCCTTGATTTACACTCAACCATCGTACCATTTTTACTAATATTTCGATTATTGCGCAAGTATTCGTGTTGTTTTTGCAGGTATTTGAATCTCCATGCATTAAAGAGAAAAATGAAGAAAATGAAGAAAAATAAGAAGAAACAGGTGAGAAAGCACAGAAAAAGCAGAAAACCAGATTATGCAGATTTTGCTGATGCGACGACCGTCAGAGATTCATGACGCTCGTCAAGACCCAGAATGTGACGACCGTAACAGGCCCATGACGAGCGTCACGCGGACACAATATGCGCTTTGAAAAAGTCATCCACAGGCACCTAAACGTGCCTAAATCTCCTCCAACAAACTTATTCCCACGGATTCCTCATTCAAAACCAAGTCTCCCTTGAATTTCTCAACCACCAAGACCTAAAGGACACTATATAAAGGACCATAATGGGAAAAATTGGGGACGCCTACTTTTACACTTACGCTCTGGAATTTAGTTTTACAGCTTTCTAGCTTTTAGCATTTTTTCTTTCCAGCAACCTTGTTTCCGTTGCCTTATTTTATTCGCCATTCTTTTAAGATTTTCCCTTTTTCCTTTTTGTTTTCTAGTTAGCCATAGTAGTAGTTTCCTCCACTGGGGAACTAATACATTTTATTTAATTTTAGTATTAATTCGTATTGAAGAAGCAAAGCCTACCGACTTGTGGAGGACTGCTCAAATACACCAAGAATCGCTATACTCTGTTACTTCGATCTCCAGGTTTTTATTGAATTATTATTGTTATTACCCATTTATTATTATAAGCATGTTTGCCGCAATGTCGATCTATTTATGCCTTGTGTTTGCCTTATTTAACATGTCCGGCTAAACTACCGGTATCGGTATGTAGCAACTTAATTTGATGGGATTTAATAATAACCGGTGAAAACCCTTTTTCTCAAACAATCTTTTAGGCTGAAGTTTTTAATTTAAATTTAATTAACTTTATCACAAAAGCGTGAAAAGCTATTTAATACGGTTTTGCCACGAAAGTGGGAAATTAACTAAGGTGAGAACCAACAATCACGAAAGTGCGTGAGGTCGAGCTGGAAAGTAAAAGTTAAGCATTGAGTTTAAAAACAGCGAGAGCACTTTAAAAGCAATTAGAACTTATTTATTTTCAAAAAGTAATTTTGACTTCAAATGGGACAGCGAGAGCGTACATTCTGACTTAAAGTTATAGGCTGAATCAACAACCACGAGAGTGTGAGATAAAGCCTTTTAAATAAACATTTTCTACTGAGAGATATTTGGCATTTAAACTATTCACCGGTGACTTATCAAATCCCTGACAATTAATGCGCTGCATACTGATTCCTTCCATTAATTCTTTCTTAAAACCAAAAATTCCCCTTAGCTATACTATATTACCCCCGAACTTCTACTAATCAATTCCCTTAGCTAAACATAGTGACGTTAGTAACACTAGTTTGACCATAGGTCCCTTTGGGATCGATATATTAAACTAAAGCGACTAGACTGTGCACTTGCAGTCAAGTACCCGACAGACTATATTTTATATATAGCCAGATCAAGCATCAAGTTTTTGGCGTCGTTGTCGGGGACCTGTTTTAGTCGAATAGTGCGATTCTTTCGTTGCACGGTATAGACTAAGGTAAAAACAAAAACTAATCTTCTCTCCCTTCTTTCCCTGATTGTATGCCAAGTACTCGCTCATAAGGCGATAACTTAGCACCACCAATCCCTGAATTAGAGCGTTTCTTATACGTGAGACGCCGAATACACGAATATCAACAAAAGTACGGTATTCCCGATATCTCCTTTCCTCCTAAATCAGAAGGAAAACCAAACATGGATGAAGAAGGACCACAGAATCGTCCTCTTAAATTCTACGCTACCCCGTCTCAACAAGAACCTCACAACAACATTGCTGCCCTCGCTATAAATCGAAACGATTTCGAGCTGAAACCCTCAGTATTATCAGCCGTCCAACAACCTCAATTTGCTGGAAATCCTACGGACGATCCTAATGAACACCTGACCAAGTTTGTGCAGTACGCTGATACTGTAAAAGTGAATGGTGTATCTCAAGATGCGATAAGAATGCGCCTTTTCCCTTTCTCACTAAGAGATAGAGCTTGGGCTTAGTTGTAATCCTTGCCATCCAACTCCGTTACAACATGGGAAGAACTGAAGAACGTTTTCTTATCCCGATACTTTCCGCCGAGCAAAACTGCTATGCTGAGAGCTCAAATCAATGGATTCGGGCAAAAAGATGTGGCATATCTCTACGAAGAGTGGGAGAGATACAAGGACATGATGAGGTAATGTCCACATCACGGTCTCGAAGACTGGGTGATCATTCACACATTTTATAATGGGCTTCGGTATAACACAAGACTTACAATAGACGCTGTCGCAGACGGTGCACTTATGGATACGCCATACACCGAAGCCTATCAACTCATTGAAAACATGGCCCAAAACCATTGCCAATGGGGAGGTGAACGCACTCCAGTGGAAAAGTCCCAGACGAAGGGTGGAATGTACGAAATCAGTAGCCTTGACCATGTTCATGCAAAGGTAGATGCCCTTGTTCAGAAATTAGACAACTTGACCATACCACCCGCAGCCACCGTGGCTGTTATAACTCCAAACTATGAGTTATGTGGAAACCCTAGACACACTGCACAAGAATGTCAAATATTAGTAGGATTCCCAACCGATCAAGTGAACTAAACACAAGGAAATCCCTATTCAAATACCTATAACCCAGGTTGGAAAAACCATCCTAATTTCTCGTATAAGAATAACAATGCCCTGTATGCACCCAGCCAAGCACCAGCTGTTCCGCCTGGATATCAAAAACCAGCTAATAATGCTCCTAACATGCCTAGGAAGTCAAATCTCGAATTGATGATGGAAAGCTTCATAGCTACCCAAGCTCAAACAAACAAAGACTTCTTGAACCAAAACATACATACTAGCGATCAACTTAAACAACTAGCGAACAAAGTAGACACCTTAGCCACCCACAATAAAATGCTTGAAACACATATTTCACAAGTGGCTTAACATCAAGCATCTACAGCCGCTCCAGCTGGAACATTTCCTGGATAGCCGCAACCTAATCCAAAGGGACATGCAAATGTCGTTATACTAAGGAGTGGAAAAGAAGTAAATGGATCCGTAGATCCAAGACTCCAAAACCGTGCCATGTACCAAAAACCAGATAAAACCTTAACCGAGCAGGTGAATGAACCAAAGGAAACAGAAGATAATACCCGAGAGGCCTAAGAGAAAGAAAAACCTTATGTGCCTCCACCTCCTTATAAACCACCCATTCTGTATCCTCAAAGACTTAAAAGTTCTAAAACTACGAATCAATTTAGGAAATTTTTTGAACTTCTGAAGCCACTAAACATTACGATACCCTTTATAGAAGCCATCACACAAATGCCCTCCTATGCCAAATTTCTTAAGGAAATCCAATCCAATAAGAAAAAGATTGAGGATGACGAAACAGTTACACTTACTGCCGAGTGTAGTACCATAATCTAGAATAACATGCCTCCCAAACTAAAAGACCCGGGTAGTTTCTCCATACCCTGTGTCATTGGAAAATTCGTCATAGACAAAGCTCTATACGATCTAGGAGCCAACATTAGTGTAATGCCCTTAACCATTTATAGAAGGCTCAGTATGGGAGAATTAAGACCGACCAAGATGTTTGTTCAATTAGCTGACCGCTCAATCAAATATCCTGTCGGTATACTAGAGAATGTCCCAGTACGTGTAGGACAATTTTACATTCCTACCGATTTCATAATCATGGACATTAAAGAAGATGCCAGTACACCTATCATACTAGGAAGTCCATTCTTGGCTACCGCCGGAGCCATAATAGACGTAAAGAAAGGTAAGCTGACGTTTGAAGTTGGAGAGGAAAAGGTTGAATTCATCTTGACCCAATTCTTACAAGCGCCAGCAATAGACGACACCTGCTATCTACTTGATGTCATAG
This sequence comes from Lathyrus oleraceus, assembly GCF_024323335.1. Lineage (NCBI taxonomy): Eukaryota > Viridiplantae > Streptophyta > Magnoliopsida > Fabales > Fabaceae > Lathyrus > Lathyrus oleraceus. The sequence continues at coordinate 420,629,601 of NC_066583.1, forward strand.
ACGAATGCGTGAGAGAGATGGAGATGGAAGAAACCACATACTCTGAAATAATGAAAATCCAAATCCCTCCAATCCTTGAAGACAATAATTGACATGAACCATACCAAAACGAAAGTCTAAGCGAATGCTTAGCACTTACACCCGACCACATGCCATGCCTAAAGAAACCTGACTTGGAACTAAAAACACTACCAAAGAACCTAAGATACGAATTCCTAGACACTAAACTGAAAAGACCAGTAATAGTCAACGCTGACTTAGGACAGATGGAAACTGAGAAATTATTAGATGTCCTAAGAAAATATCCAACAGCGTTAGAATATAACATCGCCGATCTAAAAGGAATAAGTCCTTCTATCTGTATGCATCGTATTATGCTGGAGGAAGACTGTAAAACCTCTAGAGAACACCAGAGAAGGATCAACCCAATCCTAAGTACCGTAGTCAAGGATGAAGTAAAGAAACTGCTAGATGCTGGAATCATATACCCGATCTCCGATAGTCAATGGGTCAGCCCCGTTCATATAGTACCAAAGAAAGGGGGTGTTACAGTCGTTAAGAACGAGAAGGGAGAATCCATAGCACAAAGAGTTGTGACCGAAAGTAGAATGTGCATTGACTATAGAAAACTAAATAAAGCCACTCGTAAAGATCATTTCCCTCTACCCTTCATTGACCAAATGCTTGAACGATTGGCTAAGCATTCTCACTTCTGCTATCTAGACGGTTATTCAGGATTATTTCAAATCCCAGTCCATCCTGACGACCAAGAAAAGACTACCTTTACATGCCCTTATGGTACATTCTCCTACCGACGAATGCCATTTGGCTTATGTAACACTCCCGCAACATTTCAAAGATGCATGATGGAAATCTTCACCGATTTTATAGATGACATCATGGAAGTCTTTATGGACGATTTTTCTGTTTGCGGGCAGAGTTTTGAAGGATGTCTATCTAACCTCGAAATGGTACTCGAAAGATGCATGAAAGTAAACCTCGTTTTAAACTGGGAGAAATGCCATTTCATGGTTCAACAAGGAATTCTATTAGGTCACGTGGTATCTGACAGAGGAATTGAAGTAGACAAAGCTAAAATCGAAATTATAGAGAACCTTCAACCTCAAAAAACCGTACGAGAAATAAGAAGCTTTTTAGGACACGCTGGTTTCTACCGATGTTTTATTAAAGACTTCTCGAAAATAACTAAGCCACTTACAGGATTATTAATGAAAGACGCTGACTTCATATTTGATGAAAAATGCTTAACAGCGTTCAACCAACTGAAAACATTTTTAATCACCGCACCCATAATGCAACCACCTTACTGGAGATTACCATTTGAAATCATGTGCGATGCGAGTGATTATGCAGTAGGCGCAGTACTGGGACAAAGGAAGGATAAGAAGCTTCATGTTATTTACTATGCGAGTAGAACGCTAGATCCTGCCCAAATGAACTATGCCACCACTGAAAAAAGAACTTCTAGCCGTCGTGTTCGCTTTGGACAAATTCCGTTCCTACCTAGTAGGGGCAAAAATTATCATCTATACCGACCACATCGCTATTAGATATCTGTTAAGTAAGAAGGATGCCAAACCAAGACTTTTAAGATGGATCCTGCTCTTACAAGAATTTGATTTAGAAATAAAAGATAAGAAAGGTACTGAAAACGTAGTAGCAAACCACTTATCTCGTCTCGAAGGGAATAAGCCTGAAAAAATCCCAATTAATGACGATTTCCCTTACGAATGACTCATATCCCAAATGGAAAACGATATGTCCGAACTAACATTAAATGATACAGAAATAGAAGAATCCATGGAATAAGTACATGTGAATGCAACTCTGCCATGGTACGCTGACTTTGTCAACTACCTAGCCGTCGGAGTACTTCCACCGGACCTATCTTACCAACAGAAGAAGAAGTTCTTTCATGACCTAAAACAGTATTACTGGGATGAACCTCTTCTTTTCAAAAGAGGGACTGACGGTATTTTCGTCGATGTGTTCCTGAGGATGAAATCGATGATATAATCTCTAATTGTCATTCCGCTCCCTATGGAGGGCATGCAAGTACCTCAAAGACCTGCACTAAGATCCTGCAATCAGGCCTCTTTTGGCCTACTCTATGGAAAGACGTCCATAACGCGGTTATAAAATGTGACCGGTGCCAACGCACTGGCAACATCTCAAGACGCGATGAAATGCCACAAACGGGAATCTTAGAAGTAGAAGTCTTTGACGTATGGGGGATTGACTTCATAGGACCATTCCCAACTTCTTTTGGTAATAAATACATACTCGTTGCTATCGACTATGTCTCAAAATGGATCGAGGCTGTAGCCTCTCCAACAAATGACACAGGAGTAGTGATCAGGTTATTCAAAAACATTATCTTTCCCAGATTCGGTGTGCCAAAATTAGTAGTCAGTGACGGTGGCTCCCACTTCAAACAGAATATATTTGGAAAACTCCTTCTGAAGTATGGAGTCCGACACCGCGTAGAAACACCGTATCATCCGCAAACTAGCGGGCAAGTTGAAGTCTCCAATCGAGAAATAAAACAAATTCTTGAGAAGACCGTAGGAATATCCAGAAAAGACTGGTCATCCAAACTAAATGAAGCTTTGTAGGCCTACAGGACGACTTACAAAACCCCGATAGGAACCACACCCTTCAAACTAGTTTATGGTAAATCATGCCACCTCCCTGTGGAATTGGAACACAAAGCGTATTGGGCAATTAAAACCCTAAATATAAACTACACTTCCGCAGGCGAGAAACGGATTCTGGACATCCACGAATTAGAAGAGCTGAGATTGGACGCTTACTAGAATGCCATGATCTACAAAGAACGAACCAAAAGATGGCACGAAAAACGAATTTCTAGGAAGGAGTTTAAAGTCGGCGACGTAGTGCTGCTATTCAATTCAAGACTTAAACTCTTTCTAGGAAAACTCAAATCTCGGTGGTCTGGCCCTTTCGAGATTACCAAAGTTCTCAATAGTGGTGCGATAGAAATAAAAAGGAGAAATAGTGACCCTTTTATAGTAAACGGACAGCGACTAAAGCATTATCATAATATAGAAAACAGAGACTATTCGAACAGTCTCAGACTCATAGAGAAGCCCGCTCAACCCCAAACCTAGTACAACGCGACACTACTTTCGAACTTGCGACATTAAACAAAGTGCTTAGTGGGAGACAACCCACCCTTTTTCCTTTTTGTTACTTTTCTTACACTCTATTTTCCCTTATTTGATTTTCTTCTTTATTTTGTTTGCTCCCCTCTTCTTGATTATTTGTAGTCACTCTTGTTGTTTCTAGTAACTAACTTAGACATATTGGATACTGACAAACAGGAAAATTACTAACTAGTTAGTTAATTACTTTCATCATGCAACAAACAGAGACAGTTCTCAGAGGCAGAGTTCAACAAAGGCGGTATGATTATCTAGCCCGGAAGGATATGGCATTGACCATATATTATGATGGACCGACCATGGATAAATTAGGCATCCGAGATAGCATCCTATATATGACCTTGAAACACCTTTAGGTTATGTACCGTGAACTAACCTTAGAAATCCTGAGCTCCCTTGTATACATCCCTGAGCATGGTTACGGACTTAACAAAGGGTTTATATCCTTTAGGTTATTTAGCATGGACTTCACCTATACCCATCGAGACCTTGTTGACCTCCTAGGATTCCCTAGTGGCCCTTTCGTTTTTACTACCCACCAAGAGGACCTTATCGAGGACATTGACCAAGACGACTTTTGGGGTAGCATATCTGGAGAGTCCAACCCTAACCCGAATGAGATGAACTCACAAAAGATCCATAACCCTGCTATCCAATACATTCATAAAATACTAGCCCACACCTTATTTGGTAAGGAAGAGAATAACACCTTAGTGTCCCGAGATGAACTCTTCATCTTGCTATGTGTCGATCAAGGTCGACACATCAATATCGTGACATTCATGATGGAAAGGTTTGTCCACCTTGCTAAGAATAATTGTACCCCAATAATCATAGGTGGCCTAGTAACCATGATAGCAGACGCCATCGGACTTGTACGCCCATTTTTTGAGCTTGTACCTTTTGGAAACATCCGTTCAATGGATATCGAATTTTTCTTTGACCGCAGAGTCATAGGAAACATTGGGACGGATACCTTTGATTATCTAATCAGTAACGAAGTGGTTCGACTTTTTACCTTGCCTAACCATGAGAAAACGAGTGTTCACAACCGCGATAACTGGCTCTATGACTTAGAGGAACACCCTATTGATCCACCTTCACCTCCTGTGACCCCACCTAAATATGAGTGTATCAATGACCCTATCCATAAGGAGGAATCTGACCTTGAAACACCTCCTAACTATTATAACATTGATGAACCGGTTCCTCCATCTTATGCTGATAATCATGCCATGCTCATCACCCGTCTGAATGCTTTCCAAGCTGACATCACCATTGTGAAAGAAAAGATAAAGCTCATACGCTTTGATGTCCTAGGCCTGATGGATATAGCCGTTGAGCAGTTTCATTATCTGAACGAAGTTGTCGCTGCATTGGGACAAAATCGTGGCTAATACTACTGACCACTGATTTCTCCTACTCGCACTAAGCAATGAGGACACTGCTTTGTTTTGTGTGGGGAGGGAGCACATTTATTTATTTCATTACTTTTGTTTTATTGGTTTTGTTTGCTATGTTATCGCTACAATTTTTTTCCTATGTTACATTTAATTTCAATTTATTAATTCAATAGCTATTCATTTATTTATGCTTATTTCATCTATTTATTTATTTTTGCATTTATGCTGTTAAAATTAAATTGCTTAGTTATCATTTTCGCTGTTATCATATGGTGCTGAAACCTATGTTGAAAAATTGAAAATCAGCGTGTGACGACCGTCACTATAGGGTGACGTCCGTCTCACAGACGTGACGACCGTCGCGGATCTGCCACGATCGTCACACGGCATGAAAATGACAGTTACGAGCATCTGACCGTTGCAGACGACCGTTACGAATTCCAGAGAGCTCGCCTATAAATGCAGGCGCTCTTTCTCTCTTCTTTCTCACCAATTATCACTCTCATTACCATTTTGCTCTTCATCTATTAAATTCTTTACATTTCCTTCAAGTGTGTAACTCACAAACATTCCACCTCACCCACCAATACCAAAAGTTTCATACAACTCATCAATGGCCCGTCAAGAAAGAGCTACTCTCGACCTATCAACCGTCATATTCTGAAACGGAGAAGTCGGCGAACGCCAAAGAAGCAACTACCTCATGTTCTACCAACGCTTCGTTCAAGCCACGAGGTATGTTGATCATGAATGCCTGAGGGAGTTAGGAGTTTTGGAGGGCGTGGAGTGGATGCTAGCTAACTCCAGCTTGACGCAACTCTTTACCACACCGCAGCCAACCTACGAAGCGCTTACCTTGGAATTTTTGAGTTCCTACTCTTATATCACACCCCCTAGAGCTACCCAATATCTCACCGGTGTCGCCACATTTAGAATGTTCGGCACCGAGTATTCCCTTAATCAAATCCAGATAGCGAGAATGCTTGGTTTCCGACATGGAGAAGGAATCCACTGCTGCATCCCAGAAGGATGGTCAGAGATAGCATTCCCAGTTTGGCACAACCTCACTGACATGAACGCAACGAGCTCGGATACACTTAACGCAACATATATCCACAACCCAGCCATTAGATACTTTCACCGAGTCTTGGGGCACACAGTTTTTGGAAGAGTCAGCAACCACAAAGTAAACTCCAAGGAACTTTTCCTTCTTCACTGTGTGTTTTCCCAAATTGCGTTCAATGTTACTCCTTTCCTACTAGCCAACATCCAGGCTGCTTGCATGAGAGGCAGCCAGGCATTTTGTTGTGGGGGAATTATCACCTCCATAGCATTAGGCTTGAACCTGGGAGATAGGCTAGCCAACTTACCAGCTCTGGAAGCAGAATTCCTCGACATCGACTACTGCCGTGCTTCACACCTGATCAAAGCAAGAGATAATGGGAAGTATCATCCTGTTGTCAGAAACAAGGTAGTTAGAAGTATCATCATGCCCAACAGGAACCGCACAGATCCTAGAGAAATGGCAAATTGGATTTTTGATCTAGAGGCCCCCGAGCCAAATGATGGAAATCCTAGTAATGGTGCAGATGAAGTCGAAGAGGAGCTTGACAGAGGCACGTCTCAACCACCTCAAGAGCACGCTGTAGAGACTTTTTCTTGAGGATAGCTGAGAAGCGAACGAAGACTCGCCTCCATGGAAAGCATCTACGCCGAGATGTTACGATACAACCAAATAATGGAAGACCGCTAAATAGAAATGATGCAAGCGATCCAGCAAATGTAGCGGGATCAACACGATTATGCTAACTGGCATGATCAGGGGATGGCGGAACTTTTAGACCAGATGAGTGCCCTAACTTACTACGTAGATGCCATCCAGGAATACACTCAGCACGTGGGATTGCATCCTACCCAGCGAGGAAGAGGTGAGCGCGCAAGAGCAAGAGCCAGAGCACAAAGAAGCCAGCCGCGTAATGACGAGCAATGATTTTTGTTTCTTTACTTTTTATTTCTGTATACTGTCGCATTGAGGACAATGCATTGTTTAAATGTGAGAGGAAATCCTTATCACTCCTTTACTTGTTTCTATTGCTAATATTTTCAGCCAATACAAAAAAAAATTCTTGTCCTTTTCAATCATTTTTATATATTTTGGGCATACCAAAAATTTTCCTTAAGATTAAATGCATACCCTACGAGTACATAGGTTGTCTCGCGGAGGCTTTGTCAGGAAAACTGAGAAATATCTAACAAGATTGATACCGTCCCAACACCCTAGATCCCTTATTCCTACGAGATCAGTTTGAATAACCATTATACCGACACCTTAAGTCTCCATTCTAGATTAACCCCTAGTAGTTTATACTAGCAGTCAACACCGTCTCAAGCACAAACCACGTGGAGAGCCGATGAATATAAGTGTTTGATGCCTACAAATTAAGAAAACTCCTTCATATTGTTGCTATCAAGAAATTGATAAAAGAACCATACAAAAGGTTGCAAAGTTATGCAAAAAGAAGGAATAGAAACCCTAGTTGGTTGGTCCAGAGGTACCTGGTACTGGACTCGGTAGGGAAAACTACGGTTCGATCCCCCACAACCTTCAAAAAGTGGATATATAAAGGGGTACCACACTACTGTACCAGACCCCCGTGCTAAGAAAAGGATCAAAGTCACTAACCGGCTACTTCATTAAATACGTGCGGAGGCAAATGGCTCAGTGTGATTGCGCTAGAATGAAACCGGGTGAAATAGAAATAGAGACACTAGGTTGAGCTATAATAGCATGATTCGAACTGGCTTGTGCAAAGGAGAGATCTATGCTAAAGCTGAAAGCTCGAGTCATCACAGTATCTTTGGTGTTTTACTCAATGTCGGACATCCTAACAATCCACCTGACAACCACGTACGAACGGGTAATGTATTCGCGTTTAACATTGTTTTCAAATTGTATTTGCTTGAGGACAAGCAAGGATTCAAGTTTAGGGGAGTTTGATAACGCGAAAACACATCAGATAATTACCTTGATTTACACTCAAACATCGTACCATTTTTACTAATATTCCGATTATTGCGCAAGTATTCGTGTTGTTTTTGCACGTATTTAAATCTCCATGCATTAAAGAGAAAAATGAAGAAAAGGAAGAAAAAGAAGAAGAAACAGGTGAGAAAGCACAGAAAAAGCAGAAAACCAGATTTTGCAAATTTTGCTGATGTGACGACCGTCAGAGATTCATGACGCTCGTCACGACCTAGACTGTGACGACCGTCACAGGCCCATGACGAGCGTCACGCGGCCACAATATGTGCTTTGAAACAGTCAGCCACGGCACCCAAACGTCCTTAAATCTCCTCCAACAAACTTATTCCCACGGATTCCTTATTCAAAACCAAGTCTCCCTTGATTTTCTCAACCACCAATACCTAAAGGACACTATATAAAGGACCATAATGGGAAAAATTGGGGACGCCTACTTTTACACTTACGCTCTGGAATTTAGTTTTACAGCTTTCTAGCTTTTAGCATTTTTTCTTTCCAGCAACCTTGTATCCGTTGCCTTATTTTATTCGCCATTCTTTTTAGAGTTTCCCCTTTTCCTTTCCGTTTTCCAGTTAGCCATAGTAGTAGTTTCCTACACTTGGGAACTACTACACTTTATTTAATTTTAGTAGTAATTTGTATTGAAGAAGCAAAGCCTACCGACTTGTGGAAGACTGCTCAAGTACTCCAAGAATCGCTATACTCTGTTACTTCGATCTCCAGGTTTTTATTGAATTATTATTGTTATTGCCCATTTATTATTATAAGCATGTTTGCCGCAATGTTGATCTGTTTATGCATTATGTTTGCCTTATTTAATATGTCCGGCTAAACTACCGGTATCGGTATGTAGCAACTTAATTTGATGCGATTTAATAATAACTGGTGAAAACCATTTTTCTTAAACAATCTTTCAGGCTGAAGTTTCTAATTTAAATTTAATTAACTTTGTCACAAAAGTGTGAAAAGCTATTTAATACGCGTTTGCCACGAGAGTGGGTAATTACCTAAGGTGAGAACCAACAATCGCGAGAGCGTGAGGCTCGAGCTGGATAGTAAAAATTAAGCATTGAGTTTAAAAACAACGAGAGTACTTTAAAAGCAATTAGAACTTATTTATTTTCAAAAAGTAATTTTTACTTCAAATGGGACAGCGAGAGCGTACATTCTGACTTAAAGTTATAGGTCGAATCAACAACCACGAGAGTGTGAGATAAAGCCTTTTAAACTATTCACCGGTGACTTATCGAATCCCTGACAATTAATGCGCTGCATACTGATTCCTTCCATTAATTCTTTCTTAAAACCAAAAATTCCCCTTAGATTTACTATATTACCCCCGAACTTCTACTAATCAATTCCCTTAGCTAAACATAGTGACGTTAGTAACACTAATTTGACCATAGGTCCCTGTGGGATCGATATCTTTTAAAACTAAAGCGACTAGACTGTGCACTTGGTGTCAAGTACCCGACAGACTATATTTTATATATAGCTAGATCAAGTATCACCTTACGGCATCCTCTTTCATTGATAGTGCACACCTGGCACCTATCATGATCATGTTCATAATGAATGTGCTCACGCAACAGCCTATGCATCTCTACTAAAGATTGCCTTATATCATTCACATAAAGGACTTTGTACTTGCCAGGGCACCCCTGAACCTGTATACTGTCGCATTGAGGACAATTCATTGTTTTAATGTGAGAGGAAATCCTTATCACTCCTCTACTTGTTTCTATTGCTAATATTTTCATCCAATACAAAAAATTTTGCTTGTCCTTTTCAATCATTTTTATATATTTTGGGCATACCAAAAATTTTCCTTAAGATTAACATGGGAAGACACAGTATGAGTCTCCCCCTCCTTCTTCCTATCAAACCCTCCATACTTCTTTGTTGAGGAACCAACATCACGAGATAAACGTCCTTCACGGACCCCTTCTTCTAGCCTCATTCCAATATTCACCATTTCGGTGAAGTCTGAGGGAGCACTAGCGATCATGCGCTTGAAATAGAAAGAGCTCAAAGTCTTCAAGAAGATCTTTGTCATCTCCTTCTCCTCCAAGGGTGACACTATCTGAGCTGCCAGTTCTCGCCATCTCTGGGCGTATTCCTTGAAGGTCTCCTTATCTTTCTAGGACATTGCCCTCAAATGGTCCCTGTCTGGAGCCATATTTGTAAGACCCTAATTTTGTCCCTAAGATCCCTCATGGCATCATATCATATCATTTGCATTGCCTCAAGGATCATTGGACACCTTGCTTCCTTCCCTGTGGGAGGGCCATCTTTCTTGAGAGTGATTCTTGATCACCAAGCATTCCTTGCATTTGTACAACATTGCTTTTCTTTTTATCACTAACAAAAAGTACAAAAATATGTCATTTAACCTTTGTCTTGCAGATGAAGCAATTAACAGGTCAAGGCAATCAAAGGCAGTCATTGAGCAATAGATGGTGGTCATTCTTAAGATTTGAACCCCACAATCATTCACAAGAGTTCATATGAGCTATGATGTTATTTTGAAGCAAAATCCCAAGTGGTAGAGGCTTGAATTTCATCAGAACATTTCCCAGTCAACTGAAGACTTAGAAAGTCAACTGCAAAGTCAACTGTGGATTTGGAGGTGGGAAGTGATTAGAAATACTTCCTTCATATTCAAACAAGTCTCATTTGACATTTCAAACATTCACATTGAAGAATTTGAAGTCAGGTCAAGAACTTTCCAAAAATAGAAAGTGACCTATAATTTGAATTTTCCAAATATGGAAAGATTTTGGACCAACTTCAACTTCAAATTACATCATCAAGAAAGCTTCAAATGAAATTTTGTTGAACATGAAAGTTGTAAATCTTTCTCTCCCATTTCTAAAAAGTCCAAGATCATCAATTTCTCATGTTTGGTTAAGGAGATATGATCAAAACATGGCAAAGTATGCATGGAACTTCAAATGGACATAACTTTTCAACCAAAGCTCCAAAATGGGTGGTTCTTTTTGCATTATTCTCCTCATGACCTCTAATTTCCAAATCATGCATCACATTACATGAACTGTCATTACATGATCACTTGGTAATTCATTGGCTTTTTTGAGGGAAATCTCAAAATTCAAATTTGGTGCATGGTTTGAACTTTTTGCCATCACCATTGGTTCCAAAATTGGATTTTAAGTGAAAATGAAGAGAATTCGTGTACTGTTCACACATGCATTCCATGCATGGGGGTGAAAGTCCAATTTGCACATACACCTTAAAACTTGATTAATCTCATTAGCATTTGGCTTAAGCATGATTTAAACATAATTAGCAAGGCATATATAAAGAAAAACCTAACTGTTTTCAGAGGAGAGCATTCATTTTTCAGATCTAGATCCAAATTCTCCAAACTTTTCTCTCAAACTTTTTTGCAATTTCTTCAAACAAAACCACATTCCATTGCTTGATTCATGATCCTGGAGTGTTCTTGAGAAGAATTGGACGTGGAACCAAGAGAAACAGTGCCATATTGAAGCATACTCGAAGATGGAAGCATCCATGGTGATTTCAAATTCTGTTGAGATCGTGTGCAATTGAGCTTCATTCTTTCTTTCAATCACCTATACAAGCATCATAGAGGAATATTGAAGCTATCACAAGCCTTGAATCAAGCCAAATCCAGTTCTGCACTTCAAGAGGTTACAAATCGAATCTCTTAATTTTGAATTTCCTTGCCATGATGTTGTAGATCTAAGTTTGCTGATCATTCTGAGCTTTGAATCGTGCAAATTGGTGCTGTTTTGAGCTAGATATGAGTGATTGAAGTTTTGTTGATTGAATCTTATTTTCTTCGATCCGTGCGTGTTTGGATGTTTTTGCATGAAATAATTGTGGATCTTTGATGTATGTTGAATGCACTACATGATGATGTGCTTGATTTCAATTTCTGGACATGTTTGAGATTTTCTGGAAAATCCAGATGAAGATCATGATGATCTTCATCTTCAACCTTGATTGATGTTCATGCGTTTTCCAGATTTGTTGCGGATTTGCTTCGGATTTTCTACGAAAATTCAAATTAGCTACGAAATCTTTTGGCGCGCTAGGGTTTAGGCTGTACGATGTCGTTTTGAGTGCGCGCTACTTTTGAATATGCTGTCTGGCTTCGATTCTCCGCTGTGGCAATATTTCAAATGCTTCATTATTTTCTCCTTTTCCCTCCTTATTCCATATGCTATGCTTCTCATGTTTTTTTTTAATTTTTCTCATCTTGTAAAATTCATAACTATTTGAAAATTGATCCAAAAAATACCAGGTTTTTTGCATTGTGATCCTTATTCTCTATAGTTTTTTATCATCATGATTTTACAAGTTGTGCTTGGCTGGATAACTTTTTGTGCTAGAATGATTGAACATGTGTCCTTATTTGACCTTGCCTTGGTTATCATGTTGTGAAATGCTTGTCTTTGATCCAATGAATGTGAAATTTTGCATGATAAAACTAGACACATTGCTTGACATTTTGGTGTTGATTTGGCATTTTTATCAATTACAAATTTTGTTTTATGATTGTTCTAAGTTGGTGTGACAATTTGTATCACACCTTTTGCTTGTTCAACTTGTATGCTGAGTTTGCCATGCCAAATGATGTCCAATGCTTCTGATTTTTTGTGTGATGCATATTTTGAATGTCTTGATTGATCATGAATTTTCTCAGGATTATTTGATTTATTTCTGATTTGATTTGCATTTTTCATTCTGGTTGATCACATTTGAGCTTTAAAATTGTCTTGAACTTCATTTGATCATGAAATGCTTTTGGTTAATGATATTGATGTGAGACTTTTTGGAATGTATCAAGATGAGATTGAAGTTGATTCATGTTAAATTTTAGCTCCTGTTTTGAATTTTTTTCTCCATCTTTGACCCTAGGCTTTGACCTAGTGGTTTGTGGCTTACATTTGAGCTTTGATTTCAGGTTGAGCATTCAAGTTACATGGTTAATGATGCTTCATCACTTGAGCATTGATGTTTGCCTTTGATTACTAACCTTTGTGTGTTTTGTAGGTTGATGTTAACTCATTTGAGTTTGACTTTTGGCTTACACATTTTGTACATTGGAATTGTTGGTTGCTTATTGACTGTTGTTTGATTGTCTGAGTATTGTACTGATTTGTTTGATGTTTCCACAGGTACATAAGTTGCTTTAAGTTCATTTTGAACTTTGCTTTGCTTGGTTGCTTAACCACTTAGGTATAATCCCTTTTCTTCATGTAGTCTGGAAGACCTGTCCTGTTATGTGGGCAGGCACCTGTCTGAAGTCCTCCTTAAGAGGCAATGCTTGTGATTGTTTATCTTTTGTGCCAAGCAGGAAAAGTCCTCTTATGAGGCAATTGGCAGATAAAAGAGATGTGTAATTGAAATTCCAGTTATCAGACTTTAGATGTCACACGGGTTGTTATGACATCCAATTCTGCACAGACAAGAATTATGCAGAACTTAAAAGTAAGTGCAGTAAATAACACAAGTAATTGTTTACCCAGTTCAGTCCAACATGACCTACATCTGGGGGCTACCAAGCCAGGGAGGAAATCCACTATCAGTAGTATTAATTCAAAGTTAAACTCACCCGTTTACAACTTGTCACTTAATCCCTACCCAATGCAATTTCAATCTTACACTAAGATCAGAGTTCCTACTCACTCCCCCTCAATCACCTCAGTGATTACTACCTTTAATCAATATTAAAGACAACTTTGAAGTCACACTTCAAACAACTCTTGTTTGTGCTTTACAGCTTTAATCATGATACACAGCACTCACGCTTAAAAGCTTTGAGCGACACAACACTTACAACTCAATGAACACCCTATGCCAAAGTAATCATCTACGTGATAATGGCTTGGCTTACAAGATATGTCTAATACAAGACTCACAAAAATACAGCAGTGAAGTATGATGGACACACTAAATCTTCACGCCTCAAAAATCCCCCGTTCTGAATGAAGGAACGACTTCCTTTTATATTGCAGTACTTGGGCCTTTGCACTTGTATTCTCCTGAATTTAAGGTCACGCGAGTTCCCCTAAATTCCACATCTAGGTTACTAACAAATAGGCTATTTGTTAGGTTCATTAAATGTAGCTTGGTTGTTGATTTCCTGGATTTTCTCTCAGCTGTTGAATCCCTGAAGAATAGCCTGAGAAAAAGATGAAACAGAAAACTGAACAACCTACAATATAGCATATGCTGTCAGGAATGAATGTCACGACATTCAGCTTGACATCAAGAATCATATGCTAAGTCTGTTTTTCCAAAAAACAGACTGTACAATTTTGTTGACCTGTACATGACCAAAATGACCATTCTACAGTAACAGCTTACATTAATAAATGTCAAAGTATCCAATTTGACATTTACACATTTGGCCTAAAGTTAGTTCTGTTATCCTCTTGAAGAACAAACTAAGAAACATACTGAAGTGTACCAGAACACCACTCTGTATATTGTTCAGTATATGCTGTCAATGATGAATGTCATAACATCCAGTTTGACATTCAGTCAGTAGGCCTTATGCCAGGTCTGGTATTTCCTTGATAACCAGACTGGAAATAAATACTAAGTTCTAACAGAACACAAGCTGTTCTATTCCTTAGTATCTGCTGACAGGAATGAATGTCACAACATCCAGTTTGACATTCAATAAATCCTGTATTAGCTAATTCTGCAGTAACTACTCAAGTGTGTCATGACATCAGTCAAGACATCAGAGTACAGTTAGATATTCTAACCTACAATGCAGTCACACATACACACCATGTCATGACATCAGTCAAGACATTAGAATCCAGCTAGTGTTTTACCATATAATGCAGCCAATTAAACACCTACAGTAATCCATCTCCTGCTACTCAGTGTGTCATTCACCTTGCTCACACAATGTGTTGATGCATTGTGGATAATAACCCAAGATCTTATAGAGTCTATTTGTGGAGAAGAGTTCCAACTTTCTGAACTCCCACACCTTCCATTGATCAAAACTCTCCCTGACCAGGGATAAGAGCTATGAGGCACACCCCTCATCTCCATTTCATCTGCTTCACCCTAACTCTCAATGTTAGGGTTAAGAGCTCAACATACCCCATTCCAGTTGGCTGTAAAGCCTAACCTTGCTTGAGCCTAATTGATTGTATATAGTGTGTGCTAATTGACTTGTTTGTTGCTTACTTGACTCATCTGTGCCTATTTGCTTGAGTGTGCCTTTGTGTAGTTATCATCATTGCTTGTATCATTTCATAAACATTGTTCATTACCTTGCTTTGTAGCATTTTGTTTTTTACATGGAGGAGGCAAGCATAAGTCCATTGATTGGCAGTTGTTTCCTATGATATGGTAGGAGACTAGTATAAGTCCATTTATTGGCATCTGGTATCCATGTTTTGTTTGTTTTGTGAGACTAGTGTAAGTCCATTGATTGGCATCTGGTATCCATGTTTCTTTTTGCTTTAGGAGATTGGTATAAGTCCATTGATTGGCATCCGGTATCCATTTTGTTTTGGGAGATTAGTATAAGTCCATTGATTGGCATCCGGTATCCATTTTTGTTTAGTGAGATTGGTATAAGTCCATTTATTGGCATCTGGTATCATTGTTTTCTTTGTTTTAGGAGATTGGTGTAAGTCCATTGATTGGCATCCGGTATCCATTTACTTTGTCCATTTGTTATTTGTATTTGTTGCCTATTCCAAAGGAATCACTTGAATCATCTACATATGATCTCAAGAGGTGAACATCTAAGAAGTTTTACTTCCTCACCCTCCCACCTTTTGTTTCTTTAAACCTCCATTTGCATGTTAACCCAAAACAAGAAAAATATTGTGCAAACAATTTTCATTTCTTTTTAAATTAGAAACCTAGGCTTTAGGCCTTTGATTTTCAAACTTCATTTTCATAATACTTCTTTTGAATTGAATTCTAATCATACTTTGACCACTTTTGTGAATAAATTCTAATTGGTTAATTCCATTCACTCAATTGTTTTGTGGCTTTGTCCATTCTTGATAAGTTTTCATACATTAGCCATAGGTTTGATTTATCCTAGTTGGTTGATGTTAATCTCACC
The DNA here is from genome assembly GCF_024323335.1 of Lathyrus oleraceus. Taxonomy (NCBI): domain Eukaryota; kingdom Viridiplantae; phylum Streptophyta; class Magnoliopsida; order Fabales; family Fabaceae; genus Lathyrus; species Lathyrus oleraceus. The sequence continues at coordinate 420,645,354 of NC_066583.1, forward strand.
TTTTGTCCTTAGTGATTGAATTGTAAGACTTCCTTGCTTATTATAGGGTTAACCCCTCACTAGCAAGTTGAAGCTTTTCTCACATGGTGGACTTGTTGTTTGTATAAGGTTGAGTTTTCTCCCATGGATAACGAAAGACCTTAGGGATTTTGTTTAAAATCAATCCACTCATATTTTGGAAATCTTTTAGCCGAACTACGGCGTTTTGATCCTTACCTTCCATGGAAAGGTACGTAGGCAACGGGTTCATCCGTTCAAACACAAAAATAATAACTTGTATATTCTTTTCTCATCCCTTCAATCATGTTTGCACAATAAATATTTCATAAACAAATAACATTTCGTACAACAAGTGTGAAAAGGGCTCCCTAGGAGTACCTAGGACGTTTTGGGTGCCTAACACCTTCCCATTGCGTAATTAACCCCTTACCCAGATCTCTGATCTTTTCATTAGTTTTCTATGTGTAAAACTTCTTAGGCTTTTGTTCACTTTTTAGCCAGTCCTTTGGATAAATAAAAGTGCGGTGGCGACTCGATTCTTTGTATGCTTTGCTTTTGGTTTAGTCAATAAATCATAAAGTGACGAGTACACCGCTACAGAAAAGTGGCGACTCTGCTGGGGATAAAATTGCTTGGTGGTTTTGCCTACTTTTCACCCTTGTTGTATGATATTGTTTATTTATTATATGACATATTTTTGTACAATTTGGGATAACTGTATTGATTGTAATGTTTGAATTGCTTGATATACAATTGCTTGCTTGTTTGGTGATCTCTGTGAGATGAGTTCTATACCCGAACTCGAGTGCACTCTAGGATAGGAGAATGGCATAGTCTTGTCGACTTGTGTGGAGTATTCCTTAGCAAGTTGACTTGCGAGTCCATTCACTTGATGGAGGTCATGTTGGATTAATAATGTCACACAAGTTATTTGTGGTTAGGCATTATTCTTTCAATCATGTGCCTTAGAAGCCAAGGACCTTAGTTTACCAAGCCCATCTTGGCCTATTTTAGGACGTAGTGCGGAGGTCGTTCAGATGTAAGATCTGATGCGATTGTTACGCGATACTACACTCATACGAGTATTCGTTCCTCCGATAATATTCGAAAGATGGGATGATGACTATGGGAACCTCTTGTAGAACATGTTCGGCAGGTTTAAACCCTAGTATACTCCCTTTGGGTGGTTCTTAACCGAGACTCCATGCTCGTGACTCTCAACAAACCCGTGATTCATGGTTGAGTCGTTCAGACATCCTTAATATCAATGGAACTTGGGTGTCGATAAGGTGAAAACCCTAATCCACCAAAATGGATGATTGATATTAAGGATGATTGAGTCGGTTCATGTATTGTTAATATCAATGGAACTTGGGTGTCGATAAGGTGTAAACCATTATCCACCAAAATGGATGATTCATATTAAAGATACTATGAGCTTTCCCATGACCTTTGTCTGGTGTGCCTTGCTTGATCCTTGAGTGTGATTGCTGCATTCATACATTCATGCATTCATTTGCATTCATGTCATCAGAAAATAAGAAAATTTCAAGGAACTTAAAGGGTTTATTTGCAAAATTTTCAGACATGGAAAGACCAAAAAGGCATACAAAGAAGTACAACTTTAGACAGCCCGATGTGAAAGAGTTAAGGAATCTGACATCTTATGTATTAGATCCCTTGGGTTTCAAAGCTCGTTATGGGAAGCTTCTGCCTCTGTTGACTACTCAGGTTGATGAAGGGTTGATGAGTACTTTGGCACAGTTCTATGATCCTCTGTATCACTGCTTCTCTTTTCCGGACTTTCAGCTGTTGCCTACGCTCGAGGAGTATGCTCATCTTGTGGGTATTCCGATTCTGGATTAGGTGCCATTCAGTAGTTTATAGAGTATTCCGACTTCTCGAGAGATCGCAGACTTGTTGCACATAGATGAATCCCTTATTGAGGCGCATATGACCACCAAAGGTGGAATTCAGGGTCTTCCTTCTGATTTCCTCATTGCTCAAGCTACCGTTTATGGGAAGGCCATGAGTGAGGATGCCTTTGAGGCCATATTCGTGCTGCTCATCTATGGTTTGGTATTGTTCCCCAACATCGACAAATTTGTGGATGTGAACGCCATTAGGATCTTTTTTGTTCTTAATCCCGTTCCTACTCTGTTGGGTGATGCCTATTTCTCTTTGCATCTGAGGAATGCAAAGGGTGGAGGAGTTATTGTGTGCTATTTTCCTCTGTTGTATAAGTGGTTTATTTCTCACTTACCACAGACGGTCGCTTTCAAGGAGAACAAGGGATCTCTACAGTGGTCCACGAGACTTATGTCTCTCACTAATGATGATATCTCTTGGTATGATCGCGTGTATGATACAGTTCAGATCATTGACTATTGTGGTGAATTCCCTAATGTGCCTCTTCTTGGTACATGTGGGGGGATCAGCTACAATCCTATATTAGCACGTCGTCAGCTTGGGTTCCCCCTAAAGGATAAACCTCATAACATTCTGTTAGAAGGTGTGTTCTTTCAGGAGGGTAAAGATCCCCAAGGCCTGAAAGCCAGGATGGTCCGCGCTTGGCGCAAGATTCACAAGAAGGGTAGAAATGAGTTGGGTCCGAAGAACTGCATTGCTTTGGAGCCGTATACTTCTTGGGTCAGACAGAGAGCATCTGAGTATCTTATGCCATATGATTATCCGAGACCTACACCGTTGGATGTGGCTGGGCCTTCAACCCTCCCTAACCAAGGCGTAGAGGAGTTGAGAGAAGAAGACCTTTCACGTTCCTGGATTCGTGAAAGAGAAGAGTTGCTTCAACAAATCAACGAAAAGGATGCTCTGATCGAATTCCTCGAGCATCAGGTGATAGATGATCCGAATGATACCTGGACTTCTCTGCTTCCTCAGTCTTCCAAATTCTGGAAGAGGAAGTATGATAGACTTGCTAAGGAGAAAGCGGATATGGAAGCAGCATATGAGAGAGAGATCAAGAAGCTTTGTGCATCTCGTCTTCCAGCATCTCGAGCTTCTAGGGATCCATAGGATGTTCATTTTCCTTTTCCCTTGTAATAATCAACAATGTTGTACTTCTTTGTCCCGAATATATTTGATGAGATATTTTCCATATGCGATTAAATGCTTTAAATTTCAAAAATTTGCAAATAGAACCCTAAAAGTTCCTTGAAATAAAAACAAAGCATGTGCACGAACATTGCATGCATCATCTCGCATAAGCAGGTGTTGTTCTGGTCTTCTTATCTGTGGCCTAACTCTGTGTTCTTCATTTATTTTGAAGACAAGCTGACTCATCGGTACTACACCCGAGCCAATTCTGCAAGAGTGATGGATCAACTAGAACAAGAGAACCGTGAGCTGAAGGAAGAAGTTGCTAGATTGAGTGCTCTGATGGAGCAGTTCTTAGCTGCCCGGAAACAACCGTCTCCACCTCCTGCAACTCCTCCCCAGAGGACTGTTATATCTGAAGTGGTTTCTTCAACTGTGCCAGCTGCCAGTGCCCACTTCATGCCGAATGCCATGCCAGGCGGGTTTCCGTGGGGTATGCCTCCAGGTTTCATGCCAGATATTCCAGCTCCTACCTTTGCTTCCATGCCGGCATCTAGCCCGGTCGTTGCAATGCCTCCTCCTGTCGTGCATACCATTCCCAGGGTAGACGACACCATCTATCATTCTGAGCCGTCTGAGGGCCCAGATGTTAATGAAAAGATGGATGCGATGAACGACCAATTTCTTGAACTCCGCAAGGAATTGAAGACCCTCCGAGGGAAAGATTTGTTCGGAAAGTCTGCTGCTGAACTATGCTTGGTTCCCGGTGTTAAAATACCTGTCAAATTCAAAGTCCCAGACTTTAAGAAGTATAAGGGGAACACCTGCCCGCTCAGCCACCTGGTTATATATGCCAGGAAAATGTCTACTCAGACGGATAATGATCAACTGCTGATTCATTATTTCCAGGATAGTTTGTCTGGTGCAGCTCTTCGTTGGTATATGAGCCTTGATAGCGCAAACATCCGTTCCTTCAACGATCTTGGCGAAGCCTTCGTCAAGCAATACAAATATAATGTTGATATGGCTCCTGACCGTGATCAACTCAGAGCCATGTCTCAGAAGGATAAAGAGACATTCAAAGAATATGCCCAGAGGTGGCGAGAGCTGGCAGCTCAGATTACTCCTCCGGTGGAAGAGAAGGAGATGACTAAGATCTTTCTGAAGACTCTTAGTTCATTTTATTATAAGCGGATGGTCGCTAGTGCTCCCTCTGATTTTACCGAGATGGTGAACATGGGGATGCGATTGAAGGAAGGAGTCCGGGAAGGACGTTTATCTAAGGATGAAGGCTCTTCTAAACGATATGGGGCATTTAAGAAGAAAGATGGGGAGGCACATGCTGTGCAATCCCATGTTAAACCTAGAAGACCCTCTGCTAAGAGGAAGCCTGTGCGTCATGCCAGCAGTCAGCATCAGGTGGCTAGTGTAGCACCTGTCTTCAGGGACAATTATCAGCGTCAGCAACATCAGCATAATCAGCCACAACCTCAGTATCAACAGCAACATCGTCCACAGCAACAGGCTTACCAGCCTCGTGGCAACAGTAATCAGGCTAATTTGAATTATGATAGGAAGAAGATCACTTTCGATCCCATTCCTATGTCATACGCTGAGCTATATCCCTCTTTAATAGAGCGGAAACTGATTACCCCGAGGGATCCTCCGGCTGTACCTGCTAACCCGCGCTGGTGGTACAAGCCAGACCAGCATTGTGTTTATCATTCCGGTGCTCCGGGTCACAATATAGAAAACTACTATCCGTTGAAGACTAAGGTGCAAGACCTTATGAGATGCGGCATTCTGAGCTTTGAGGACTCAGGCCCCAATGTTACGAAGAACCCATTGCCCGAGCATGGGAAGTCGGTTAACATGGTCCAGGGTTGCCCTGGAAAATACAAGGTCAAATATGTAAGCCATATCCGACAGTCATTGGTTGAGTTGCATCGTCTGCTGTGTGATTACAGTCATATGGAGCACGACCATGACAAGTGTCGTATCTGCTCCGTCAATAGATTGGGTTACCGCCAAGTGCGCAGAGAGCTTCAAGAGCTGTTGGATGATGGTACCATTGAGATTCTTCAAAACAGAAATGTTGATGAAGATGAACCATAAGTAAATGTGATTTCTCCTGTGTTCAAGATTCCTGAGCCTGTTGTCATCTGTTATGATGGTAGCAAGCCGAAGGTCTCTCCTTCTTTGGTGATCAAGCCTGCAGGCCCTGTGCCTTATGCTTCAGATAGAGCAATTCCCTTCCGATATAATCCAGTTGCTGTTGAAGATGGGAAAAAAGTGCCTTTGCCTTCATCTTCTGTGGAAAATATTGATGATGTGAGCGGGTTGACCCGTAGTGGTCGTGTGTTTTCTGCACCCCCGAAGACTCATGTTGTTTCTGATTCTGCTGAGCGTTCGGTTGGGACTGCGGTGAATGTTCCGAATCTGGCACCTGTTGCCAAACCCTCCTCTGTACAAAAGACTCTTGCTTCTTCTGTTGGCCCGAGTGGCATTGTGAATGAAGAGTGTGATGAGATGCTGAGGCTCATCAAGAAGAATGAGTACAATGTTGTAGACCAGCTTCTACAAACGCCGTCCAAGATCTCCGTGCTATCGTTGCTTCTGAATTCAGAACCCCATAGGGAGGCTCTGCAGAAAGTATTGGACCTGGCTTATGTTGATCATGACGTCACCATAGAACAGTTTGACAGTATTGTTGCAAACATCACTACTTGCAACACTTTGAGTTTCTGTGACGCTGATCTTCCTGAGGAGGGACGAGACCACAACATGGCTTTACATATTTCTATGAATTGCAAGACCGACGCCATGTCCAACGTGCTGGTGGACACTGGGTCATCTTTAAATGTATTATCGAAGACCACTCTTTCGAGATTGTTGTATCAAGGGCCTCCCATGAGGCAGAGTGGTGTTGTTGTGAAAGCTTTCGATGGGTCGCGTAAGACCGTGATTGGGGAAGTGGATCTCCCAATCAAGATTGGACCAAGTGATTTCCAAGTTACCTTTCAGGTTATGGATATCCACCCATCTTATAGCTGTCTCCTTGGTAGACCATGGATTTACGAGGCTAGCGCCATGACATCCACCCTACACCAGAAGCTGAAATTCGTTAAGAATAAGAAACTGATTGTGGTAGGGGGAGAAAAGGCTCTCCTGGTTAGCCACTTGTCTTCTTTCTCATATATTGATGCTGAGGATGAAGTTGGAACGCCTTTCCAAGCTTTATCTATTGCTGAGCCGATTGAGAAGAAGTCTCCTTCATTTGCTTCCTATCGTGATGCGAAACTGGCCATTGAATGTGGTGCAGTTGCTGGTTTAGGGAAGATGATTGAGCTTGAAGACAATAAGTCCCGGGCTGGCATTGGCTATTCTTCTGGGGCATTCAACAAGCAAGGGTTGTTCAAGAGTGGAGGTTTCATCCATGCTGATCAAGCTGAGGAAACTGCTGCTATTCTAGAAGAGGATGCAGAGGATTTGAGCAACTTTATTATCCCTGGTGGGATCTGCCATAATTGGGTCGTTGTGGATGTTCCTACGGTCATTCATAAGTCAGCGTAATATGTTCACTTTGTTTCAAAACCCTTCTCCCATGCCAAAAGGAGAAGTGATGACATTGTTGGCAGCATTTATACAATGATATTTCATTCAATTAATGCATTGCTAAACATTTGTTTTTCCATTTGTTTTCACTTTTTGCTTTTGCATGAAATCGGTGATCACAAAAAACCCTAAAAACAAGAATAAAAGCAACCTTTTCATCTGCATAATGGTTTGCTTGTTTAAATTCTAAAGCTTTTCATTATCCAAAATCATTATGCAGGTTGATTCTAAAACCCATTGAACATAATGATCCAACGCCATCTCCCAATTTGGAGTTCCCTGTATTCGAAGCAGAGGAAGATGATGTTGAAGGGATTCCTGATTGTAGCACCTCAAATTTGCACCTCCCATCTTGTACATACATTTTCATTTTAGGTCATTAACATTGCATTGACCATGGCATAGCTCATTGCATTATCATTTGCATAGCCAACATGCATCAGGCAAGATCAGTCAAGACTGGTTAGGAGGTTCAGTTGCGCAAGCAAGCAAGTGAATTTTCTATGGAATCAAAGCCCTAGGGTTGGTTCAATGAGTTCATATGATCCAGGGATCATTTTGAAGTGGTTTGGTCAAGCATTGGATGTTCAAAGCTCATCAGTCAATGATCAATTCATCTGAAACCCTAGAAAGTCAACCAAAGTTAACTGTCAGTTCAACCATGGATTTGAAGGTGGGAGATGGTTAGAGAGGCCTCATTCATGTCCATACAAGTCTCATTTGACATTGCAAACATCAACAATGAAGAATTTGAGGTCAGATGAAAACTTTCCAAAAATAGTAAGTGACCTGTAATTGGAAATTGCCAAAAATGGAAAGGTTTTCTCCTCAAGATTACATCACTAAGAAAGCTTCAAATGAAATTTTGTCCAACATGAAAGTTGAATATCTTGCTCTCCCATTTCCAAAAAGTCCAAGATCATGAGTTTCTCATGTATGGTTGAAGAGATATGGATCAAACATGGCCAAGTGAATTTGAACTTCAAACATGCATAACTTTCAAACCATAAGGCCAAATGAAGTGGTTCTTTTTGCAACATTCATGTCTTGACATACACTATCCAAATCATGCATCATATGCCATGCATTTCCATCACATAAACATTTGGTTTTTCATTTTTGAATTTTGGAGGGAAAGTTCAAATTCAAAAATAATGCATTGTTTTCACATTCCAATACTTGCATTGGCTTCCAAACAGAATTTCAAGTGATTCCAAGGCAAAAAACGTGCACTGTTCCATTGGTAATCTCATGCATAGGGTGAATTTCAAATTGGCATAAATACTCCATTCTCACTAATCCACTCACCATTTGGTTAAGCATGATTAACAACATCATTAACAGAGCATATATATACCTAATCCTAACAGATTTCTGCATTAACACAATCAGAATTCAGATCTAGATCCATTTTCACATTTTTTCTCTCACTTTTTTCTTTGATTTTCTTCAAATACATTGCCTTGTTCTTGATTGATTCTTCACCTGGAAGCATTGTGGAGCATTATTGAAGCAAGATCCAAAGGATTTCATGCATTTTGGAAGCAGCTCGAAGCTTGCACTCATCCATGGCAGTTGAGAATTCTGGAAAGATCAAGCACGATTAACCTTCAAACCTTCCACCATTCAATCATACAATAGCTTAGGAAGATCTGTTTATGCTTTTCAAGACCTAAATCCATTGATTCCAGTTCTGTAGCTTCATCAAGGTCAGAAATCGCATGTCTTAATTCTTGAAATTGTTATGTGCTTATGATAGATCTTTGAACACTAAGCAAACTGAGCTTCGAATCATCAATTTTCATGTAGAATTGTGTTAGATATGATGGATTAAAGTTTGATGCATGAACATTCATGGCTTCGGATCTTTGAATATATGTTGAATTAGGTTAAATCATGCTTAGATTTGTGATGTGTGATGGAAGACCTATCCATTGATATGCTCATTTTTAAAATCTGAAAAGTTTGTTCATGATGTATCAAGAACACGATGAAGGTTGATGTGAAATTTCCAGAAAAGCCTGTTTGATCCTCCAAAACCTAATTTCGTGTGGCTGCATGTGTTATTGGAAATACTGAACATGTATTGGTCCGTCTTGCTGATTGCATGGCCTTTTGATTGGTTCCCGCGTGTTTGACCCTGGCCACGTCACCTTTGACTGCCACCTGCGTTTAATGAAACGCAGAGTTTCATATATGTGGCGCCAGATTTTGAATACTTACTCAGTTCGATTCCTGGCTCATGACAAATCCAAAATGACATTCACATTTTATTCCATGCCATTCATACTATGTTCTTCATGATTTTTAATTTTTCCTCCACTTCCAAAATTCATAACTAAATAAATATTGATCCAAATAATGTGGGATTTTTTGCATCATGCTCCTCATTGTTTCTAGTTTTTTATGAGCATTTTTCCACAAATTGTGCCTGGCTGGAAACTTGTTTGGCCTAGGGAATGTTAACATGTATGCTTTTTGAACCTTGCTTTCCATATGCTTTGTGAAATGATGAGTTTTAATCCAATGCCTATGAAATTTGACATGCTTAAACTAGACTTCATGATGGACATTTTGGTGTTGAGTTTGCATTTTTATCATTTGTGGTTGCTGAGTTATGATCTTGTGAATGTAGGTGTGACAATGTGTGTCACACCTTTGCTTGCTCAAATTGATGAATTTCTTTTCCATGCCAAATAAATTCCAAATGATGTGATATTTTGTATGATGCTTCCTATGGATGGTGTGAATACTCATGATTTTTCTTGGAATTTTTGGATTCATTTATGATTTGTTTGAGATTTTTCTTTCTGGATTGTCATTTGTGAACTTTTGGATAGTCTTGAATTTCAATCATTTGTGAAATGCTTAGGCTTTATCATATGAATGTGAAAGTTTTCACATTGTTTCTAGATATATTGAAGTTTATTGTGGCTTTGGTTTGAGGTCTTTATCATTTGCCAATTCTGTTTTAGGCTTGTGTTAAGTTGATGTATCAAATTGTGTCCCATTTGAGCTTGTTTTGGTTACCTTGACTTGATGAATTTGATTGCCATGCCTAATGTTGCTCAATTGCTCTAATTTTTTGTGTGATGACCATGTTGTGTGTTCTGTTTAGCCATGATTTTTCTTGAGATTAATTGAAGCATTTTTGAATTAATGTGCATTTGTTCATTCTGTTGCCTCAATGTGCTTTCAACTTGCATACTTTGTCATGATTGGTTTGTGAAATGAATTTGGTTGATGCTATTGACATGAGACCTTTTGGATTATGTTATTAATTGATTGAGGTTGATTCATATTGAAATTCATGTTCTGTTTTGAATTATTTCTCCCTCTTTGACCCTAGGCCTTGCCCTAGTGGTTTGCCTCTCACAGTTGAGCTTTGTTTTCAGGTTAAGAAGTACATGGCCATGATGGAATTGATTCATTTGCTTGAGTTGGTTAATTGTTTGATGTTGACTAATCTTGACTTGTTTTGTAGGTTGATTGTAGCTCATTTGAGTTGAGCTTGTGGTTTGCACCTTGTTGCATTGCTTGCTTGTCTGTTTAACTGTTGACTATTGGTTGTCTGTTGACTTTTTGACTTGTATACTGATTGAGTTAGATTTTTTTCAGGTACATTAGTTGCTTAAGTTCTTTTGAACTTGCTTTTGATTTTTCTTGGTTGCTTAACCATTTGAGGTATAACTCACTGACTTCATGTAGTCTGGAAGACCTGTCCTGTTACTTGGGCAGGCACCTGTCTGAAGCCCTCCTTAAGAGGCAATGCTTGTGTTTGTTTATCTTTGTGCCAAGCAGAAAAATACCTCTATGAGGCAATTGGCAGATAAAAGAGATGTTAAATCCATCTCCTGCTATTCAGTGTGTCATCCCTTTGCTCACACACCTTGTGTTGATGCATTGTGGATATTAACCCAAGATCTTTGTTGAGTCAGTCACATGTGGAGAAGAGTTCCAACTTTCTGAACTCCCACACTTTCATTTGTCTGAAGCTCTCCCAGGCCAGGGATAAGAGCTGTGAAGTCTTATCTTCACTTCCCATTTCATCTGCTTCACCCTAACTCTCAATGTTAGGGTTAAGAGCTAACATCACCCGATTCCAGTTAGCTTGTGTTTCACAGCCTAACCTTGTGTGAGCCCACTTTGTTTGTATATAGTGTGTGTTATTTGTGTGTATGTTTGCTTTGCTTGTGCTATTTAGGATAGCTTGCTCCCTGTGCAAGTTAGATAGAAACCTTAACCTAGGACCATGGTGAATTTGCATGATAACTATTAGGCTCGAGTTAGTCTCCCTTCTAGTTTGTCATTTCCCAGTCTCTGGTTAGGTTAGAAGTTTTTTCCCTGCGTAGGGGAACTATGTCGCCCTGATCCTCATACCAAATGAGGTACGTAGGCAGGAGATGAGTTGATCTCTCCGGGCGCCCTTTTTGTTTTCTTGTGTGTGTTAGGAGATGGATGTAAGACCAGCGATTGGCATTCCGTATCCTATTGTTGTGTGCCTGGAGTCCGATATAAGCCCAGCGATTGGCATTTGGTTTCCAGTGTGTGTTTGTTGGTTCGGAGTCTGATGTAAGTCCAGCGATTGGCATTCGGTTTCCATGTTTGCCTGTTTGTGCGGAGTCTGACGTAAGTCCAGCGATTGACAGTTGGTTTCCTGTGTGGTTTTGTTTGGCGTGTGTTAGCCGAGCTACGAGTGCTCTGATTCTTCTTTAGTCCGAGAAGATACGTATGCATGGGATGCGACATCCTAGCGAGCACGTTTCCCCTAGTCCCGAACTACGTCGACTCTGATGTCTGTGCCTGACAGACTACGTAGGCCCAGGATGCGATATCCTGCCGAGTTAGTTTCTCTTGTTTTCTTGTGTTTCCTTCCAGCCTTTGTGTGATGTTTAAGCAGTTTCTAGCAACCTTATCCTTTTTTTTGAGCGTGGATCCCGTCGAGTACGATGGATGCGTAGGGGTGCTAATACCTTCCCTTCGCATAACCGACTCCCGATCCCATTTCTCTCTGGTCGCGAGACCATGTCTTTTCCAGGTTTACTTCGAGCGTTTCCTTTCCCTCTTTTGGGATAAATAACACACGGTGGCGGCTCTGTTGTTTCGTTTTCCCGCCGGTTTTTCGCGTAATGCGTGTAACACCCCGATAAAATATGATAATTATTTAATTTAAGTTTAATAGTATATTATGATGATAATATGAATGAGAGGGTATTATTTAGATAAACCATTCATATATATTATTATTAGTATATTTATTAATTTAATTAAATAATTGGAATATTATTGGATTATTATTATTGGAATTATAAGTTGGAATCAGTAAAGAGTCCCAATTAGAAAAGGGTTTTTCACGTGAAAACAGATAAGCGACTGGAAAGTGGAGAAAGGGATAAGAAGAGGCTAGGGCTCAGGAGGAGAATTCTCGATTGTTGAAGGTCAAAGAATCAATTGCCGGATTAACTCAGGTAAGGGGGGTTTATCGTCGTTTAATGGGTATTATGGGTTAACATGTAATGGGTAGTAATAAGCCATTGAATTGACCCTAATCAGGATGATGAATGCTGAAAATGGTGATGAATAAATTACGTTAAAACCGTGAATGAATCTACATTTGGATGAGTCGTAATTTTCTGGACGTGTAGCTTTTTACGGAATCGAAATCGGAGGTCCGGAAGTCCTCCAACGGCGAAAAATGCGAGCAATTCTGCATTCTGTTCGTTGTTAGCGCAGGGACAGCTTTCTGTCTTGCGTTAACCGGTTAACCCAGGGCGTTAACCGGTTAACACTGTTATGATAATTAAAAAAATAAATTTTCTGTCTTGCGTTAACAGGTTAACCCAGGGCGTTAACAGGTTAACACTGTTATAATTTGCCAAAAACGTATTCTGTCTTGCGTTAACGGGTTAACCAAATGCGTTAACAGGTTAACGCTGTTGAAATCCTGTTAGAATTGCATTCTGTCTTGCGTTAACAGGTTAACCCAGGGCGTTAACCGGTTAACACTGTTAAAACCCTGTTAGAATTGCATTCTGTCTTGCGTTAACAGGTTAACCCAGGGCGTTAACCGGTTAACACTGTTGAAAAACTGTTAAATTTGTATTCTGTCTTGCGTTAACGGGTTAACCCAGGGCGTTAACCGGTTAACACTGTTATGATAATTAAAAAAATTAATTTCTGTTTTGCGTTAACGGGTTAACCCAGGGCGTTAACGGGTTAACGCTGTTGGAAAAGTGAAAAATTGATATTTGAATATTGTGTATGTTTTGGAATGGAATTATGTGTACATATTTGATGATTGGCCTATATTGGTGAATGATATATTGCATGTATGATATAGTAGGGATCATTTCCCGTGGTTTTGAGCAGTATAGGTATTAGTAGAGTGTGCTAATACTGTGATTTATTATTTGGCATGACATGATATGATTCTGTGACAAATATGCTGATGATGTATGATGGTATGCATAATGCTGTGAATATATCTATTATGTATGCAATTGTGGATGGATTGTTTATGGCTTAGAGTGTGAGCATATGTCCATTGTGGATTGTGTGAGAAAATTCTTTACCTTGAATTAATTTTTAATGATAGCAAATTGTGTGATCATCATCCAAATGTTGGTTGTGCATTACATTACATGATACATTTGTGTGTTATTATGTTTTTCATCCCACTCTATTGTTGCATAACTATACATATAGACCTACATTGATACTTTCCTTAAAATAACAATTAAAATGCATTTTGTGTCAGTATGCATCAATGCATAAGCCTCTGCATCGATACATATAGCATGTGATAAATCACAAAACATTTTTGTTCAGTATGCATCGATGCATACGAGTCATGCATCAATACATGAAAGGCAAAAGACTCTATGCATTGATCCACACGATCCCTGCATCGATACATGACTAATTGAAACAGCTTGTGTATCAATACATACGCATCAGGCATCGATACATACTAGTGAAATAATCACATGCATCGATACACACGACTTTTGCATCGATACATGATTAATCAATTTCACCAAAATTTCACATATCTTACAGTACGCATCGATGCACACTCTGATGTATCAATACATAAAGCTGTTTTGTGGTATAACAGTAACTGTTTTGCAGCATATATAAGACAGGTTATAACAGCAGTGCAAGACACGAATTCATTGAGGGAAAACAATTGAACACAAGATCAAAAGCAGTGTTGGAGCAATTGTTTGAGAGCAATTAGAAACCTGAAAGAGACTTCATCTTCTTCATCTTCTCAATCACTTCTCTTCAAGAACATTTACACATAACCATTCTTGTTCTTTGGATTAAAGAAGCATCGAGATAACGTTCAGTGGTACGATCAAGGATCTAGCTGTGGTTTGCAGTGGAACGATCGAGGATCTAGCTGAGTTGAAGATTGAAGGGGGTTTCTAGGAAAAACCTACTGGTTTGTCCTTCAAGAACTGGAGTGTTCTTGAGGGTTTGGGAGTCACGTTTGCAGAACATATTCAGCCGCAGCGTTGCGTTTGGAGATCGGGGGATTTCGCAAGCAGGTCGTGGAACCGGTGAATTGTTTGCAATTTCGTGCAGGAAAATCTTGATCGTGCTCAGATCAAGTGAAGGTTCATACAAGAAGAGGTTCTTAGAGTTTAGAATTCTGTCTTTGTATCATAACCTTGTATCAATGGATTCGGCAAAAATTGATAATCAAAGTTCTCAATTTCATTTGAAATTGAGAGGGAGACGTACCCACACGCGAGGACGACGTGGGGAACTTCCTTACCAAATCTCTGCGTATCGTATTCTTACCTTACTCCTCTTTACGTTTTAAAACTGTTTCGCAATTTCAGTTAGTGTGTGGTGATTGTTCCTGTTGCAAGACAGCAGTGGCAAGAAAACTTTTAATCAAACTCCATTGCTGTTTATCATCGATCACATACACACCAACTGTTTGACAAAACGGTTAACTAGATTTTATTCATTGGAAATAGACTTTAATGATAAGTGCATTCAATTAGTTAAAATTCTGGTGTGAATTGTTTCTGTCATTCTCATTAAAATCCAGCAATTAAACTTGTGTGTCCGGCTTTCTAGTAGCGGTTCAGAATAGACGGAAGTCGATTCGGGACTGATTTTTCCGCCAACTTTGAAAACTCTGATAAAACTTCAAATCCATTAAATTTCAAAGAGGTGATCTATTCACCCCCCCCCCCCTCTCGATCACTAGCCACACCGTCTAACAAGTGGTATCAGAGCGCCGGTTCGCTGGTGCTCTGTGGCTGCCTGTAACAGTATGGATTCTGAACCAAAGGGGGCGTATAATAGAGCGCCTATTTTCAACGGTGAAAATTACGGCTACTGGAAAGACTGCATGCGGGTTCATATAAATTCTGTGGATAGGCTAGTATGGGCTGCCATTGAAAACGGTCCGTTTCAAATTACTATGACTAATGCAGCTGGCGCCATAGTACCTAAACCAGAAGATGATTGGAATGAGAAAGATGAGAAAAAGTGGTCGTGTGATTGGAGAGCTCGAAACATGTTAATTTCAGCACTTGGTGTTGATGAGTATTATCGAGTATCCCATTGCACGACAGCTAAAGAAATGTGGGATGCTTTAGAAGTTGCCCATGAGGGTACTACTGAAGTAAAACAGTCCCGCATTAACACACTCAATCAAGAGTTTGAGCTCTTTCGCATTAAACAAGGAGAATCCATCTCCGACATGCAAAAGAGATTCACTCATCTATGGTCCTAGGTTAAGGTTTCTATCTAACTTGCACAGGGAGCAAGCTATCCTAAACAGCACAAGCAAAGCAAACATACACACAAATAGCACACACTATATACAAACAAAGTGGGCTCACACAAGGTTAGGCTGTGAAACACAAGCCAACTGGAATCGGGTGATGTTAGCTCTTAACCCTAACATTGAGAGTTAGGGTGAAGCAGATGAAATGGGAAGTGAAGATAAGACTTCACAGCTCTTATCCCTGGCCTGGGAGAGCTTCAGACAAATGAAAGTGTGGGAGTTCAGAAAGTTGGAACTCTTCTCCACATGTGACTGACTCAACAAAGATCTTGGGTTAATATCCACAATGCATCAACACAAGGTGTGTGAGCAAAGGGATGACACACTGAATAGCAGGAGATGGATTTAACATCTCTTTTATCTGCCAATTGCCTCATAGAGGTGTGAATACTCATGATTTTTCTTGGAATTTTTGGATTCATTTATGATTTGTTTGAGATTTTTCTTTCTGGATTGTCATTTGTGAACTTTTGGATAGTCTTGAATTTCAATCATTTGTGAAATGCTTAGGCTTTATCATATGAATGTGAAAGTTTTCACATTGTTTCTAGATATATTGAAGTTTATTGTGGCTTTGGTTTGAGGTCTTTATCATTTGCCAATTCTGTTTTAGGCTTGTGTTAAGTTGATGTATCAAATTGTGTCCCATTTGAGCTTGTTTTGGTTACCTTGACTTGATGAATTTGATTGCCATGCCTAATGTTGCTCAATTGCTCTAATTTTTTGTGTGATGACCATGTTGTGTGTTCTGTTTAGCCATGATTTTTCTTGAGATTAATTGAAGCATTTTTGAATTAATGTGCATTTGTTCATTCTGTTGCCTCAATGTGCTTTCAACTTGCATACTTTGTCATGATTGGTTTGTGAAATGAATTTGGTTGATGCTATTGACATGAGACCTTTTGGATTATGTTCTTAATTGATTGAGGTTGATTAATATTTAAATTCATGTTCTGTTTTGAATTATTTCTCCCTCTTTGACCCTAGGCCTTGCCCTAGTGGTTTGCCTCTCACAGTTGAGCTTTGTTTTCAGGTTAAGAAGTACATGGCCATGATGGAATTGATTCATTTGCTTGAGTTGGTTAATTGTTTGATGTTGACTAATCTTGACTTGTTTTGTAGGTTGATTGTAGCTCATTTGAGTTGAGCTTGTGGTTTGCACCTTGTTGCATTGCTTGCTTGTCTGTTTAACTGTTGACTATTGGTTGTCTGTTGACTTTTTGACTTGTATACTGATTGAGTTAGATTTTTTTCAGGTACATTAGTTGCTTAAGTTCTTTTGAACTTGCTTTTGATTTTTCTTGGTTGCTTAACCATTTGAGGTATAACTCACTGACTTCATGTAGTCTGGAAGACCTGTCCTGTTACTTGGGCAGGCACCTGTCTGAAGCCCTCCTTAAGAGGCAATGCTTGTGTTTGTTTATCTTTGTGCCAAGCAGGAAAATACCTCTATGAGGCAATTGGCAGATAAAAGAGATGTTAAATCCATCTCCTGCTATTCAGTGTGTCATCCCTTTGCTCACACACCTTGTGTTGATGCATTGTGGATATTAACCCAAGATCTTTGTTGAGTCAGTCACATGTGGAGAAGAGTTCCAACTTTCTGAACTCCCACACTTTCATTTGTCTGAAGCTCTCCCAGGCCAGGGATAAGAGTTGTGAAGTCTTATCTTCACTTCCCATTTCATCTGCTTCACCCTAACTCTCAATGTTAGGGTTAAGAGCTAACATCACCCGATTCCAGTTGGCTTGTGTTTCACAGCCTAACCTTGTGTGAGCCCACTTTGTTTGTATATAGTGTGTGTTATTTGTGTGTATGTTTGCTTTGCTTGTGCTATTTAGGATAGCTTGCTCCCTGTGCAAGTTAGATAGAAACCTTAACCTAGGACCATGGTGAATTTGCATGATAACTATTAGGCTCGAGTTAGTCTCCCTTCTAGTTTGTCATTTCCCAGTCTCTGGTTAGGTTAGAAGTTTTTTCCCTGCGTAGGGGAACTATGTCGCCCTGATCCTCATACCAAATGAGGTACGTAGGCAGGAGATGAGTTGATCTCTCCGGGCGCCCTTTTTGTTTTCTTGTGTGTGTTAGGAGATGGATGTAAGACCAGCGATTGGCATTCCGTATCCTATTGTTGTGTGCCTGGAGTCCGATATAAGCCCAGCGATTGGCATTTGGTTTCCAGTGTGTGTTTGTTGGTTCGGAGTCTGATGTAAGTCCAGCGATTGGCATTCGGTTTCCATGTTTGCCTGTTTGTGCGGAGTCTGACGTAAGTCCAGCGATTGACAGTTGGTTTCCTGTGTGGTTTTGTTTGGCGTGTGTTAGCCGAGCTACGAGTGCTCTGATTCTTCTTTAGTCCGAGAAGATACGTATGCATGGGATGCGACATCCTAGCGAGCACGTTTCCCCTAGTCCCGAACTACGTCGACTCTGATGTCTGTGCCTGACAGACTACGTAGGCCCAGGATGCGATATCCTGCCGAGTTAGTTTCTCTTGTTTTCTTGTGTTTCCTTCCAGCCTTTGTGTGATGTTTAAGCAGTTTCTAGCAACCTTATCCTTTTTTTTGAGCGTGGATCCCGTCGAGTACGACGGATGCGTAGGGGTGCTAATACCTTCCCTTCGCATAGTTCGGGACCATGT
Organism: Lathyrus oleraceus; assembly: GCF_024323335.1. NCBI lineage: Eukaryota > Viridiplantae > Streptophyta > Magnoliopsida > Fabales > Fabaceae > Lathyrus > Lathyrus oleraceus. Next base: position 420,663,477 of record NC_066583.1, read on the forward strand.
CTCTCTGGTCGCGAGACCATGTCTTTTCCAGGTTTACTTCGAGCGTTTCCTTTCCCTCTTTTGGGATAAATAACACACGGTGGCGGCTCTGTTGTTTCGTTTTCCCGCCGGTTTTTCGCGTAATGCGTGTAACACCCCGATAAAATATGATAATTATTTAATTTAAGTTTAATAGTATATTATGATGATAATATGAATGAGAGGGTATTATTTAGATAAACCATTCATATATATTATTATTAGTATATTTATTAATTTAATTAAATAATTGGAATATTATTGGATTATTATTATTGGAATTATAAGTTGGAATCAGTAAAGAGTCCCAATTAGAAAAGGGTTTTTCACGTGAAAACAGAGAAGCGACTGGAAAGTGGAGAAAGGGATAAGAAGAGGCTAGGGCTCAGGAGGAGAATTCTCGATTGTTGAAGGTCAAAGAATCAATTGCCGGATTAACTCAGGTAAGGGGGGTTTATCGTCGTTTAATGGGTATTATGGGTTAACATGTAATGGGTAGTAATAAGCCATTGATTTGACCCTAATCAGGATGATGAATGCTGAAAATGGTGATGAATAAATTACGTTAAAACCGTGAATGAATCTACATTTGGATGAGTCGTAATTTTCTGGACGTGTAGCTTTTTACGGAATCGAAATCGGAGGTCCGGAAGTCCTCCAACGGCGAAAAATGCGAGCAATTCTGCATTCTGTTCGTTGTTAGCGCAGGGACAGCTTTCTGTCTTGCATTAACCGGTTAACCCAGGGCGTTAACCGGTTAACACTGTTATGATAATTAAAAAAATAAATTTTCTGTCTTGCGTTAACAGGTTAACCCAGGGCGTTAACAGGTTAACACTGTTATAATTTGCCAAAAACGTATTTTGTCTTGCGTTAACGGGTTAACCAAATGCGTTAACAGGTTAACGCTGTTGAAATCCTGTTAGAATTGCATTCTGTCTTGCGTTAACAGGTTAACCCAGGGCGTTAACCGGTTAACACTGTTAAAACCCTGTTAGAATTGCATTCTGTCTTGCGTTAACAGGTTAACCCAGGGCGTTAACCGGTTAACACTGTTGAAAAACTGTTAAATTTGTATTCTGTCTTGCGTTAACGGGTTAACCCAGGGCGTTAACCGGTTAACACTGTTATGATAATTAAAAAAATTAATTTCTGTTTTGCGTTAACGGGTTAACCCAGGGTGTTAACGGGTTAACGCTGTTGGAAAAGTGAAAAATTGATATTTGAATATTGTGTACGTTTTGGAATGGAATTATGTGTACATATTTGATATTTGGCATGACATGATATGATTCTGTGACAAATATGCTGATGATGTATGATGGTATGCATAATGCTGTGAATATATCTATTATGTATGCAATTGTGGATGGATTGTTTATGGCTTAGAGTGTGAGCATATGTCCATTGTGGATTGTGTGAGAAAATTCTTTACCTTGAATTAATTTTTAATCATAGCAAATTGTGTGATCATCATCCAAATGTTGGTTGTGCATTACATTACATGATACATTTGTGTTTTATTATGTTTTTCATCCCACTCTATTGTTGCATAACTATACATATAGACCTACATTGATACTTTCCTTAAAATAACAATTAAAATGCATTTTGTGTCAGTATGCATCAATGCATAAGCCTCTGCATCGATACATACAGCATGTGATAAATCATAAAACATTTTTGTTCAGTATGCATCGATGCATACGAGTCATGCATCAATACATGAAAGGCAAAAGACTCTATGCATCGATCCACACGATCCCTGCATCGATACATGACTAATTGAAACAGCCTGTGTATCAATACATACGCATCAGGCATCGATACATACTAGTGAAATAATCACATGCATCGATACACACGACTTTTGCATCGATACATGATTAATCAATTTCACCAAAATTTCACATATCTTACAGTACGCATCGATGCACACTCTGATGTATCAATACATAAAGCTGTTTTATGGTATAACAGTAACTGTTTTGCAGCATATATAAGACAGGTTATAACAGCAGTGCAAGACACGAATTCATTGAGGGAAAACAATTGAACACAAGATCAAAAGCAGTGTTGGAGCAATTGTTTGAGAGCAATTAGAAACCTGAAAGAGACTTCATCTTCTTCATCTTCTCAATCACTTCTCTTCAAGAACATTTACACATAACCATTCTTGTTCTTTGGATTAAAGAAGCATCGAGATAACGTTCAGTGGTACGATCAAGGATCTAGCTGTGGTTTGCAGTGGAACGATCGAGGATCTAGCTGAGTTGAAGATTGAAGGGGGTTTCTAGGAAAAACCTACTGGTTTGTCCTTCAAGAACTGGAGTGTTCTTGAGGGTTTGGGAGTCACGTTTGCAGAACATATTCAGCCGCAGCGTTGCGTTTGGAGATCGGGGGATTTCGCAAGCAGGTCGTGGAACCGGTGAATTGTTTGCAATTTCGTGCAGGAAAATCTTGATCGTGCTCAGATCAAGTGAAGGTTCATACAAGAAGAGGTTCTTAGAGTTTAGAATTCTGTCTTTGTATCATAACCTTGTATCAACGGATTCGGCAAAAATTGATAATCAAAGTTCTCAATTTCATTTGAAATTGAGAGGGAGACGTACCCACACGCGAGGACGACGTGGGGAACTTCCTTACCAAATCTCTGCGTATCGTATTCTTACCTTACTCCTCTTTACGTTTTAAAACTGTTTCGCAATTTCAGTTAGTGTGTGGTGATTGTTCCTGTTGCAAGACAGCAGTGGCAAGAAAACTTTTAATCAAACTCCATTGCTGTTTATCATCGATCACATACACACCAACTGTTTGACAAAACGGTTAACTAGATTTTATTCATTGGAAATAGACTTTAATGATAAGTGCATTCAATTAGTTAAAATTCTGGTGTGAATTGTTTCTGTCATTCTCATTAAAATCCAGCAATTAAACTTGTGTGTCCGGCTTTCTAGTAGTGGTTCAGAATAGACGGAAGTCGATTCGGGACTGATTTTTCCGCCAACTTTGAAAACTCTGATAAAATTTCAAATCCATTAAATTTCAAAGAGGTGATCTATTCACCCCCCCCCCCTCTCGATCACTAGCCACACCGTCTAACAGATTGTTGTTGATGTTTGCATGCTAGGTGATTTAGCGTGCATAGCATAGCCTTTATGGTGGTAGCTAATTCCCATGGTGAGGAATTAGTGAGTGAGTCACTAGGTCTCAAAGGAGTGGGACTAGTGAGCTTGGTAGCCGTATCTGGGTTTGATCGGTGAGGTTGAACTATGTGTTCACGAATAGTCGGTACCGCATGCATGGAGTCTCATTTCATAATGTATGTATGGCGTATAATATGAATGGATGTATTCCAATATTATACGTGTGTTTTGTGTTTGTGTTGAGTATGATTATGAGTTGATGTTGCCGTTGCTGAATGTGTGATATGATTAGGGTGATGAATGTGTTAATTTACTTAGCATTACATGATATTTTATAATGCTTATTATATCGATTGAAGAACTCACCCTTACAACTATGTTTCAGGTAACGAGCAGTGATTGAGTAGAAGCTAGTGCTTGGAGTCTAGTGTAGTTCCTTAGTGGGTCATGCTCTGGTATATGTAACATCGGGACGGGATGTTTTACCTTGTTTTCATTTTTTGGTTGTTGAACAATTTTACATGTAATGTGTTACATGGTTCGAATGTTGTTAGATTTTTATCCGCTGCGAATTTTGCAATGTTTTATTTTGATTAATAAATGAGCATGACAAGTTATTTTGGTGAATGGTGTGAAGTGTCAAGTGTGACACCCTGAAATTGCATATCTACTCTGATTCATATTTTGTTGTTTTAATTAATTATTGGGGTATTCTAGAAGGGTGTTACATTAGTGGTATCAGAGCATAGTCAGTCGAGTCGAGTCGTAATTATTTTGTTTCCCTGTATGTGATAGGTGTTGCGTAACCCTATCAGTACTTATTGTGTTAGCTTGTTGGGTTTTCAGAATAGAGATGGCTGGAAGAGGTAGAGACGATGCTGCGATTGCTGAGGCTCTGGGTATGCTAGCTGGAGTACTTAGAGGGAATCCGAATATTGTGGGATTGGGAGCTGCTCGTCAACTGAGTGAGTTCCAGAAGAACAATCCTCCAATGTTCAAGGGAGCATACGATCCAGATGGTGCTCAGAAGTGGTTGAAGGAGATCGAGAGGCTCTTCCGAGTGACTGAGTGTGCCGATAACCAGAAGGTCAGGTTCGGTACGCATATGCTGTCAGAGGAAGCAGATGATTGGTGGGTTGCTGCCCGCACTGAGTTGGAAGCTGCTGGGAGTGCTGAGATCACTTGGGCGGTGTTCAGAGAGAGATTCCTGAGGAAGTACTTCCCAGAGGATGTCAGAGGAAAGAAAGAGATAGAGTTCTTAGAATTGAAGCAGGGCAACCGGTCTGTTACTGAGTATGCTGCTAAGTTCACAGAGCTGTCGAAGTATTACACTCCCTATGATGAGGCTACTGGGGAATTTTCAAAATGTGTGAAGTTTGAGAACGGGTTACTTCCCGAGATCAAGCAGGCTATTGGGTATCAGCGGATTAGAGTGTTTTCTGACTTGGTTGACTGTTGCGGGATTTTTGAACAGGATACTAAGGCCAGAGCGGAGAGCTATCAGCAGAGGGTTGATAGGAAAGGCAAGAATCAGAATGATCGTGGGAAGCCGTATGCAGCTGGCAAAGGTTTCCAGAGACAGAGTGGGATGAAGAGACCTAGTGGGGGAGACTCCAGTGCCCCTGCTAAGTGTTACAGATGTGGTCAGGCTGGACATCGTATCCATGAGTGTACCAGTACTGAGAAGAAGTGTTTCAAGTGTGACAAAGGTGGTCACTTGGCTGCAGAGTGCCGGTTGAAGACTATGACTTGTTTCAACTGTGGAGAGGTGGGTCATATCAGTCCGCAGTGTCCTAAGCCGAAGAAAGAGAACCAGTCGGGAGGCAAGGTCTTTGCTTTATCGGGTTCTGAGACTTCTGCAGATGATCGTTTGATCCGAGGTACGTGTTATATTAATGGCTTTCCTCTTGTAGCTATTATTGACACAGGTGCGACTCATTCCTTTATATCTTTGGATTGTGCTGTGAAACTTAAATTAGAGATATCTGAGATGCATGGGAGTATGGTGATTGATACTCCTGCGAAGGGTTCAGTGACTACTACTTCAGTTTGTTTAAATTGCCCTTTGAGTATTTTTGGTAGAGACTTTGGGATGGACCTCGTGTGTCTTCCACTAGTGCAGATTGATGTTATCCTGGGTATGAACTGGTTGGTGTTTAACCGAGTTTCTATCAACTGTTTTGATAAGACTGTGATCTTTCCTGAGATTGAGGAAGGAAAGAGTTTGTTTCTATCAGCAAGGCAGGTGAATGAGGCAGTAGCAGATGGGGCAGAGTTGTTTATGCTGTTAGCAACTTTGGAGGCTAAAGATAAACTGGCGATTTGCGATCTAGCCGTGGTGTGTGATTTTCCTGATGTGTTTCCTGAAGAAGTGAATGAATTACCGTCAGAGCGTGACGTTGAGTTCTCGATTGATTTGGTACCTGGTATTAGGCCGATATAGATGGCTCCATACCGTATGTCTGCTGTTGAGTTAACTGAATTGAAGAGTCAGCTGGAAGATCTGTTGGATAAGAAATTCATTCGTCCGAGTGTGTCACCGTGGGGCGCACCAGTGTTATTGGTTAAGAAGAAAGAAGGTACTATGAGGTTGTGTGTGGACTATAGGCAACTGAATAAAGTGACGATCAAGAATCGGTATCCTTTGCCGAGGATTGATGATTTGATGGATCAGTTGGTTGGTGCGAGTGTGTTCAGCAAAATAGATTTGAGATCGGGGTATCATCAGATACGTGTGAAAACTGAGGATATTCAGAAGACTGCTTTCAGGACAAGGTATGGACATTATGAGTATTCTGTAATGCCTTTTGGTGTGACTAATGCGCCTGGGGTATTTATGGAGTATATGAATAGGATTTTCCATCCGTACCTAGACAAGTTTGTTGTGGTGTTTATTGACGATATTTTGGTGTATTCGAAATCTGAAGAAGAGCATGCTGAACATTTGAGAGTGGTTTTAGGGGTTCTACGAGAAAAGAAGTTATTTGCTAAACTGTCCAAGTGTGAATTTTGGTTAGAAGAGGTTAGTTTTCTTGGTCATGTGGTTTCAAGAGGGGGTGTTGTTGTTGATCCTGCTAAGATAGAAGCGGTATCTAAGTGGGAAGCTCCGAAGTCAGTTTCTGAGATAAGGAGTTTTCTTGGACTTGCAGGCTATTATAGGAAATTCATTGAGGGATTTTCTAAGTTGGCGTTACCATTGACGATGTTGACTAGAAAGGGGCAAGCGTTTGTTTGGGACTCAAAATGTGAAGAAGGTTTCCAAGAGTTAAAGAGAAGGTTAACTACTGCTCCTATTCTGATATTACCAAGTCCGTCGGAACCATTTGAGGTTTACTGTGATGCTTCATTGTTGGGTTTGAGTGGTGTTTTGATGCAGAATAAGCAGGTTGTAGCTTATGCTTCGAGACAACTGAAGGTTCATGAGAGGAACTATCCGACACACGATTTAGAGTTGGCAGCTGTCGTATTTGTTCTGAAGTTATGGAGGCATTACTTGTACGGGTCAAGATTTGAGGTTTTCAGTGACCATAAAAGTTTAAAGTATTTGTTTGATCAGAAAGAGCTGAATATGAGACAGAGGAGATGGTTAGAGTTTCTGAAGGATTATGACTTTGGTTTGAATTACCATCCGGGTAAAGCAAACTTAGTGGCTGATGCATTGAGTCGGAAATCATTGCATATGTCTATGTTAATGGTTAAGGAATTGGATTTAATTGAGCAGTTTAGAGACTTGAGTTTGGTGTGTGAGAGTACTCACAATAGTGTTAAATTGGGAATGTTGAAGTTAACGAGTGGTATTCTGGATGGGATTAGAGAGGGTCAGAAATCCGATGTGCTTTTGGTTGATAAGTTGACTCTAGTGAATCAAGGTCAAGGTGGTGAATTCAGAGTTGATGAGAATGGTGTTTTGAAATTTGGTAATCGGGTGTGTATTCCGGATGTTACCGAACTTAAGAAGAGTATTCTTGAGGAAGGACATCGTAGTGGCCTGAGTATTCATCCTGGGGCTACGAAGATGTATCATGATTTGAAAAAGTTATTTTGGTGGCCGGGAATGAAAAGAGAAATTGCGAGTTTTGTTTATTCTTGTTTGACTTGTCAGAAGTCAAAGATTGAGCATCAGAAGCCGTCTGGGCTAATGCAACCGTTGGCTATTCTAGAGTGGAAGTGGGATAGTATCAGTATGGATTTTGTTTCTGGTTTACCGAGGACAATTAAGAATTTTGAAGCTATTTGGGTGATTGTTGACAGATTGACAAAATCGGCTCATTTCATTCCGATCAGAATGGATTATCCGTTAGAGAGATTAGCTGAGTTGTATATTGAGAAAATTGTAAGTTTGCATGGTATTCCGTCGAGTATTGTTTCGGACAGAGATCCTAGATTTACATCGAAGTTCTGGGAAGGTTTGCAGAGGGCTTTGGGAACTAAGCTGAGATTGAGTTCTGCATATCATCCGCAGACTGATGGTCAGACTGAGAGGACGATTCAGTCACTGGAGGATCTTTTGAGGGCTTGTGTTTTGGAAAAGGGAGGTGCTTAGGATTGTTATTTACCTTTGATTGGGTTTACCTACAACAATAGTTTTCATTCGAGCATTGGTATGGCACCGTTTGAAGCTTTGTATGGTAGGAGATGTCGGACACCTTTATGTTGGTATGAGTCCGGTGAGAGTGCTGTGGTTGGACCGGAGATTGTTCAACAAACTACGGAAAAGATTAAGATGATTCAGGAGAAGATGAGGATTGCTCAGAGTCGTCAGAAGAGTTATCACGACAAGAGGAGAAAGTCACTTGAGTTTCAAGAGGGAGATCATGTGTTTCTTCGTGTTACTCTGATAACTGGGGTTGGTCGAGCTTTGAAGTCGAAGAAGTTGACACCTCGATTTATTGGTCCTTATTAGATTTTGGAGAGGATAGGGGAGGTAGCCTATCGTATCGCTTTACCGCCGTCACTTGCGAATTTGCATGAGGTTTTTCATGTGTCTCAGTTGAGGAGGTACATTCCTGATCCGTCGCATGTGGTCCAAGTAGATGATGTACAGGTGAGAGATAACCTGACTGTTGAAACATCACCTATGAGGATCTAGGATCGAGAGTTGAAGCAGTTGCGGGGTAAAGAGATTGCTTTGGTAAAGGTAGCTTGGGGAGGACCAGCAGGTGGCAATGTGACTTGGGAACTTGAGAGTCAGATGAAGGAGTCTTATCCAGAGTTATTCGCTTGAGGTATGTTTTCGAGGACGAAAACTCTTTTAGTGGGGGAGAGTTGTAACACCCCGATAAAATATGATAATTATTTAATTTAAGTTTAATAGTATATTATGATGATAATATGAATGAGAGGGTATTATTTAGATAAACCATTCATATATATAATTATTAGTATATTTATTAATTTAATTAAATAATTGGAATATTATTGGATTATTATTATTGGAATTATAAGTTGGAATCAGTAAAGAGTCCCAATTAGAAAAGGGTTTTTCACGTGAAAACAGAGAAGCGATTGGAAAGTGGAGAAAGGGAGAAGAAGAGGCTAGGGCTCAGGAGGAGAATTCTCGATTGTTGAAGGTTAAAGAATCAATTGCCGGATTAACTCAGGTAAGGGGGGTTTATCGTCGTTTAATGGGTATTATGGGTTAACATGTAATGGGTAGTAATAAGCCATTAGATTGACCCTAATCAGGATGATGAATGCTGAAAATGGTGATGAATAAATTACGTTAAAACCGTGAATGAATCTATATTTGGATGAGTCGTAATTTTCTGGACGTGTAGCTTTTTACTGAATCGAAATCGGAGGTCCGGAAGTCCTCCAACGGCGAAAAATGCGAGCAATTCTGCATTCTGTTCGTTGTTAGCGCAGGGACAGCTTTCTGTCTTGCATTAACCGGTTAACCCAGGGCGTTAACCGGTTAACACTGTTATGATAATTAAAAAAATAAATTTTATGTCTTGCGTTAACAGGTTAACCCAGGGCGTTAACAGGTTAACACTGTTATAATTTGCCAAAAACGTATTCTGTCTTACGTTAACGGGTTAACCAAATGCGTTAACAGGTTAACGCTGTTGAAATCCTGTTAGAATTGCATTCTGTCTTGCGTTAACAGGTTAACCCAGGGCGTTAACCGTTAACACTGTTAAAACCCTGTTAGAATTGCATTCTGTCTTGCGTTAACAGGTTAACCCAGGGCGTTAACCGGTTAACACTGTTGAAAAACTGTTAAATTTGTATTCTGTCTTGCGTTAACGGGTTAACCCAGGGTGTTAACCGGTTAACACTGTTATGATAATTAAAAAAATTAATTTCTGTTTTGCGTTAACGGGTTAACCCAGGGCGTTAACGGGTTAACGCTGTTGGAAAAGTGAAAAATTGATATTTGAATATTGTGTACGTTTTGGAATGGAATTATGTGTACATATTTGATGATTGGCCTATATTGGTGAATGATATATTGCATGTATGATATAGTAGGGATCATTTCCCGTGGTTTTGAGCAGTATAGGTATTAGTAGAGTGTGCTAATACTGTGATTTATTATTTGGCATGACATGATATGATTCTGTGACAAATATGCTGATGATGTATGATGGTATGCATAATGCTGTGAATATATCTATTATGTAGGCAATTGTGGATGGACTGTTTATGGCTTAGAGTGTGAGCATATGTCCATTGTGGATTGTTGTTGATGTTTGCATGCTAGGTGATTTAGCGTGCATAGCATAGCCTTTATGGTGGTAGCTAATTCCCATGGTGAGGAATTAGTGAGTGAGTCACTAGGTCTCAAAGGAGTGGGACTAGTGAGCTTGGTAGCCGTATCTTGGTTTGATCGGTGAGGTTGAACTATGTGTTCACGAATAGTCGGTACCGCATGCATGGAGTCTCATTTCATAATGTATGTATGGCGTATAATATGAATGGATGTATTCCAATATTATACGTGTGTTTTGTGTTTGTGTTGAGTATGATTATGAGTTGATGTTGCCGTTGCTGAATGTGTGATATGATTAGGGTGATGAATGTGTTAATTTACTTAGCATTACATGATATTTTATAATGCTTATTATATCGATTGAGGAACTCACCCTTACAACTATGTTTCAGGTAACGAGCAGTGACTGAGTAGAAGCTAGTGCTTGGAGTCTAGTGTAGTTCCTTAGTGGGTCATGCTCTGGTATATGTAACATCGGGACGGGATGTTTTACCTTGTTTTCATTTTTTGGTTGTTGAACAATTTTACATGTAATGTCTTACATGGTTCGAATGTTGTTATATTTTTATCCGCTGCGAATTTTGCAATCTTTTATTTTGATTAATAAATGAGCATGACAAGTTATTTTGGTGAATGGTGTGAAGTGTCAAGTGTGACACCCTGAAATTGCATATCTACTCTGATTCATATTTTGTTGTTTTAATTAATTATTGGGGTATTCTAGAAGGGTGTTACAATGCGACAGTTGGCGACTCTGCTGGGGATATAGAGAAGTTGACCTCTTGCTGGTCCATCTTCCCTAAGCGAGTCTCTCCTAGCGTTCTCTAGGATAGGGTTTGGTTGCTCTTGCTGTTTCATTTATTGCATTCATTTATTTATTGTTTGCATTTATGTTTGCATTTATGTTTGCACTTATTCATATTCATCTGTTCATTTGGTTGTGCTGTGTTGTCTCTCTGTTGGGGTGGAAGTCACTTGAGGTAAAAGGCCCAATACCCAGGCTATGAGTGAAATCTAGGGTACCTAGGAATAGAGTGATCCATGGGAAGCGGGTGGTATTGCGCCACTTAGCGGAACATTGATATCACGAGCAGTTCAGACTCTGATGGGGTATTGTCGTTACATACTTCGGGTGTGTATATGATGATATTCTATGAAAGGGTTATTTATGATGCGTTTCTCTCGACCTTACCCTGGCCTAGATGACACCTGTGAGTGGGGAGGGAATGATCATTTGCAGGTACTGATGGTGACTATGGTTCAGATGGACTTATGGATATCTATCTCTGAGACGCCGGAATTCTGTCCGCGGTACTTAGCAGCGGGTTCCGTTTATTTCGTTGTGAATGAAAAAATAGTGTCTCTCGTAGCAAGTCAAAAATATTTCTTGGTATCTTATGGACTTCATGTATTCAAGTGGTGATATTTAAAGGTTATGAGTTAATTCACTTGCCATGAAAATGACAGTTGTGAGTGAGTGGGTATGGTAAAAATGAATGAAGTAATTGTGGGTGTCTGACAGTATGCAATATCACTCCTCTCCTATCCAACAGTGGACAATCGCTCTATGAGTTTTTCCTTTTCTTACCTCCAACGGTCTTCTTCTTATGCCATATAAGTGAGACTTGGAAACTTGAAGAAAACGTCGGTAACACAATATTTTGACAAGTCTATTTCTTTGTGAAAAGCTATCATTTTGTTTGTACACCATTTTTCTTTAAGTGTTTGTTTATTCATTTGTTTAAAATCTGCTTTTATAGAAGCATCTTGTAACACACAAACTTTTATTCAAACTGTTTGTTTGATTCCTATATAAGACAAAGAAGGTTGTTCTTTGTGAGTCCTTAAGGAGACTATGGTATAGTTGGATCCTTGAGAAGACAAAGAAGGTTATTCTTTGTGATTATTATAATATGTTGATTATAGTGGATTAAGTCCTTGTGTATATGACAAAATCACCATGGTGGTTGGTGTAACACCCCGATAAAATAAGATAATTATTTAATTTAAGTTAATAATATATTTATTAATTTAATTAAATAATTGGAATATTTTTATCGGAATTATTATTATTGGAATAAAAGTTGGAATTAGAAAAGTCCCATTTGGTAAAAGAGAGTTTTCACGTAAATGCAGAAAAACGACTCTAAAGTGGAAAAGGGGAAAAAAGAGCCATAGAACAAGGGTTGAAGAGAGGAAGAGCTCGAAGCCGAAGGATTGCCGGATTAACTCAGGTAAAGGGGGTTTATCGTCGTTTAATGGGTATTATGGGATAACATGTAATGGGTAGTGATAAACCATTGATTTGATTCTAATTGGGATGATGCATGATGAAATTGTGAACTTTTGGATGAACGAAATTTGGATTATAATTGAAGGAAATTCGTAGGAATTAGATGTAATAATGTTAGCAATTGTGAAATCGATTAAGGTATGATTCGTGTTAGATGATATGAACGATTAATGTGAAAAATTGGATTGTAGGAGGTTGGAATTGGGAGATCTCGTAGCAGAGAAAACCATAGCAGATCTGGAAATCTGGTTTCTGGTCATACGCGTATGGCACTAGGCAATACGCGTATGAGATGGTCTGGTACGCGTATGGCACTAGGCAATACGCGTATGGATGAGGAAGATGATGTTTTGAACGTGGTTTGGTCTCTGTTGGTACGCGTATGGGGAAGTGGTACGCGTAGCATACGCGTATGAGACAGGTGATACGCGTATGGGATTGACTGAGAAATGGGCCATACGCGTATGGGACTAGGCAATACGCGTATGGGCAGGATTGTGATTTTTCTGTGCTGTTGTTGTGTAGTTCTTTGGTTGTTCAGCTGAGCAATGTAATTTAGCTGATGTATGATAGAGTAGGGATCATTTCCCGTTGTTTTGAGTAGTATAGGTATTAGTAGAGTGTGCTAATGCTGTGATTGATTATGTGGTATGACATGATATGATTATGTGGTGAATTTGTTGATGATGTATGATGATATGCATAATGTTGTGAATGTATCTATCATGTACGAAATTATGAATGGACTGTTTATGGCTTAGAGTGTGAGCATATGTCCATTGTGGATGATTGTTGATGTTTGCATGACTAAGTGATTTAGCTTGCATATTGTGGCCTTTATGGTGGTAGCTAATTCCCATGGTGAGGAATTAGTGAGTTAGTATTGTGGATTGTTGTTGATGTTTGCATGCTAGATGATTAGCGTGCATATCATAGCCCTTGGGGTGGTAGCTAATTCCCATGGTGAGGAATTAGTGAGTGAGTCACTAGGTCTCAAATGAGTGGGACTAGTGAGCTTGGTAGTCGTATCTGGATTTGATCGGTGAGGTTGAACTATATGTTCACGAATAGTCGGTACCGCATGCATAGAGTCTCATTGCATAATGCATGTATGTATGGCGTATAATATGAATGGATGTATTCCAATATTATACGTGTTGTTTTGGTGATGGTGTTGAGTATGATTTTGGAATTGATATTGCCGTTACTGATTGTGTGACCTGATTAGGGTGATTGAATGTGTTAACTTACTTAACATTACATGATAATTTATAATGCTTATTATATCGATTGAGGAACTCACCCTTACAACTATGTTTTCAGGTAACGAGCAGTGATTGAGTAGAAGCTAGTCCTTGGAGTCTAGTGTAGTTCCTTAGTGGGTCATGCTCTGGTAGATGTAACATCGGGATGGGATGTTTTACTATGTTTTCATTTGGTTGTTGAACAACTTTACATGTAATGTATTACATGACTTGAATGTTGTTAGTTTGTATCCGCTGCGTATTATGCAAATGTTTTATTTTGATTAATAAATGAGCATGACAAGTTATTTTGGTGAATGGTGTGAAGTGTCAAGTGTGACACCCTGAAATTGCATATCTACTCTGATTCATATTTTGTTGTTTTAATTAATTATTGGGGTATTCTAGAAGGGTGTTACAATGCGACAGTTGGCGACTCTGCTGGGGATATAGAGAAGTTGACCTCTTGCTGGTCCATCTTCCCTAAGCGAGTCTCTCCTAGCGTTCTCTAGGATAGGGTTTGGTTGCTCTTGCTGTTTCATTTATTGCATTCATTTATTTATTGTTTGCATTTATGTTTGCATTTATGTTTGCACTTATTCATATTCATCTGTTCATTTGGTTGTGCTGTGTTGTCTCTCTGTTGGGGTGGAAGTCACTTGAGGTAAAAGGCCCAATACCCAGGCTATGAGTGAAATCTAGGGTACCTAGGAATAGAGTGATCCATGGGAAGCGGGTGGTATTGCGCCACTTAGCGGAACATTGATATCACGAGCAGTTCAGACTCTGATGGGGTATTGTCGTTACATACTTCGGGTGTGTATATGATGATATTCTATGAAAGGGTTATTTATGATGCGTTTCTCTCGACCTTACCCTGGCCTAGATGACACCTGTGAGTGGGGAGGGAATGATCATTTGCAGGTACTGATGGTGACTATGGTTCAGATGGACTTATGGATATCTATCTCTGAGACGCCGGAATTCTGTCCGCGGTACTTAGCAGCGGGTTCCGTTTATTTCGTTGTGAATGAAAAAATAGTGTCTCTCGTAGCAAGTCAAAAATATTTCTTGGTATCTTATGGACTTCATGTATTCAAGTGGTGATATTTAAAGGTTATGAGTTAATTCACTTGCCATGAAAATGACAGTTGTGAGTGAGTGGGTATGGTAAAAATGAATGAAGTAATTGTGGGTGTCTGACAGTATGCAATATCACTCCTCTCCTATCCAACAGTGGACAATCGCTCTATGAGTTTTTCCTTTTCTTACCTCCAACGGTCTTCTTCTTATGCCATATAAGTGAGACTTGGAAACTTGAAGAAAACGTCGGTAACACAATATTTTGACAAGTCTATTTCTTTGTGAAAAGCTATCATTTTGTTTGTACACCATTTTCTTTAAGTGTTTGTTTATTCATTTGTTTAAAATCTGCTTTTATAGAAGCATCTTGTAACACACAAACTTTTATTCAAACTGTTTGTTTGATTCCTATATAAGACAAAGAAGGTTGTTCTTTGTGAGTCCTTAAGGAGACTATGGTATAGTTGGATCCTTGAGAAGACAAAGAAGGTTATTCTTTGTGATTATTATAATATGTTGATTATAGTGGATTAAGTCCTTGTGTATATGGCAAAATCACCATGGTGGTTGGTGTAACACCCCGATAAAATAAGATAATTATTTAATTTAAGTTAATAATATATTTATTAATTTAATTAAATAATTGGAATATTTTTATCGGAATTATTATTATTGGAATAAAAGTTGGAATTAGAAAAGTCCCATTTGGTAAAAGAGAGTTTTCACGTAAATGCAGAAAAACGACTCTAAAGTGGAAAAGGGGAAAAAAGAGCCAGAGAACAAGGGTTGAAGAGAGGAAGAGCTCGAAGCCGAAGGATTGCCGGATTAACTCAGGTAAAGGGGGTTTATCGTCGTTTAATGGGTATTATGGGATAACATGTAATGGGTAGTGATAAACCATTGATTTGATTCTAATTGGGATGATGCATGATGAAATTGTGAACTTTTGGATGAACGAAATTTGGATTATAATTGAAGGAAATTCGTAGGAATTAGATGTAATAATGTTAGCAATTGTGAAATCGATTAAGGTATGATTCGTGTTAGATGATATGAACGATTAATGTGAAAAATTGGATTGTAGGAGGTTGGAATTGGGAGATCTCGTAGCAGAGAAAACCATAGCAGATCTGGAAATCTGGTTTCTGGTCATACGCGTATGGCACTAGGCAATACGCGTATGAGATGGTCTGGTACGCGTATGGCACTAGGCAATACGCGTATGGATGAGGAAGATGATGTTTTGAACGTGGTTTGGTCTCTGTTGGTACGCGTATGGGGAAGTGGTACGCGTAGCATACGCGTATGAGACAGGTGATACGCGTATGGGATTGACTGAGAAATGGGCCATACGCGTATGGGACTAGGCAATACGCGTATGGGCAGGATTGTGATTTTTCTGTGCTGTTGTTGTGTAGTTCTTTGGTTGTTCAGCTGAGCAATGTAATTTAGCTGATGTATGATAGAGTAGGGATCATTTCCCGTTGTTTTGAGTAGTATAGGTATTAGTAGAGTGTGCTAATGCTGTGATTGATTATGTGGTATGACATGATATGATTATGTGGTGAATTTGTTGATGATGTATGATGATATGCATAATGTTGTGAATGTATCTATCATGTACGAAATTATGAATGGACTGTTTATGGCTTAGAGTGTGAGCATATGTCCATTGTGGATGATTGTTGATGTTTGCATGACTAAGTGATTTAGCTTGCATATTGTGGCCTTTATGGTGGTAGCTAATTCCCATGGTGAGGAATTAGTGAGTTAGTATTGTGGATTGTTGTTGATGTTTGCATGCTAGATGATTAGCGTGCATATCATAGCCCTTGGGGTGGTAGCTAATTCCCATGGTGAGGAATTAGTGAGTGAGTCACTAGGTCTCAAATGAGTGGGACTAGTGAGCTTGGTAGCCGTATCTGGATTTGATCGGTGAGGTTGAACTATATGTTCACGAATAGTCGGTACCGCATGCATAGAGTCTCATTGCATAATGCATGTATGTATGGCGTATAATATGAATGGATGTATTCCAATATTATACGTGTTGTTTTGGTGATGGTGTTGAGTATGATTTTGGAATTGATATTGCCGTTACTGATTGTGTGACCTGATTAGGGTGATTGAATGTGTTAACTTACTTAACATTACATGATAATTTATAATGCTTATTATATCGATTGAGGAACTCACCCTTACAACTATGTTTTCAGGTAACGAGCAGTGATTGAGTAGAAGCTAGTCCTTGGAGTCTAGTGTAGTTCCTTAGTGGGTCATGCTCTGGTAGATGTAACATCGGGATGGGATGTTTTACTATGTTTTCATTTGGTTGTTGAACAACTTTACATGTAATGTATTACATGACTTGAATGTTGTTAGTTTGTATCCGCTGCGTATTATGCAAATGTTTTATTTTGATTAAATAAATGAGCATGACAGGATATTTTGGAAAATGGTGTGAAGTGTCAAGTGTGACACCCTTGATTGCATATTTACTCTGATTTATATTTTGTTATTTAATTAATTATTAGGGTATTTTAGAAGGGTGTTACAGTTGGACTGAAGTAGCTTTGAGTTTCAAGTGAACCAGGATAAAAATATTTGTGTTTTTATCTCTTTGTTATTAACTTGTTAGTGGTGTGTTCTTGTTTTGGAAAAAGATTTTTCTTGTAAAACAAATTCAAACCCCCCTTTCTTGTGTTTTTCACACTTTCACTCTTCATACCAAAGTTGACTTCCAAACATACCATGTCCTTAATCAAATGCAAAAGGAACCAGGTCAAAAGGAGTTGTGGTTTAAAAATGGCAATGTGGTAAAATGGTGGTCTTGGTCAGGATTCTAGGTCATGCTAAGAACTTGGACCAGCTTGGCCAATGCAAAAATTGAGGTCCTTTCTCAATAAATTAGGTCTTGGACCTTGAAATAAAGTTGAAGAGGGACTCAATTAGGACATTTGGATCAAATAAGATCTTGAAAATCTTGAAAGGTGAAAAGCTTATGGACTTTGGACCAAATGATAGGCCATCCTTGCCAAAATGTGACCAACTAACATGGCCTAGAAATGTCACTTTGTGATTTCTTTATTTTGAAGGTACAATGATGGATGTTTGAAGCTAATATGATCTTACCATGATGTAAAATGAGGCTTGGAGCTTTGTGGGGTGATTTTTGGTAATGTCCATGGGTGAATTCAATGCCTTGAAAGTTCAAAATTCATGACCAAACCAATGACTTGTAACACGAATGAAATGGGAGTTTTTATTGGTTAATTATGGTTGACTTGAATTGAAGGTGAATGTAGTGTGTTATTATAGGATGATCAAATTAACCAAGGCCATGAACCAAAAAATGCACAAATTAGGGTTTCTTGAATCACAAGTTTCAACAAGAACCATGGCCAGTCAAATTAGGGTTTTGTTGTGCAAGGGATGTATTGAGATGATTCAAAGGGTTGTGGTATGAACAAACATTGGATTTTAGGGGTCATCAATAATATGTTTAAGACTCAAGCAAGGCCATGAAACAAAAAATGCATAAATTAGGGTTTCTTGAATCACAAGTTTCATGAAGAACCATAGCCAGTCAAATTAGGGTTTTGAGGTGCAAGGGATGTATTGAGATGATTCAAAGGGTTGTGGTATGAACAAAATTTGGATTTTAGGGGTCATCAATGGCATGGTCAAGACTCAAGGTGAACCATGACTTGTACAAGCCAATGAGGATCATAAACTAGGGTTGAGGTCCTTGGGTGACCAGATGAATCTTTATGTGTCTTCAATGGGGACCCACCATCGAATTAGGGTTTGAAGAGTGAGTCATATGTCTTGAATGATCCTCCAAGCTTCTGGGATGCTTGAGGATGAAGATTAGGTTTACGGTGGCTTGGGCACACCTCAACATGATAAGTGAGTCTTGAAGCTTCATAGATGAACCACATGCCTTAAGTATTTGGAACATTATGGATCATTGGGCATAAATGCATATGAGATGACAGGTGTGGGATGCATGCTCGTGAATTAGGGATATGGAGGATGATATGGAGGTAAGGTAAATTTGAGGGTATGACAAAGTCTTTCAGCATTTTGTCTAAATATGTACTCTGCCTTAGAGGCCAAACAGTTCTTGTGATCTATCTCTATAGATCATGACTCATATATATATATATATATATATATATATATATATATATATATATATATATATATATATATATATATATATATATATATATATACTTATGATTTGTAAAGAATATGACATTGTTGTGAATGAAAAAATAGCGTCTCTCGTAGCAAGTCAAAAATATTTCTTTGTATCTTATGGACTTCATGTATTCAAGTGGTGATATTTAAAGGTTATGAGTTAATTCACTTGCCATGAAAATGACAGTTGTGAGTGAGTGGGTATGGTAAAAATGAATGAAGTAATTGTGGGTGTCTGACAGTATGCAATATCACTCCTCTCCCATCCAACAGTGGACAATCGCTCTATGAGCTTTTCCTTTTCTTACCTCCAACTGTCTTCTTCTTATGCTATATAAGTGAGACTTGGAGACTTGAAGAAAACGCACAAATTAGGGTTTCTTGAATCACAAGTTTCAACAAGAACCATGCCAGTCAAATTAGGGTTTTGTTGTGCAAGGGATGTATTGAGATGATTCAAAGGGTTGTGGTATGAACAAACATTGGATTTTAGGGGTCATCAATGACATGTTCAAGACTCAAGCAAGGCCATGAACCAAAAAATGCATAAATTAGGGTTTCTTGAATCACAAGTTTCATCAAGAACCATAGCCAGTCAAATTAGGGTTTTGAGGTGCAAGGGATGTATTGAGATTATTCAAAGGGTTGTTGTAGCGGTGTATTCGTCGCTATATGATCTATCGATTAAATCATAAGCTAAGAGATACATTGAAATTTTCGAGTCGCCACCGCACTTTTATTTATCCAAAGGATTGGCTAAAAAGCGAACAAAAGCCTAAGAAGTTTTACACGTAGAAAACTAATAAAAAGATCAGAGATTCTGGGTAAGGGGTAAATTACGCAATGGGAAGGTGTTAGGCACCCACTACGTCCTAGGTACTCCTAGGGAGCCCTTTTCACACTTGTTGTACTAAATTGTTATTTGTTATGACATAAATATTGTGCAAACATGATTGGGATGATGAGAAAAGAATATACATTTTTTATTGGATTATTGGGTTTTATTTATTTTTGTGTTATTGGGTTATTTATTTTTGTGTTCGAACGGATGAACCCGCTGCCTACGTACCTTCCATCAAAGGTAAGGATCAAAACGCCGTAGTTCGGCTAAAAGATTTCCAAAAGTTGGTGGATTTGATTTTAAACACAAGCACTGAGGCTTTTCATTATCAATGGGAGAACACTCAACCAAAAACAACATCCACCATGCGAGGATAGCTTCGACGTACTAGAGGGGTTAGCCCTGTTTGAAGTACGGAAGTCTTACTGTCGACTCACTAAGGATAGGCAAGATTTACATCAACCACAATGATAATTGAAGCCTATGGCTAATGCATGAAAAGATTAATGGACAAAGCCAAAACAAGTGAATGAGTGAAGTTAATTGATTGTGTTTATGAAAATGAGGTCAAAGTATGATTAAGATTGATTCAAAGAAGTATTATGAAATGAGTTTGAAAGAAAGTCAAGGACTTGAGTCCAGGTTTTTAGTTAAAAAAACAATGAGAATGTTTGCACAACACTTATGTCAAGTTTGAAAGGTATAGTGTGAAAAGTCTAGGACATAATGAATGATGAATGGATGAAGGATGGATAGTAAAACTTCTTAGAAGGTTCACTTCTTGAAATCATATGGGAGATGATTCAAGTGTGTCCTTTGGAATAGCAATTAATAATAACAAACAAACAAAGCAAGCCAAAAGCGGATATCGGATGCCAATCAATGGTCTTATACCAATCTCCTAAAACAAAACGGGATATCAGAGGCCACTCAATGGTCTTACACTAATCTCCACAGGCAAAGAAATAAAAGCGGATACCGGATACCAATAGATGGATTTACACCAGTCTCCTAAAACAGAAATGGATATCAGATGCCACTCAATGGACTTACACTAATCTCCACAGAAGAAAACAAGAATGAAACATGGAAGTCAGCTGCCAATCTATCTGGACTTAGGTTAACTCCACAGTATGGTCCTAGGAAATCCAATGCCACATTACAGGGACTTACAGTGGATCCTCACATACAAGAACAAAAGCAACAATATGATCACAGGAATGCAAATGCCAACTTACAGGGACTTATAATTGCAACCTCTCACACAAACAGATAAACAAACCATGATCACAGGAAAGCAGATGCCAACTTACAGGGACTTATAACTGCAACCTCACATACAAACAGATAACAGAAGATATGAGTGACCAATGAGGTCTTACACTCTATCCTTCCATATCACAGGAGCAAATGCCAAAGCCATGGACTTACAATTGTCCTCAATGGGCAAACAACAATGATAAAAGTCACTCAGACAAATGATATGATCATGCATTAATGGCAATTGATGATGATGATAAATGCATAGCATACAGGCAAGCAAGTGCACATGAAGCAATCAATCAATCAATGAATATCAAACAGCACACTCTATAGCCAAACAATGGGGGGCTCACACAAGAGGGTTTGACTTTGAAAGTTCACTGTAATAGGTAAAGGTCGCTCTTAACCTGGCCATTGAGGGGCTCAGGTGAAGCAGATGAATAGGAAATGAGGGGTGTGCCTCATTGCTTCAATCTCATATCAGAGAGAGCATCAAAGAAAGTGTGGGAGTTCAGAAAGTAGGAACTCTCTCCACATTATTGACTCGATTAGATCTTGGGTATTTATCTCATTGCTTCAACCATGTAATGGGAGCAAAGAGAGGACACACTGAATAGTGGGGGATAGATTGCTTATCCCTACCTTCCACCAATTGCCTTACTTGAAGGACTTTTCCTGCTTGGGACAAATATAAACAAACACAGGCATTGCCTCTTAAGGAGGACTTCAGACAGTTTGCCCGGTCAAATAACAGACCGGGTCTCCAGACTACATGAAGAAGAAGTAATTATACCTCAAAGCAAATGCTAAATAGCAAAGCAAGCAAGTTCAAAGAACTTAAGCAACTAAAGCACCTGAAAAAGTCAAACTTATTAGCAAACAGCTCAACAGTCAAAATCAAAGGCAAATGGATAAATAGTCAACCACAGAGGGACCAATTGTGCAAGGCACAAAGACTCAAGTATGTGAGTCACACCTACAAAACAAAGGTTAGCACATTAAACAATCAACTCAAACAAATTTGAATGATCCTCAAGGCATTGGTGCTCAACCTGAAACAGATGAACTCAACATAAGCTTAGAAGACCACTAGGACTAGCCTAGGGTCAAAGATGAAAGAAAAATTCAAGGCAGCAAGGAAAAGTCAACCCAAACCAAGTCTAAACATTCAAGAAGCATTCTCAATTGGATTCACAACCAAATCATGCATCATGGTCATTTCATATGCAAAATAATGCAAAGCATGGCAAGAGAAGCATACAAAAGTCAACAGCAAAGACTTCATTCAAAAGTCAACTCAAACAATCTCAAAAATCATGAAATAAATCACACTCAATCCTAACATCTAACATGGTATACATGCAAAATTTCATGGCATTTGGATGAAAGGAAGGCACTCAATTAAAATCATGAAGTCAAACCAAATTCAAGTAAGCATGGTGAAAGTCAACAAGCATGGGTCAACTTCAAAAAATCATATCAATTTGAAAACAGAAGAGAAATGAATGAGATTAACACCAATGCAAAGCTTGAGATATCTAGTTATCACATATGAAATTTCATGATCATACAATAAGATTTGAGAATTTCACAAAAGATTTGGCAAGGCATAGCACAAAAAGTCAACAAATGACCAAGTATGGAAGAAAATTCTCAATCAAATGGAAAACAGCAAGATTAATTCCAGGAAAATTCATACACAAACTAGACATGTGATGGGTCATTCATGCAAAATTTGGGGTCAATTGGATAAGAGGAAGCATGTGAACAAAAATTGGGAAATCACATGATCATGGTATAGCACCAAATGTAACACATAACTTCAGAAAATCATAACTCTCAATCCACAAATGATAAATGCACAAACTTTATATGGAAATGAAGGTCAATGTGTCTAGTTTCACCACAAAAAATTTCAAGCTCATTGGATATGTCATGAGAATTTCACAATTGAAATGGCACAATGTATCATTTATGCATACATGTTGAAAAATCATTTATCATTTAAAATCCAGCCACTGAAAAATTAATTAAAATTCACCATAAAATACTAGACTCAATTGTGATCATGATGGAAAAAATTTCAGGATTTTTGGATGAAAATTGAATTAAAAAAGAATTGTTGAAGTTGGATGAATATTTGAACAAAGCAAAGACAAATGACATGAACTAGTGGTCAAACAAGGAAGTCAGCATGGCAATTGTGTAATTTTGGACTCACTAATCTAAACTCTGCGTTTTGGCAAGGCAAAACGAAATGTTCTGATTGGCTCCCAGCCAATAGAACAGTACATGCACCAATGGAACCTCATATTTTCTGAGTTTCTAAAACCCTAGGGTTTAAGCATGGTTTGGCAACTTCAAACTTCATGGCTCATGGACAAACCTCAAACAACACGATGCAACATCAAGAAACAAACATGGCCATGCAACATCAATCATCATGCAGTATTAACCAACAACAACAAAACATTAACCATGGAAAATCTGGGCATACAAAAATAGCAAAACAGCAGCAGGATTCCTTAAGGGTTTATGTAGCTGGGCATCATGAACATCAACATCATTCGACCAAACAAACAGACAACAGCATGGTATTAACAGCATGGTTTTCAACATTTGGTTCACCAACATCATTATCAATTGAAATTCCAGCAAACCAACAACTAACATGGCAATGGTAGTGTTCATACAACAAAACA
This sequence comes from Lathyrus oleraceus, assembly GCF_024323335.1. Taxonomy (NCBI): domain Eukaryota; kingdom Viridiplantae; phylum Streptophyta; class Magnoliopsida; order Fabales; family Fabaceae; genus Lathyrus; species Lathyrus oleraceus. Next base: position 420,686,988 of record NC_066583.1, read on the forward strand.
GCCAACAGCATGTAAGATCAATCATGGCACGAAACATCATCATTGAGCATACAATAACCAACATTAGAACAAGCATACTCATGGAGAAATCTGGGGAGAGTTCTGTTCTATGGTTTTAGAAACAACAGCAGACAACCAACATCATCATGTAATCATCATAATAAAATCCGACAGCATTCCACATACAGCATGGCATTTGTAAACAATCAGCATTCATTTTCAAACAGCATCATCCATGGACATGAACAAAAACATATCCAGCATATGGCAATGAACATTAACAGCAAAACAACATAATCATGGGAGTTTATCTGGATATAACATCAGGTTTGAACAGCAGCATTGGCATTCAGCATTCAAACTCATGTAACTTCATGCAATTGATCAAAATGAAGTCCAACAAACAAACTCAAAACAGCAGGGCAATGCATCAAGTTCATCATCCTCATGTACCCATCATAACCAACAGCAAGCAAACAGCATACAACATAGTTTTCATGGCATAAGTTTGAAAACAACAGCATCATGGAATTTCAAGCAGGGCAGGTTCAAACTCATGATTCAACAACAATCAACATTCCAATCATCATGGCAATGAGACAATAATAATCATTCAACAACAGACAAACAAATAAACCAAACACAATCCATGTAAATGTGCTGGAAAAACAAACAGGGTTCATTATAACAGAAGCAGATGTTCATCACCTTCATGAGTTCAAAATTTCCACATGCCCAGAAATCAACCATATGCATATCAATAGCTTCATCAAACTAAGTACAAGCATTATATGGCAAGGGTTTTCATGAAATCACAACCATGTGAGCAAATCGAAGGAAAATAACTTCAAGCATAAAAAATGAAAACCATGTTTCTCTCAGCATAACCAACCATTTCAAGCAAATGAACACTCATTAGAATCAGCATCATGTAATCTATCTAAAGCATATCATGGCATAAAGAAAGAAGAGATCGAGATTTTTACTTGGTTATGAAGAAATGGATGAAACAGTGGTATTTTGAGGTTGCTATACTCGAACAGATGGCCTTTGTGCTTTGCAATGTTGAATACTTGAAGAAGGTAGGTTCAAGGATGCTTAGAAAACCTCGCAGCTCCAACTGCCATGGTTGTGTGCTTTGAAGAACAGGACATGAAGGGAAGGTTCCAGCTAGTGTTTGATGGTGGAAATGAGCTCAGAAATAGGTCTAGATGAAGAATCAATCAAGGTTTGCTCAAGGGTCTTTGTTGTTTTGAGCAGAAAATCCCAGTATGCAAATTTGCAAGAAGGAGAGGGAGTGTATTTTCTGTCGTGTGGCTGCAGTCTAGGGTTTAATAGCAGGGCACATTCATGTTGTCACCAATCATCAAAACAAAATGACTCGACCAAACCACACAAACAACATTGTATTGGTACAGGCCATATCAATCAGCAATAAACAAACATACATGAAAATCTGGGCAGGAAAGGTTGTAGCAGCAGCATAATTCATTCATCATCATGTTCATCATTTAAATCACCCAACACCTGAACAACAGCCTCAACCAAAAAATCATGGCCATGAAGCAACATTAATCAACATGCAACCCTAGCTAATATCAAGATCACATAAGCATGAGGAATCTTTCTGGACAGAATTATGATTCAAGCATAACAGCAGCAGCAACATTCATACAACAGCACATAAACAGCATGGAAGAAAATCCTCATGATTCAAACATCAGCATAGCATTATCAATCAAAATGAGCACTAACTCAAAAACACCAACATCAACATATTCATGAGATTTTCTTGGCAACTTAAGGCAGCAAAACAGCAGGGGTATTAACATTCAATGGTTCATCATCCAAGCATCAACCGTAACCAACATCAACAATCAAAACAAACAATGTAACAGCATCATTAAACAGCATCAGCCAACAGCAAAACAAAACATTAATCAAGGGAGAAATCTGAGCATGGTAGGTTCATGTAACAGCAGGGCATTCAATCCACCTTCATGGTTCAAAATCGACATGAACAAATGAAAATCAAACCAATGAATCCCATACAGCATGGCAGATATTTACATCATGCAACATCAAATGGTCATAACCAAACACAACAAACATAATCAAAGGAAGATCCTGGGCATGGTAAGAGTTTAGGCAACAGGAACATACATTCATCACTATGAGCTCGAAAAATTTCATATGTCCAGAAATTAAAATCAACCATGCTAATAGCATCAATGAAGCTAACCTAATCATAATCCAAGCATAGTTTGTGGTAAAACAACATCAATCAAGCAAATCGATGGAAAGTATTTTTGGATGCAGAAATGTAAACTTAGATTTCTCCTTCATGTCACAACCATTTTGAGTGATTCAACTTGCATTCAATCCAGCATTCAAAGATCTTTCATATGCATAGCATGGCATGGAGAAAGAAGGTACTCGAAAACTTACTTGTTTTTGAAGCAAGTCGTGAAACAGTGATATTTTTGATGATAGGAGTGCAAACAGCTGACCCTTGTGCTTGGCAATGAAGGATACTTGGTGTAGACAAGCTCAAGAACACTTGGAAAATCTCACAGCTCGATTTACCATTGCTGAGCTTGATGCAAAACAGAGTGAGAAAGGGACTTTACAGGTGATAAATGGTGATTGGATAATCTTCCAAATGTTGCTCAGGTGAAGGAATGATGATGGAAGCTTGTGGTGTTTTGAGGGTTTCTAGAGAAAATGTTGCTCGAGCCCCCAAAAAGCAGTTGGAAGGAGTGAGGAGTTTTTCTGTGTTGCAGCTGCCAAAACTAGGGTTTGTTTGGACAGAAAAACCATTTATATCACCTGTTTAACCTCACTTAATCAAATGGTAAGCTGGTTTTGTGTGTAATGATGCATTTTGCAAATTGCTAAGTGTGAGCAAATGGAAGTGGAGGTGTGTTTTTGCTGCGAATGGGCCTTGGTACAGGCTGTAAACAGACTAAAATTGTGCTGTTTTGGTTGTACATGTGAAATGCTGTACTGGTTTTGCTTTTGTGAAGCTTCTTGCCAATTTTCAAGTTTTGCATTTTGGTCCAAATGATAGCATAATGGTGATATGATGATGACTTTAGGCTTGGAGCAAATCACAAATAGGATATGAAACATTTCCCAATTGGCAAAATCAAGAAAAAGTCCATAAATCAAAAAGTCAAAGTTTGGTCAAACTTTGAATTTAAATGAAAAGATCCAAAAATGCCATTTTGAATGGTAAGGTTTTAGGTCATGAAATTTATATTTTTGGAAAGAGGATGAAAAATGTGGTGTGTAGGAAAAAACCCCACCAAATTTGGCCTTATGGTTTGAGAGATATGGCCCTTTGAAGTTCAAAAATTGGTGAAAATGATTTGATCATATCTTGACAACCACACATGGGATTTGAGAGTTCTTGGACTTTTTGAAAATGGGAAGACAAGATCTTCAACTTTCATGTTGGGCATAAATTCATTTGGAGCTTGTATCATGATGTAAGTTGAGGATCAAGAAGTTTCCATTTTTGGCAGTTGAAATTACAGGTCCACTTTCTATTTCTGGAAAATTTCTGATTGGCTTGATTTTCTTCCATGATGAGGTTGAACATGATAGATGAGACTTATATAAGCATGAATGAGCTCCTTCAAATCAATTCTATCCATCAAATCCTTGATTAAATCCACAGTTGACCAAGTTTTGACTTTTCTAGGGTTTTGGATGACTGATGCACTTCTGATGAATTCCAAACCCTGATTCCTTGAGAACTTGACTTCAAATGATGTCTCAAGTTGTTTGAACCTTTGATTATTGATCATGGTGCCCAAATTCTGCAAGAATGGCCACCATCCATTGCTTTGACTGACTATTGACTGACTTTGACCTAGTTTCTGATGATTACTTTAACTGCAAGCAACAAGGTTAGACAGACAATATTTTTGTACTTTTTGAATGATAAACATATGAAAGCAAAGATATACAAATGCAAAGTATGCTTGGTGATCAAGAAACAAACCCACAAGGCAATCTATCCACTAAGAGGAAAGCAAAGGCATGCAATGATCCTTGAGGTTATGATATGAATGATATGGGCCATGAGGGATCTTAGGGCCCAAAATTGGGGTCTTACAGATGCCCCTATTTAAGGTCATTCTAGCCGAAGAAGTGAAGTTTAGAAATCTTCATCTCGACGCGGTAGAATGGACTTAAATAACAGTAATGAGACTAATTTTGGTCCCTAAGAGACCTCATGATGCAAATGTATGCGTGCAAAAGACACAAATTCTGTGGGGAATATGATTCACACAGAAGAAAAGACGATCCATCGAAGTAGTACACTCACCAGGAACAGAGACTCTGACAAGACTCTATGGGGATAATAAAAGAAATGAGAGATGTGTGGACAATACACGACTCCAAACTGGGGAAGATAAACTGACATAACGTGAACAAGACACGACTCTGATTAGGGAACAACAGAAAACAGACTGGAGAACTCACTGGGGAGTGAAGGACTCACACTGGGGAAAAGAATTCCAAAGGAAAATAAATCCATTGGAGAGACACAAGCTGACTCCTGAGGAGAAGCAACAAAAAGTTCCACTGGGGAAGTAACAAGCAAAATGAGATGTTACCAGGCATACGGGTAACAAACTCAGGAAAATCTGACTCCACAGGGGGACCGAGGTCATAATAGGGAGCAGAAAGGAGGGAACACCAAGGATACCGGTTACTGGGTATATAATAGGTGACCGACCAAAGACGTGAATTGGTGTGTGTTCCAAAACACTCATCATCCTGAAGAGAGCGAAAGCAAACTTGTTTATAGGATGGATATTCGATTCTACAAAGAATACGAATCTTACTCTGAGGGGAAAGCAACAAAGGATTGACCCAAGAGTGAACGAGACATATTATTCATTACCGGCAGACCGTGAATAATATACTCAAAAGGAAAATTATCCTGAACCGGTTACTGGGTTGTTTAAGGATAAAGATCCGAAATCGTGAATTGGTTTGTGTTCCAAGACACTCATCATCCGAAAGAAAGCGAAAGCAAACTTGTTTAAAGGATGGAGAAAAAAGCGTGAATTGGTGTGTGTTCCAAAACACTCATCATCCGAAACGCAAACTGGTTAAAGGATGGGCAAAAAAACGTGAATTGGTGTGTGTTCCAAAACACTCATCATCCAAAACGCAAACTGGTTAAAGGATGGTCAAAAAACGTGAATTGGTGTGTGTTCCAAGACACTCATCATCCGAAAGAAAGCTAGAACAGCAGACTTGTTTAAAGGATGGACAAAAAAAACGTGAATTGGTGTGTGTTCCAAAACACTCATCATCCAAAACACAAACTGGTTAAAGGATGGGCAAAAACGTGAATTGGTGTGTGTTCCAAAACACTCATCATCCGAAAGAAAGCTAGAACAGCAGACTTGTTTAAAGGATGGTCAAAAAAGCGTGAATTGGTGTGTGTTCCAAAACACTCATCATCCAAAACGCAAACTGGTTAAAGGATGGACAAAAAGCGTGAATTGGTGTGTGTTCCAAAACACTCATCATCCTGAAGAGAGCGAAAGCAAACTTGTTTAAAGGATGGACAAAAAAGCGTGAATTGGTGTGTGTTCCAAAACACTCATCATCCAAAACGCAAACTGGTTAAAGGATGGCTATTCGATTCTACAAAGAATACGAATCTTGCTCAGCTGGGGAAAATCAACAAAGGACTCCAACCAAAGAGCGCATGAGACATATTATTCATTACCGGCAGACCGTGAATAATATACTCGCATGGAAGATTATCCTGAACCGGTTACTGGGTTGTTTAAGGATAAAAATCCGAAAAGAAAGGCATCGGGATACCAAACTAGGTATATAATGATAACCAATCAAAAGGGAGCAACAGACATTACCAACAAAAGGGTAAATGAAAGGCGATCTGCTGAGGATGAATTGCAAGCATCCGGCAATTATCCACAGGGATCGGCTGGGGATGCATTGGTAAATAACCAATGATCCGGGGAACAAATCACGAGCATACGGTGAAAAGACCCACTGGGGATAAAATTGCTAGCATACGGCCATTATCCACAAAAGACTTGCTAGGGATATAAGTGCTGATCTGAGCAACTTATACAAGCAAAGGAAAATCAACATCAAATACTAGATGGAGATAACCACAAAAATTAGGGTTTACATCTACCGAATACGGGGTAGAAGACCAAAAACTCCGCGTGGGGATAGAACAAATCACAAATCCGCACGGGAAACCAAAATAGGGTTTATAACAAACCACAAACTGCTGAAGAGCAGGAAAAACAGGATTTACAACTACCGGGTAGTAGGTAGAAAACCAAAAACTCTGGCTGGAGAATAAAAGGTGTATAACCACAAATTCTGTTAAGAAAGCCAGGAAAGATAGGACTTACAACTGCTGGTTTGTAGGCAGAGGCCCAAAAACATTCCGCTGGGGAATAACCCACTGGGAAGTACAAGGTATCTGACGAATAGCCAATTCGGGAATGATCCGAAAAGACGGACTGAATAAAGACACGTCCTAATGAGGATGTAACTCAAATAGGAAAATCCATCCCAATATATGTGTTGGGAGGAAACGGAAGAAACCGTCATCCACGAGGATATATCTCAGTGGGGAACTGCAGAAGGAAAGACAAACATTTTCTGCTTATGGGGCTGACTCTATATGGAGAGATTTTAAACACCCGACATCTGCTTGGGGAGATCTGTAAAGAGATCTATATCACCATAGCAGGAGACACGCAAACAAAAGATATATGGCGAGAAATGCAACATGAATATCTGAATGTTTATGAATATGCATGAATATGCGTGATTTATGTTTGATGAATGCTGACAAAACAGACAGTTCTAACACAAACAGGTTCAGGAACCAAACGTCCGGTATTATACTTCCAGGGGAACAACCAGCTGGAGAGCCAATCTGCGGAGATCTACATGCTGAAGAGCAAAGATCTGCAGGTACTGCTGAAGAAGCAGAGAATCATAGATATTAGGAAACAACCCAAAAAAAGGGTACAGAAAGTCACAACGGGCGAAGCAGCCACCAAGACGAATCTGTAGGGGAACAAGAGAGGTCCCAAAGTATCTGCAGGGGATCCCAGTGTCAACTGAGAAACAAAAAGTGCGTTGCACAAGCACAAACTGCTGTAGAAGCAACTCCACATAACTCCGCTGGGGAACAACCCACTGAGGGAGAATGATATCATCCAGATAGAATCTAACTGCATAAGCAACTCTACTGGGGAAAATCGTCAGTTACTCTCTTGGGAACAAACCACTGAGGGAGGACAGATCAAACAAGTAGATTCTGCAACGAACTACTTGGGGAGAATACACAGCAAACTGATCACGACAAGTAGATTCTGCGATACAAGCCACTCTACTGGGGATCACAGACAGTCAGGAATCAATCCGTTTACTGGAGGCAAAAGCCATCATCCCACCATACCGGGGATTGAAGGAGTATTCAATAGGCAAAGCTGCCACAACAAACATTCTGCAGGCTACGCTGAGGAAAAGATGGTTGCAATACTGGGATATCAACCCAAACAAACATCGAGTAGGAAAATAAATCCTGCTCTGCTGAAGAGAATAAACTCTGATGGAGAGATAGCAACAATTCCGCAGACGACTTCGTCGGGGAAAAGGTAAAGTACCGGGTATCAAACCACTGACTTACCGAGTCTTCAAAAGAAAACAAACGTGCTGAGGAAACAGACAGTTCCGCTGGCACACTGCATGGGGAAAAGCGGTAACAACTCCACTTGCAACCCTGGTGGGGATGTTAATAACAGCTCTACTCGCGACTCCGAGGGGAGTATCAGTCAATGGCTATACTCATGACTGTGCTGAGGAGACAAATAAAGTCTGGGGATACGACCCACTGGAGAAAATGACGGGGCACCAAGATAACAAACCATCAACCGCCGAAACTTCTAAAAGAAAACACCCATGCTGGGGGAAAGCCTGCTGCTGGAGAGAACGAAGTCTTCAACAACACTTACTTGCGACTGTACTGGGGAACAACCCCAACAAATACTCTGCTTGAGGAACAACCCCAACAAAGATCTGAAGAAAGAAGATACCACCAAACCAGGAATATGAACCAATGTCTTACCTGTTGGGAATCATGCCACCCTCGGGAGAGCACTGAGATATTCTTGAGTATCCTTTCAATCTTGTGAATGTTCACTTTGTTTAAAACAACAATTTTGAAAAATTTGATTTGTTTAAAACAATGACATTTTATCAATTTAAAACAATGCAAAACATTTGTTGAATTGAAACAAATAAGAGTGCAAATAAATTGGATAAAAGCTCAAATTGATTTGATAGAATGGTAGTCCGCGAATGGCAAGACTCCATAGATCTGTACAAATTTGAAATCAGTGATATATATTGGAAGAGGGCTACATTGAACATAATGACCCTTTCTCTACCAATTTGAATCTCGATGTATCCGAAGCTTCGGTTGACGACGAATCGAGAATCTTCTGACGAAATGACGACTGATGAACCAGAAAGTCTTGTCAGGATGCAGTTACTTGCCAAATCCCTAATTTTTGCCTAGATTGCCCCAGAGTGAGGTACTCAATCTAGCGGGATGCAAATATATTCTTTTTTCTTTTTTCAAGTCTCTAATTTTTGCCTGGATTACCCTTGCGGGTTCTCCACCGAGACGCTCATTTTTGCCTAAGCCGCCCTTTCGGGTTTTCAACTTAGCGAGCTATTCTGTTTTTTTCATTTGTTTTTTCATTTGCATATACTTTCTTTTTTTTTTTTTTAGGCAAAGTATCTCTTGACTGCATCTGAATTCACAGGACGAGTGAAATCCTCCCCATCCATTGTTGTAAGCATCAAAGCTCCGCCTGAAAAGGCTCTCTTAACAACATATGGACCCTCGTAGTTTGGAGTCCACTTGCCCCTGGAATCGGGCGCGAAAGACAAGACTTTCTTGAGCACAAGGTCACCTTCTCGGAACACGCGAGGCTTGACCTTCTTGTCGAATGCTTTCTTCATTCTCTGCTGATATAACTGACCATGGCACATGGCAGTTAATCGCTTCTCTTCAATCAAATTCAGTTGGTCATAACGACTCTGAATCCATTCAGCATCAGTCAACTAGGGACTTGAGGGTATAATTTTTCCTTTTTCTTTTGAAGAAATCTTGAAAAAAATTTTGCTGATTTTTGATTTTTCATCTTTTTCACCCTTTTTTTTTTTTTTTTTTTTTTTTTTTTTTTTTTTTTTAATCCCCAGTTTGACTGCTTTGCTGATTCTCATGATACAGCTGAATGAGCTTCTTTCGTGTTCAAGAAGGCGGGTAATCTCGTCAGGAATCCCCTTCAACATCATCTTCCTATGCCTCAGATACAAGGACTTCAAGATTGGGAGATGGCGTTGGATCATTATGTTCAATGGGTTTAGAAATCCCTGCATAATGATTCTGGATAATGAAAAGCATTTGTATTTAAACAAGCAAATCATTTATGCAGATGAAAATGTTGTTTTTGTTTTTCATGGTTTTTTGTGATCACTGATTTCATAAAGAAAAGCAAAAAGTGAAAACAAAGGAAAAACAAATGTTTTGACAATGCAAAAATTGAATGAAAATATCATTGTATATATGCTTTGCCAACAATGTCATCACTTCTCCTTTTGGCATGGGAGAAGGGTTTTAAACAAAATGAACAATTACTCTGATCTATGGATAACTGTAGGAACATCCACAGCGACCCAATTGTGGCAGACACCACCAGGAATAACAAAACTGTTCAGATCTTCTGCGTCTTCTTCTTCGATGATAGCAGCAGCCTCTTCTTCTTCAGGTTGATCAGCATGGATGAATCCTCCACTTGTGAACAAACCTTGCTCCTTAAGTGCCCCAGAACAATAGCCAATGCTAGCCCGGGATTGGTCAACCAGGAATAAATCCATCAACAGTACATAAGTCTGGCAAAATCCTCTCCGAGTTCACAATTCTCTTGCTCAGGATGATCCATCAATCTGGCAGAGTTGGCTCTGGTATAATACCGGCGAAGTGCGTCTTCAAAATAAATGAAGATCGCAAGGTCAGACCACAGGACGGGAGACCGGAACAAAACACCTGCCTATGCAAATGATGCATGAAGTGTTTGTGCATATGCTTGTTTTTTATAAAAAAGGAACCCGAGGGTTTTATTTGCAAACTTTGAAATTTTTAAGCATTTTGATCATACATGAGAATATCTCATCAGATATATCAGGTGAAAAAATTTTCCCAGTTTTTCATGTTTGAATTTTTTTTGCAAATAAACTCCTTTGAGTTCCTCGAAAATTTTCTTTTTTTTGGATGATATGGATGTAGATGAATGCGTGAATGTATGAATGCAACAAACACACTCAAGGATCAAACAAAGCACGCCAAACAAAGGTCGTGGGAAAGCTCTATGTATCCCTAATATCAATCATCCATTTTGGTGGATTTAGGTTTTCACCTTATCGACACCCAAGTTCCATTGATATTAACGGTACATGAACCGGTTCAGACATTCTTAATATCAACCAGCCGCTTTGATGGATTTTAGGTTTTACACCTGATCCGGGATCCATTGATATTAACAATGCTTGAACGACTCAACCACGAATCAAGGGTTTGTTGCGAGTCACGAGCATGGAGTCTCGGTTAAGAACCACCCAAAGGGAGTGTACTAGGGTTTAAACCTGCCAGACATGTTCTATCAGAGGTTCCCATAATCATCGTTCCATCTTTCGAATATTATCGGAGGAACGAATACTCGTATTCCAAGAATATTCTCAAGAGAAACTCTCATGAGTGTAGTATCGCGTGACAATCGTATCAGAACTGACATCTGAACGACCTCCGCACTACGGTCCTAAAAATAGGCCAGGATGGGTTTGGTAAACTACGGTCCTTGGCTTCTGCGGCACATGATTGAAAGAATAATGTCTAACCACAAATAACTTGTGTGACATTATTAGTTCAACATGACCTCCACCAAGTGAATGGGCTCGCAAGTCAACTGGCTAAGGACTACTCCACACCAGTCAACAAGACTATGCCATTCTCCTATCCTAGAGAGCACTCGAGTTCGGGTATAGAACTCATCTCACAGATCACCAAAGCACACAGCAATTGTATATCAAGCAATTCACACATTACAATCAATACAGTTATCCCAAATTGTACAAAAATATGTCAAATGACAAATGATAATATAGCACAACAAGGGTGAAAAGTAGGCAATACCACCAAGGGTTCTGGTGAGATCTCCCCAGCAGAGTCGCCACTTTTCTGTAGCGGTGTATTCGTCGCTATATGATCTATCGATTAAATCATAAGCTAAGAGATACATTGAAATTTTCGAGTCGCCACCGCACTTTTATTTATCCAAAGGATTGGCTAAAAAGCGAACAAAAGCCTAAGAAGTTTTACACGTAGAAAACTAATAAAAAGATCAGAGATTCTGGGTAAGGGGTAAATTACGCAATGGGAAGGTGTTAGGCACCCACTACGTCCTAGGTACTCCTAGGGAGCCCTTTTCACACTTGTTGTACTAAATTGTTATTTGTTATGACATAAATATTGTGCAAACATGATTGGGATGATGAGAAAAGAATATACATTTTTTATTGGATTATTGGGTTTATTTATTTTTGTGTTATTGGGTTATTTATTTTTGTGTTCGAACGGATGAACCCGCTGCCTACGTACCTTCCATCAAAGGTAAGGATCAAAACGCCGTAGTTCGGCTAAAAGATTTCCAAAAGTTGGTGGATTTGATTTTAAACACAAGCACTGAGGCTTTTCATTATCAATGGGAGAACACTCGACCAAAAACAACATCCACCATGCGAGGATAGCTTCGACGTACTAGAGGGGTTAGCCCTGTTTGAAGTACGGAAGTCTTACTGTCGACTCACTAAGGATAGGCAAGATTTACATCAACCACAATGATAATTGAAGCCTATGGCTAATGCATGAAAAGATTAATGGACAAAGCCAAAACAAGTGAATGAGTGAAGTTAATTGATTGTGTTTATGAAAATGAGGTCAAAGTATGATTAAGATTGATTCAAAGAAGTATTATGAAATGAGTTTGAAAGAAAGTCAAGGACTTGAGTCCAGGTTTTTAGTTAAAAAAACAATGAGAATGTTTGCACAACACTTATGTCAAGTTTGAAAGGTATAGTGTGAAAAGTCTAGGACATAATGAATGATGAATGGATGAAGGATGGATAGTAAAACTTCTTAGAAGGTTCACTTCTTGAAATCATATGGGAGATGATTCAAGTGTGTCCTTTGGAATAGCAATTAATAATAACAAACAAACAAAGCAAGCCAAAAACGGATATCGGATGCCAATCAATGGTCTTATACCAATCTCCTAAAACAAAACGGGATATCAGAGGCCACTCAATGGTCTTACACTAATCTCCACAGGCAAAGAAATAAAAGCGGATACCGGATACCAATAGATGGATTTACACCAGTCTCCTAAAACAGAAATGGATATCAGATGCCACTCAATGGACTTACACTAATCTCCACAGAAGAAAACAAGAATGAAACATGGAAGTCAGCTGCCAATCTATCTGGACTTAGGTTAACTCCACAGTATGGTCCTAGGAAATCCAATGCCACATTACAGGGACTTACAGTGGATCCTCACATACAAGAACAAAAGCAACAATATGATCACAGGAATGCAAATGCCAACTTACAGGGACTTATAATTGCAACCTCTCACACAAACAGATAAACAAACCATGATCACAGGAAAGCAGATGCCAACTTACAGGGACTTATAACTGCAACCTCACATACAAACAGATAACAGAAGATATGAGTGACCAATGAGGTCTTACACTCTATCCTTCCATATCACAGGAGCAAATGCCAAAGCCATGGACTTACAATTGTCCTCAATGGGCAAACAACAATGATAAAAGTCACTCAGACAAATGATATGATCATGCATTAATGGCAATTGATGATGATGATAAATGCATAGCATACAGGCAAGCAAGTGCACATGAAGCAATCAATCAATCAATGAATATCAAACAGCACACTCTATAGCCAAACAATGGGGGGCTCACACAAGAGGGTTTGACTTTGAAAGTTCACTGTAATAGGTAAAGGTCGCTCTTAACCTGGCCATTGAGGGGCTCAGGTGAAGCAGATGAATAGGAAATGAGGGGTGTGCCTCATTGCTTCAATCTCATATCAGAGAGAGCATCAAAGAAAGTGTGGGAGTTCAGAAAGTAGGAACTCTCTCCACATTATTGACTCGATTAGATCTTGGGTATTTATCTCATTGCTTCAACCATGTAATGGGAGCAAAGAGAGGACACACTGAATAGTGGGGGATAGATTGCTTATCCCTACCTTCCACCAATTGCCTTACTTGAAGGACTTTTCCTGCTTGGGACAAATATAAACAAACACAGGCATTGCCTCTTAAGGAGGACTTCAGACAGTTTGCCCGGTCAAATAACAGACCGGGTCTCCAGACTACATGAAGAAGAAGTAATTATACCTCAAAGCAAATGCTAAATAGCAAAGCAAGCAAGTTCAAAGAACTTAAGCAACTAAAGCACCTGAAAAAGTCAAACTTATTAGCAAACAGCTCAACAGTCAAAATCAAAGGCAAATGGATAAATAGTCAACCACAGAGGGACCAATTGTGCAAGGCACAAAGACTCAAGTATGTGAGTCACACCTACAAAACAAAGGTTAGCACATTAAACAATCAACTCAAACAAATTTGAATGATCCTCAAGGCATTGGTGCTCAACCTGAAACAGATGAACTCAACATAAGCTTAGAAGACCACTAGGACTAGCCTAGGGTCAAAGATGAAAGAAAAAGTCAAGGCAGCAAGGAAAAGTCAACCCAAACCAAGTCTAAACATTCAAGAAGCATTCTCAATTGGATTCACAACCAAATCATGCATCATGGTCATTTCATATGCAAAATAATGCAAAGCATGGCAAGAGAAGCATACAAAAGTCAACAGCAAAGACTTCATTCAAAAGTCAACTCAAACAATCTCAAAAATCATGAAATAAATCACACTCAATCCTAACATCTAACATGGTATACATGCAAAATTTCATGGCATTTGGATGAAAGGAAGGCACTCAATTAAAATCATGAAGTCAAACCAAATTCAAGTAAGCATGGTGAAAGTCAACAAGCATGGGTCAACTTCAAAAAATCATATCAATTTGAAAACAGAAGAGAAATGAATGAGATTAACACCAATGCAAAGCTTGAGATATCTAGTTATCACATATGAAATTTCATGATCATACAATAAGATTTGAGAATTTCACAAAAGATTTGGCAAGGCATAGCACAAAAAGTCAACAAATGACCAAGTATGGAAGAAAATTCTCAATCAAATGGAAAACAGCAAGATTAATTCCAGGAAAATTCATACACAAACTAGACATGTGATGGGTCATTCATGCAAAATTTGGGGTCAATTGGATAAGAGGAAGCATGTGAACAAAAATTGGGAAAATACATGATCATGGTATAGCACCAAATGTAACACATAACTTCAGAAAATCATAACTCTCAATCCACAAATGATAAATGCACAAACTTTATATGGAAATGAAGGTCAATGTGTCTAGTTTCACCACAAAAAATTTCAAGCTCATTGGATATGTCATGAGAATTTCACAATTGAAATGGCACAATGTATCATTTATGCATACATGTTGAAAAATCATTTATCATTTAAAATCCAGCCACTGAAAAATTAATTAAAATTCACCATAAAATACTAGACTCAATTGTGATCATGATGGAAAAAATTTCAGGATTTTTGGATGAAAATTGAATTAAAAAAGAATTGTTGAAGTTGGATGAATATTTGAACAAAGCAAAGACAAATGACATGAACTAGTGGTCAAACAAGGAAGTCAGCATGGCAATTGTGTAATTTTGGACTCACTAATCTAAACTCTGCGTTTTGGCAAGGCAAAACGAAATGTTCTGATTGGCTCCCAGCCAATAGAACAGTACATGCACCAATGGAACCTCATATTTTCTGAGTTTCTAAAACCCTAGGGTTTAAGCATGGTTTGGCAACTTCAAACTTCATGGCTCATGGACAAACCTCAAACAACACGATGCAACATCAAGAAACAAACATGGCCATGCAACATCAATCATCATGCAGTATTAACCAACAACAACAAAACATTAACCATGGAAAATCTGGGCATACAAAAATAGCAAAACAGCAGCAGGATTCCTTAAGGGTTTATGTAGCTGGGCATCATGAACATCAACATCATTCGACCAAACAAACAGACAACAGCATGGTATTAACAGCATGGTTTTCAACATTTGGTTCACCAACATCATTATCAATTGAAATTCCAGCAAACCAACAACTAACATGGCAATGGTAGTGTTCATACAACAAAACAGCCAACAGCATGTAAGATCAATCATGGCACGAAACATCATCATTGAGCATACAATAACCAACATTAGAACAAGCATACTCATGGAGAAATCTGGGGAGAGTTCTGTTCTATGGTTTTAGAAACAACAGCAGACAACCAACATCATCATGTAATCATCATAATAAAATCCGACAGCATTCCACATACAGCATGGCATTTGTAAACAATCAGCATTCATTTTCAAACAGCATCATCCATGGACATGAACAAAAACATATCCAGCATATGGCAATGAACATTAACAGCAAAACAACATAATCATGGGAGTTTATCTGGATATAACATCAGGTTTGAACAGCAGCATTGGCATTCAGCATTCAAACTCATGTAACTTCATGCAATTGATCAAAATGAAGTCCAACAAACAAACTCAAAACAGCAGGGCAATGCATCAAGTTCATCATCCTCATGTACCCATCATAACCAACAGCAAGCAAACAGCATACAACATAGTTTTCATGGCATAAGTTTGAAAACAACAGCATCATGGAATTTCAAGCAGGGCAGGTTCAAACTCATGATTCAACAACAATCAACATTCCAATCATCATGGCAATGAGACAATAATAATCATTCAACAACAGACAAACAAATAAACCAAACACAATCCATGTAAATGTGCTGGAAAAACAAACAGGGTTCATTATAACAGAAGCAGATGTTCATCACCTTCATGAGTTCAAAATTTCCACATGCCCAGAAATCAACCATATGCATATCAATAGCTTCATCAAACTAAGTACAAGCATTATATGGCAAGGGTTTTCATGAAATCACAACCATGTGAGCAAATCGAAGGAAAATAACTTCAAGCATAAAAAATGAAAACCATGTTTCTCTCAGCATAACCAACCATTTCAAGCAAATGAACACTCATTAGAATCAGCATCATGTAATCTATCTAAAGCATATCATGGCATAAAGAAAGAAGAGATCGAGATTTTTACTTGGTTATGAAGAAATGGATGAAACAGTGGTATTTTGAGGTTGCTATACTCGAACAGATGGCCTTTGTGCTTTGCAATGTTGAATACTTGAAGAAGGTAGGTTCAAGGATGCTTAGAAAACCTCGCAGCTCCAACTGCCATGGTTGTGTGCTTTGAAGAACAGGACATGAAGGGAAGGTTCCAGCTAGTGTTTGATGGTGGAAATGAGCTCAGAAATAGGTCTAGATGAAGAATCAATCAAGGTTTGCTCAAGGGTCTTTGTTGTTTTGAGCAGAAAATCCCAGTATGCAAATTTGCAAGAAGGAGAGGGAGTGTATTTTCTGTCGTGTGGCTGCAGTCTAGGGTTTAATAGCAGGGCACATTCATGTTGTCACCAATCATCAAAACAAAATGACTCGACCAAACCACACAAACAACATTGTATTGGTACAGGCCATATCAATCAGCAATAAACAAACATACATGAAAATCTGGGCAGGAAAGGTTGTAGCAGCAGCATAATTCATTCATCATCATGTTCATCATTTAAATCACCCAACACCTGAACAACAGCCTCAACCAAAAAATCATGGCCATGAAGCAACATTAATCAACATGCAACCCTAGCTAATATCAAGATCACATAAGCATGAGGAATCTTTCTGGACAGAATTATGATTCAAGCATAACAGCAGCAGCAACATTCATACAACAGCACATAAACAGCATGGAAGAAAATCCTCATGATTCAAACATCAGCATAGCATTATCAATCAAAATGAGCACTAACTCAAAAACACCAACATCAACATATTCATGAGATTTTCTTGGCAACTTAAGGCAGCAAAACAGCAGGGGTATTAACATTCAATGGTTCATCATCCAAGCATCAACCGTAACCAACATCAACAATCAAAACAAACAATGTAACAGCATCATTAAACAGCATCAGCCAACAGCAAAACAAAACATTAATCAAGGGAGAAATCTGAGCATGGTAGGTTCATGTAACAGCAGGGCATTCAATCCACCTTCATGGTTCAAAATCGACATGAACAAATGAAAATCAAACCAATGAATCCCATACAGCATGGCAGATATTTACATCATGCAACATCAAATGGTCATAACCAAACACAACAAACATAATCAAAGGAAGATCCTGGGCATGGTAAGAGTTTAGGCAACAGGAACATACATTCATCACTATGAGCTCGAAAAATTTCATATGTCCAGAAATTAAAATCAACCATGCTAATAGCATCAATGAAGCTAACCTAATCATAATCCAAGCATAGTTTGTGGTAAAACAACATCAATCAAGCAAATCGATGGAAAGTATTTTTGGATGCAGAAATGTAAACTTAGATTTCTCCTTCATGTCACAACCATTTTGAGTGATTCAACTTGCATTCAATCCAGCATTCAAAGATCTTTCATATGCATAGCATGGCATGGAGAAAGAAGGTACTCGAAAACTTACTTGTTTTTGAAGCAAGTCGTGAAACAGTGATATTTTTGATGATAGGAGTGCAAACAGCTGACCCTTGTGCTTGGCAATGAAGGATACTTGGTGTAGACAAGCTCAAGAACACTTGGAAAATCTCACAGCTCGATTTACCATTGCTGAGCTTGATGCAAAACAGAGTGAGAAAGGGACTTTACAGGTGATAAATGGTGATTGGATAATCTTCCAAATGTTGCTCAGGTGAAGGAATGATGATGGAAGCTTGTGGTGTTTTGAGGGTTTCTAGAGAAAATGTTGCTCGAGCCCCAAAAAGCAGTTGGAAGGAGTGAGGAGTTTTTCTGTGTTGCAGCTGCCAAAACTAGGGTTTGTTTGGACAGAAAAACCATTTATATCACCTGTTTAACCTCACTTAATCAAATGGTAAGCTGGTTTTGTGTGTAATGATGCATTTTGCAAATTGCTAAGTGTGAGCAAATGGAAGTGGAGGTGTGTTTTTGCTGCGAATGGGCCTTGGTACAGGCTGTAAACAGACTAAAATTGTGCTGTTTTGGTTGTACATGTGAAATGCTGTACTGGTTTTGCTTTTGTGAAGCTTCTTGCCAATTTTCAAGTTTTGCATTTTGGTCCAAATGATAGCATAATGGTGATATGATGATGACTTTAGGCTTGGAGCAAATCACAAATAGGATATGAAACATTTCCCAATTGGCAAAATCAAGAAAAAGTCCATAAATCAAAAAGTCAAAGTTTGGTCAAACTTTGAATTTAAATGAAAAGATCCAAAAATGCCATTTTGAATGGTAAGGTTTTAGGTCATGAAATTTATATTTTTGGAAAGAGGATGAAAAATGTGGTGTGTAGGAAAAAACCCCACCAAATTTGGCCTTATGGTTTGAGAGATATGGCCCTTTGAAGTTCAAAAATTGGTGAAAATGATTTGATCATATCTTGACAACCACACATGGGATTTGAGAGTTCTTGGACTTTTTGAAAATGGGAAGACAAGATCTTCAACTTTCATGTTGGGCATAAATTCATTTGGAGCTTGTATCATGATGTAAGTTGAGGATCAAGAAGTTTCCATTTTTGGCAGTTGAAATTACAGGTCCACTTTCTATTTCTGGAAAATTTCTGATTGGCTTGATTTTCTTCCATGATGAGGTTGAACATGATAGATGAGACTTATATAAGCATGAATGAGCTCCTTCAAATCAATTTTATCCATCAAATCCTTGATTAAATCCACAGTTGACCAAGTTTTGACTTTTCTAGGGTTTTGGATGACTGATGCACTTCTGATGAATTCCAAACCCTGATTCCTTGAGAACTTGACTTCAAATGATGTCTCAAGTTGTTTGAACCTTTGATTATTGATCATGGTGCCCAAATTCTGCAAGAATGGCCACCATCCATTGCTTTGACTGACTATTGACTGACTTTGACCTAGTTTCTGATGATTACTTTAACTGCAAGCAACAAGGTTAGACAGACAATATTTTTGTACTTTTTGAATGATAAACATATGAAAGCAAAGATATACAAATGCAAAGTATGCTTGGTGATCAAGAAACAAACCCACAAGGCAATCTATCCACTAAGAGGAAAGCAAAGGCATGCAATGATCCTTGAGGTTATGATATGAATGATATGGGCCATGAGGGATCTTAGGGCCCAAAATTGGGGTCTTACAGTTGTGGTATGAACAAAATTTGGATTTTAGGGGTCATCAATGGCATGGTCAAGACTCAAGGTGAACCATGACTTGTACAAGCCAATGAGGATCATAAACTAGGGTTGAGGTCCTTGGGTGACCAGATGAATCTTTATGTGTCTTCAATGGGGACCCACCATCGAATTAGGGTTTGAAGAGTGAGTCATGTGTCTTGAATGATCCTCCAAGCTTCTGGGATGCTTGAGGATGAAGATTAGGTTTACGGTGGCTTTGGCACACCTCAACATGATAAGTGAGTCTTGAAGCTTCATAGATGAACCACATGCCTTAAGTATTTGGAACATTATGGATCATTGGGCATAAATGCATATGAGATGACAGGTGTGGGATGCATGCTCGTGAATTAGGGATATGGAGGATGATATGGAGGTAAGGTAAATTTGAGGGTATGACAAAGTCTTTCAGCATTTTGTCTAAATATGTACTCTGCCTTAGAGGCCAAACAGTTCTTGTGATCTATCTCTATAGATCATGACTGATATATATATATATATATATATATATATATATATATATATATATATATATATATATATATATATATATATATATATATATATATACTTATGATTTGTAAAGAATATGACATTGTTGTGAATGAAAAAATAGCGTCTCTCGTAGCAAGTCAAAATATTTCTTTGTATCTTATGGACTTCATGTATTCAAGTGGTGATATTTAAAGGTTATGAGTTAATTCACTTGCCATGAAAATGACAGTTGTGAGTGAGTGGGTATGGTAAAAATGAATGAAGTAATTGTGGGTGTCTGACAGTATGCAATATCACTCCTCTCCCATCCAACAGTGGATAATCGCTCTATGAGCTTTTCCTTTTCTTACCTCCAACTGTCTTCTTCTTATGCTATATAAGTGAGACTTGGAGACTTGAAGAAAACGCACAAATTAGGGTTTCTTGAATCACAAGTTTCAACAAGAACCATGCCAGTCAAATTAGGGTTTTGTTGTGCAAGGGATGTATTGAGATGATTCAAAGGGTTGTGGTATGAACAAACATTGGATTTTAGGGGTCATCAATGACATGTTCAAGACTCAAGCAAGGCCATGAACCAAAAAATGCATAAATTAGGGTTTCTTGAATCACAAGTTTCATCAAGAACCATAGCCAGTCAAATTAGGGTTTTGAGGTGCAAGGGATGTATTGAGATTATTCAAAGGGTTGTGGTATGAACAAAATTTGGATTTTAGGGGTCATCAATGGCATGGTCAAGACTCAAGGTGAACCATGACTTGTACAAGCCAATGAGGATCATAAACTACGGTTGAGGTCCTTGGGTGACCAGATGAATCTTTATGTGTCTTCAATGGGGACCCACCATCGAATTAGGGTTTGAAGAGTGAGTCATGTGTCTTGAATGATCCTCCAAGCTTCTGGGATGCTTGAGGATGAAGATTAGGTTTATGGTGGCTTTGGCACACCTCAACATGATAAGTGAGTCTTAAGGCTTCATAGATGAACCACATGCCTTAAGTTTTTGGAACATTATGGATCATTGGGCATAAATGCATATGAGATGACAGGTGTGGGATGCATGCTCGTGAATTAGGGATATGGAGGATGATATGGAGGTAAGGTAAATTTGAGGGTATGACAAAGTCTTTCAGCACTTTGTCTAAATATGTACTCTGCCTTAGAGGCCAAACAATTCTTGTGATCTATCTCTATAGATCATGACTCATATATATATATATATATATATATATATATATATATATATATATATATATATATATATATATATATATATATATATATATATATATATATATATATATATATATATATATATATATATATATATATATATATATATATATATATATATATATATATATAGGATGTTTCACCAAAGTTTTATAGAAAAGCAATTTCCTAGCCAAGTTTTCACTTGCTGCAAGGTAGGGACATCGTTTCCTATGAGTAATATGTCATATACATATAATATGAGAAAGATGACCATGCTCCCACTAACCTTCTTGTGGACAAAAGACCCATCTTCATTTTTAATGAATCCATACTATTTTATTGTTTCATTAAAAGATATTTCAGCTCTAGAAGCTTGCTACAATTCATAAATTGATTGATGTAACTTGCATATCTTTTTGTCTTCTTCTAATATGTCAAATAATTAAGGTTGTATAATGTATAAATCCTTAAGGAGATTTCCATTAAATAAAGAAGCTTTGACATCCATCTACCATATTTCATCATTATGATATGCAGTGATAACAAGTAAAATGAAAACAAATTTGAGAATTGCAACTGGTGAATATGTTTCATCATAGTCAACACCAAGAATTTTCTTATAGCCCTTGGAAATCAATCGCGCCTCATACCTTACCATCTATGTCAGTATTCTTTTTGAAAACCCTCTTGCATCCTATAGGATTAACTCCTACAAGAGGCTCTACCAAGGTCCAAACCTAGTTTGTGTACATAGAAACCATTTCAGGATTCTTGGCCACTAGTCACTTCTCAAACTCAGAATCAGTGATGGCCTTTTGGAAGGTTACAAACTTATCTTGATCCACGAGTAATACATCACCTTAATAAGTTATGATATAACCATATCTTTCAGGTTGGAGATGTATCCACTATTACGGAAAACACCACTCATAACGGTTGGAAAAGGGATACAACCACGTCCGACCAACCATTGTGAGATATGGTGTGATTGTATATATGATTATTTTGACCATGATCGTGCAACCGTGATTATAAGTCAATTAGTGTGCAACCTATCACAATGGCTACTTTAAACAACCGTCGTTGTATGTCTCAACCTATCACAATGGTTACTTTAAACAACCATTGTTGTATGTCTTTTAATAAAACTAAAAAATGCAGTAGTAGAACAAAAACAAGAAGAAGAAGAAGAACAAAAGCAAGAATAACAAGAGCAACAAGAATAAGAAGAACAACAAAAACAACAACAAGAAGAACAAACAAGAATAAGAACAGCAATAAGAACAACAACAATAACAATAATAAGAACAACAACAAGAATAACAGCAAGAACGACAACAACAACAACAACAATAAGAACACAAGAACAATAGCAAGAAAAATAACAACTAACATTGCTAACTTGAATCCACGTTTTCCTTGTCTCACTCAAGTTAGAGAAGAGGTGATGCAGTTCTGAAATTTGTTAATGAAAGAAATGATGTTTTTGAGTTTTGTTTATAGAAGAAATGATGTTTTTGTTGGTGTAAGCCCTAGAGGCCAATACTTTTGGTACTTGTATCAAATTATTTATTAATAATAAAAGGCTTTTTCTTTATTATGTTTGTTTAATAAAGTCCCTAAAATAGTTAGTCCGTTTAGTGTATCAAGTGTGACTTAATTCTGAGATCCCATTAAACATAAGGACAATATTCTTAAACTATCCGTAGTCGAGCTTTGTTGTAAAGTGGGATGACATTAAAGCATTGAGATTATTATGTATATAGACTGATGATCGCATCTCATGGATCATGGATAAGGAGTTATCAAGTCTTAAACATAGGTATAAATATTAAGAGTAATATTTATACTGGATTGACCCGCTATGAGAATACTATATAGAATGTTATGCAAAGTGTCATAAGTTATTCTCATGGTGATAGTGGTGTATACCACCCTTCGACCTGAAACCACTATGGACCCTAGATGTAGAGTCGAGTGCCTTATTGTTGATCAAACATTGTCCGTAACTGGATGACCATAAAGACAATTGATGGTTACTCCACGAAGCATGCTGAGGGACATGAGTGACCTAGACGGAATTTGCCCATCCTGCGTAACAGGATAAATGTCTACGGGCCCAATATTGAACTAGACAAGGATGACACGGTTTATGCCTTGTGTTCAATATAGACATAAGGGCAAAAGGGTAATTGTACACATAAGTATTATCACAAAAGGATTTGTCAGATCACATGACATTTTCGTGTCTTGGGTAGCAGTGATGTGTTGATAGATATCGCTCACTGTTTGTTATGTTAAATACGTGATTTAATATAATTGTCAATGTCGCGAAAACCTACAGGGTCACACACAAAAGGACAGATTGATGAGAGATAGAGTAACTAAGGAACACCATAAGGTATGGTGCACTTAAGTGAATTGTAGAACATCGTAAGGTACGGTGTGTAAGAACAAAGTTGGTTCTACAATGTATCTCTAAGATTTTGATGATTACGAAGGATGAAACAAAAATGGTACCCTAACGAAATTTTTCTTAAGTGTGCAGGACTCTGATCAAACAATAAGATAGATAAATCATCAGATACAGAACCAGAAAGTTCTGACTCCAACACAAGCGCTAGCAAAAATGAAAGAAGTCAGAAACTCTGAAGAAGCACGATCTGAAGAAGTCAAGATTAAAGAGAAACTCTAATAAAGTCAAATACAAGTTCCCTCTGAAGAAGAACAGTGCATAGCAAGACTCTGAATACAGGATTCGCTGACTCAAAATGTGTAACCATGAAGAAATCTGCATTTAGAAAGAAACTATTTCTAGAAGGAAATTATGACGCACCCAAAACTGTTTTGGAAAGAAACAAGGAGAGTAATGACTTTAATCAGTCTTCAATGACCAAGATTCTGTCATCAACCAACAGTCCTCTCAAACTCCTATATAAAGGATGGAATGCCTCACAAGAAAATACACCTGAGACACTCAAAAATACAAATCCCTCAATCACTCTCTTTCACTATTTCACGAGTTGCTGCTCTTACGTGAAGAGTTGTTGTTCTTATAATTTTTGTAATATTTGCTTATTGTTAGAAGCACTGTGCATTACCAATCATCTCATTACTAAGACACTTCCTCAAGTGACTATGTGCAGTCTGAATACTTGAGAGGGCTAAGGGATTATTCTCTTAGACAGTTGTTTGTGTAATCTTTCAAGATTAGTGGATTAAGTCATTTTTGAAGGCGAAGTCACCTTGGCCGGGTGGATTGGAGTAGCTTTGAATTTCAAGCGAACCAGTATAAAATTTTGTGTCTCATTCTTTTATTCTGAGTGTGTCTATATTCTTAAAAAGTTTTATTTTCCAAAAACAATTCAAACCCCCTTTCTTGTTTTTCTCTACCTTCACGGTGTACTTAAGTAGAATATGAAATATGGTAAGGTATCATGTGCTTAGTGATTTTGGCATACTATAAGATATGGGCCACATACACTTAAGTGGGCTTTTTAGCTTACAACCTACACAAGTGGTTCTATAAATAGAACCCTTGTGCAGAAGCATTAGTGCAGTTCTAATTTTGTTTCTCTCTCTCTCTCTCTCTCACTCAAAGCCTTAATTCGTAGCAGCTAGCACTGAGATTGAAGAAATCTGTTCGTGTGGACTGAGTAGAGGCATTGTCACCAATCAACATTCGTGATCGCTCAGAAAATCTACATTAAAGGTTTCAATCGCCACAAGAGGTAACGATTCTATCACTGATCATGCCCATTCGTAAGGATCGCTAAAGGAGAAGTTTTTAAATTTCGTTGTGTTTGGGATTGCTATTCTCCTTCAGTTTTCAAGCTTGATTTAATGGATAAATAGAGTGTCATAAATCTAAGATGATGTTTGGGGGTAGAAGATGAAGTTTGACTAAGTTGGAAGTTCATCTAAGTTTTAGGTTTTACTTGGATCACTAACGATAGTATCTTGAGCCCCAATACTCACTAAATGGATGATAAAAAATTGTTTAAGGACAGTGAACAAACTCAATAAATACTCTTATATTTCCCTATGACCCTGAGTGACTTTTCACCACAGTTGGAAGATCCAACCGTGGTAAAAAGTGGCTTAAAAATAAATAAAAACAAAATTATAGGTGCTAGGATTCGAACTCATGACTATGCGCCACTTTTTACCACGGTTAGAGGTTCCAACGTGGTAAAAAATGGCTTAAAAATAAACAAAATAAAAACGTAGGTGCTAGGATTCGAACTCGTAACCATGCGCCACTTTTCACCATTCCAAACGTGGTAAAAAGTGGCTAAAAATAAATTAAAAAACAAAATTGTAGGTGCCAGGATTCGAACTCATGAGCAGGCGCCACTTGTAACCACGGTTTGAAGTTCCACCCGTGGTGAAAAGTGGCTTAAAAATAAAAATAAAAATAAAAGAAAAGTGCCTAAGTGAATAGATTATATCATGACGGATACTTTGGTCGAGGTGAAATGGTGTTATGAAAGATACTTTTATAGTAGTGATCCTTTTGACCTACGTCGGTCTTGTTCTACCTGAACAGGTTTCTCTTCCACAACTTCTAATGTTTCCTGCTCTAATTTCCTCTATAGGGATGTCACTACTTCGGGATTCTTGAATTTCTTCGAGCTCTACTTTCCTCCCCTTGATTCCTTTTGAAATAAAGTTATTTTCCAAGAATACTCTAATTCTAGCAACAAATAATTTTTTCATAAAAGGATTGTAAAATTAATACCCTCTTGTTTCTTTAGGATACCACACAAAGAAGTATTTATCTTATTTACCCTCAAGGTTAGTTGAAATTTGTCATTTCACACAAACTTCACAATCCTAAATCTTAATGTAAGACATATTTAGTCTTTTACCATTCTATATATCATATGGTGTCTTGTCAACTATTTTAGATGGAACACAATTAAAAGTGTAAGATTGTTATCAATGGAGCATGTTCCTAAAAGGAGTTTGGAATATTAGTGTAAATCATCAAGGATTAGACCATGTATAACATGGTTCGGTTTCTTCTCTTAGATGGTCATAAAATTCTAGGTTTAAATATTCACCACCTCGATTTAATCGAAGGATTTTAACATCATTTTCTAGTCGGTTTATACTTCATTTTTGAATTACTTGACCTTTTTAAAGGATTTTGATTTGTGTTTCATTAAGTACATATAACCCTTGATTCCTAAAAAGCCCTTTTCTATTTTTTATCTCTCTTCATTCCATCTTCACTCTCATGAGTGAACCTTGAAACCATTTCAATTGACTTTCAAAACCATTTAAACTTAACTTTGAAATCATTTTAGCTTAACTTTTTCAAAACAATTTCAATTGACTTTCAAAACCATTTGAACTTAACTTTGAAATCATTTGAGCTTAACTTTTCAAAACCATTTCAATTGACATTTCAAAACCATTTCAAACTTAATATTTAAATCCACTTCAAATTAATGTTTATTAACATTTAAATCCATTATTAGTAAACCTTTAGTAATATTCAAACCATTCAAGTTAACCATTCAAGGTCATCCAATTTCATATGCCAATTCATTTCAATGTTCAAAGATAGCATACCATTACAATCCATATTTCAATCAATACACAATTAATTCTATCCAATAATATTCATTCAATTTAAGCATACCATTCCCATACAATTTTCAAACCTTCAATCCATACACATCAACTTTCCCCAAAATATTCAAATCAATTCCATGTACATTTTTCATTCATAACTAGTTTGTCTACCCTATTTTGGTGTTTTGTTCTGAAAAAGTAAATTGTACCTTTTACTTTTCTTGTGAAAATGTTTTCTTGGTTTTTGTTGTTGTGGATTTTTACAGCCTTACCATGTTAGTGTATTTCTTATTGCAGTAAAATGTGAGCAAATGAGTAGAAAGTGTGTTTTTTGCAATGTATTAAGCTTGTTTGCATTGTGATGTTTTGTGTTGATATTGCATTGTCGTAGCTGTTATTGTTGAGTGGCTTGAAGTTAGCATGTTGCAGGTTTGGTGCATTGAGTGGATTGGAATTGATGTTGCTTTGTTGCATGTATTTATTGAATTGGGCATGACTGGTGCATGGTTTATTACACAGCTGTTGTATTGGATTGCTCCTAGAACACTAACTTCAGATTCAAATTCTCTCTAATTCTTAGTGATTTTTTTTCAATTTTTCACTGCAGCTTGACTACCATCTTCTAATGTTGCCTTATACATTGTTCCATAGGTGCTCTTTCCCATTATCTCAGTAGTTGCCCACAAGAGATTGTCGACCGTGAAAGCGAGCGGTCCATCAAAATATACTAGTTTGCCTCCCGCTTCAACTTCTCCGGCGATAGGAGGGACTCCTTTCCTGTCCTGGCAGAAGTCGCTACTGATCTTGCAGTAACGTGCCCCTCTTCGTCATTCGATGTTTTTCTCTTCCAGAACAGGCAGAAGAGCAGGATACATCACACAGTTATCATGACTACAAGTAACACTCCTTCTACAAAGGAGGATTATGTCTTTAGTACCAAGTTTCTTATGATGCCGATATTTCGATACTTCAGAAGGTGCACCTTCTCCTTCGGAAGGAGCCGGAGAGGAACATTGAGTTGAAGGACTATAACCACATAGTTGAACACTTCCCACAAATGAGATTGAGTTAAATTTTTGTGCTAATAAAGTTGGAACAGGACCAGAGAGATTATTATGTTGAAGGGACATAAAAGTGAGAGAATTCAAACTAGTTAAGCTAGTTGGTATTGAACCAGACAAAGAATTGAAGCTCAAGTTAAGCCAATAAAGCTTAGTGGAATTTCCAAAACTCTCAGGGATTGTTCCTGTTGTTAAAGAGCTGAACTCCTCTTAGATTAACGAGAAGTCCTAAAGATGAAGGGATTGAACCAGTGGTTGTTATGAAGACTAAGCTTTCTGAGACCTTGAAGTTACAAATTCACATGAAAATGACACAGCAAGATTTGTCTTGCCCGCTTTCTTAACTCCATTCGAAAATTATCCGTTTTGACACCTCCGTGTAGAAATGATTTCTCATGAATGAACTCAATACGGTTAATTATTTGATTAGCAAGCATAAGAACTGTCTTTAGTGATAACTTTCTACTACAGAAGTTAAAAGTTCTTCAAGACTAGATCCAAACAGATTTATCACTAAAACAAATGTAATCTCCCTTCTTGTAATAAAAATTCGAGTGCCAATTTTTTCTAAATTAGGTATGCTTTGGACATACTTATGATTTGTAAAGAATATGACATTGTTGTGAATGAAAAAATAGCGTCTCTCGTAGCAAGTCAAAAATCTTTCTTTGTATCTTATGGACTTCATGTATTCAAGTGGTGATATTTAAAGGTTATGAGTTAATTCACTTTCCATGAAAATGACAGTTGTGAGTGAGTGGGTATGGTAAAAATGAATGAAGTAATTGAAATATGAATGAGTATGTGTATGAATGAATGGAAGATTTCCAATGTGAATGAAGAAGTGTGAATGCAAACTTGCATATGACACATAGAAATATGAAATGGTGAATATGGATGAAATCTCCTTGAATTAAGAACGAAAGGGAAAATGATGTCCTATGAGAGAGACAAAACATGTATTGAAATTGGTCACAAGAACGAAAATCATGAGATTCCACCTGATTTTATCAAAAGATATCAAACATCTAAGGCCAAATGGAAAGTTAAAAATCTAATAGTTATGGAATGGCAAGTGATAGCAAGTCTAAATAAAGACCGCTGGGGGGGGTTGCTTCATGACCAGATGAAATGGTCATGGGGAACAATGCAAATGAATGATTGATTGGGAAAATTTTCAGGACCAAAATCAGGGTATGACAGTTGCCCCTATTTAAAAATCCTTCACCAGAGGAATATGAAGCAGCACCTCTTCATCGGATCGTAGTGGGGGATGGTTAAATACCATGGAGACCCAGATTTTGATCCTGAAAAATGAAAATGCTATGATATGATATGCATGGGTGAAGGACTCTTTACTTCTGAATTTATCTGTTAGGGACACGGTGAACCCTTAACAAGAGATGTCATGCCAGACAAAACAATCTGTGGGGAAAACTGATGGCCCACATGGGAATATACAACTGGGGGTAAAACAAACTCGCTGGGGATAACAATCCTGCTGGAGAGTCAAACACACATTGGGGAGTACTCAAAGTGAAAATTGATAAACGACACTTGGAGTACCAGAGATTTTGACGGTAGGTTCACACATGACTTACTAACAACTCGAACATTCATCTTTTTTTTTGGGAAAATTCCTACAACAGGTTCATACATGACCTGACAATACTGGAATAATCAAAGAGAAAGGTTCTTTAAAACAAGTTCAGACATGACCTGGTAATACTGGAATAAAGGCTCAACAACAGGTTCATACATGACCTGACAATGCTGGGGAATATCAAGAAGTTTTGACAGCAGGTTCAAACATAACTTGACAACATTAGAAAAATCCAAAAAGAGTATATCAACAGGTTCATACATGACCTGATGACAATTTGAACATTCTTGACAAATCCGGAGATTTCTCACAAGAAAATCATCCGATAAAAAATTCTAGAAATTACTGTCAATGAAAGAGTCAAAATGACAACTTTCTAGGAAGTGCTAGGGCCAACAGGATAGAAAACTCTCTGTAGGTGCAACAACAATTGGACTTATACCATAAACATATGGTACAACTCTCTTTGAACGGATTAGTGTCAGTTACGACTAGACTTCAAGGGTGCTGGTGACGACCAAACTTAAAGATACCATTTAAAGATGGATTTGACAGACGCTGGTGACAACCAGACTTTAAAAGGATACCAGTTACAACTGAATTTGATAGATGCTGGTGACAACCAGACTTTAAAATGATACCAGTTACAACTGGATTTGACAGATGCTGGTGACAACCAGACTTTTAAAATGATACCAGTTACAATTGGATTTGACAAATGCTGGTGACAACCAGACTTTAAAATGATACCAGTTACAACTGGATTTGACAAATGCTGGTGACAACCAGACTTTAAAATGATACCAGTTACAACTGGATTTACATATGCTGGTGACAACCAGACTTTAAAAGGATACCAGTTACAACTGGATTTGAAAATTTGTGCGCCAGCTACAACTGAGCTTAACAAATAATGCCAATAACAATTGGACTTAACACAAATGCTAGTTACGACCAGACTTATCATACCATTGACGAATGGATTTTATCAAAGCCCAGTTACAATTGTGCTTGAGGTAATAATTATGATTGGATTTGACAGATGCTGGTGACAACCAGACTTTAAAAAGATATCAGTTACAACAGGATTTTATCATTCGAACGCCAGTTACAACTGGACTTAACGGGTGATGCTAATAACAATTGGACTTGACGGATAATGCCAATAATAATTGGACTTGCAGACAATGTTGGTTACAACCAGACTTCTAGGTACCAATTACCATTGGATTTTGAAAACAAGACGCCAATTACAACTGGACTTGAGAGGTAACGCAAAACAATTGGACTTACAAACCATGTTGGTTACAACCAAACTTCAAAAAGGTACCAGTTACAACTGGATTTGGAAACAGGACGTCAGTTACAACTGGTCTTGACAAAAGATGTTGGTAACAACCAGATTTAAAGAGATACCAGTTACAATTGGATTTGACCAAAGACGCTGGTGACAACCAGACTTAACAAACGATGCCAGTAACAACTGGTCTTAGAGGTCGAGGAATGAAAATCCACAATAAAACCTGAGATTATGCAAATGAGCATGAAGTACTTCGGGTTATGCATGATTTTGATTTTGCTTATATGCATGATATATGAATGATCATGATATGCAAATGCCAACAATATGCAGCCTGGAAATTAGAGGAAAACTTCATTGAGGTACTGAATCCTCAACACTAACAACTCAACCAAATGAGTGAATAAATGCATCATAGGGGGGATCTATCAAGTTGAACAGTTATAACTGGCCCAGTAATCCTTTTAGAGAATGATAAATTTGTGCTCTCTAGAGATATATGTAGATTATTCCAGGAAAGGTCTTGCAACTTGTGGCTTGTGGGGAAAGACGAAAGATTTCCTTTTAATATTTCCACATGTCAAAGCAACAATCGTGTTTCTCAATATGTAGAAAAAAATATTTTTAAGTTCAAAATTTCATTATTAAAAAATAAATGGCATTTTGCATAACAAAGAAAATCAGAGAAAAAAAACAGCAAATGGTAGAATTTGATAGACAAACTTGTATTTATTCAAGAATGGTAGCACGCAAATGGTGTAGCTCCAATGTACGTTACAAATTTGAAAATGGCAATAGGAAAAGGTTTACATCGAATCGCAATGACTACTACTACTCCTAATAACAATGACTCCACAAAACCTTATTTCTGAAGGGGGCAGTTGGATTGATCTTCCAACTTTTAGCTCTTCTGTGTTGATCAGTGACAACTGATGCAGTCTATGCCTTTTGTCCTTAATTTTTTCCTGGATCACCCTTTCGGTTTTTCAATCCACCGGGATGCTCCTTTTTCCCTAAGTCGCCCTTTCAGGTTTTCAACTTAGCGAGCTACCATTTTTTTTATCCCTAACTTTTGCCTGGACTGCCCTTTCAGGTTTTCAGTCCACCGAGTTTTGTTAGGCATGGTATCTTTTGACTACATCAGAGTTCACAGGGTGAATGAGATCTTTTCCATCCATAGTTGTGAGAAACAAAGCACCTCCAGAGTATGCTCTCTTTACAACGTATGAGCCTTCATAGTTGGGAGTCCACTTCCCACGTGAATCTTTGTGTACTGGCAAGATCTTCTTGAGCACGAGATCCCCTTCCTTGAACTCTCGAGGGCGGACCTTCTTGTCGAACGCTTTTTTGATTCGTTGTTGGTACAATTGTCCATGGCACAGAGCGGTCATACGTTTCTCATCAATGAGGTTACATTGATCATAGTTATTCTGGATCCGTTCGGCTTCATCTAGCTTGGCCTCCATCAATATTCTTATTGAAGGTATCTCTACTTCGACTGGGAGGACTGCATCCATCCCATACACCAAGGAGAATGGGGTTGCCCTTGTTGAAGTGCGGACTGAGGTCCTGTATCCATGCAGAGCAAAGGGTAGCATCTCGTGCCAATCCTTATAAGTTTTCACCATATTTTGCAGGATCTTCTTGATGTTTTTGTTGGTAGCTTCAACAACACCGTTCATTTTTGGACGATATGGAGAATAATTATGATGGTCAATCTTGAAACTCTCACATAATTTTGTCATTGACTTGTTGTTCAAGTTTGAACTATTGTCAGTGATGATCTTGCTTGGGATTCCATAGCGGCAGATGATCTCCTTCTTGATAAAGCGAGCAACCATATGTCTCGTCACCTTGGTGTAGGAAGCAGCCTCCACCCATTTAGTAAAGTAATCAATGGCAACCAGGATGAAGCGGTGACCATTGGAAGCTTTAGGCTCTATAGCACCAATCATGTCGATGCCCCACATTGAGAAGGGCCAAGGTGATGTCAAAATATTCAACAGTGTTGGCGGTACATGCACTTTGTCAGCATAAATCTGACATTTATGACATTTTCTTGCATAGCTGAAATAATCGGACTCCATGGTCAACCAGTAATAGCCAGCTCTCAAAATCTTCTTGGTCATGGCATGCCGTTTAGCATGGGTTCCAAAGGATCCTTCATGAATCTCCTTGATTAACATGTTTGCTTTGTGTCTATCCACGCATCTGAGCAAAACCATGTCATGGTTTCTCTTATAAAGCACATCATTGCTCAAAAAGAATTTAGACGACAACCTCCTCAGTGTTTTCTTATCCATCAATATAGCATCTTTTGGATACTCTTGACTTAGAAGATATCGCTTGATGTCATGAAACCATGGTTTACCATCAGTTTCTTCTTCAATCTGCTGACAGTAAGCAGGCTCGTCTCTTCGCTCGATTCGAATAAGTTGAGCTTCATTACGGAATCTGACTTGGTACATTGATGCTAATGTTGCCAAAGCATCAGCCACTTGATTCTCTACTCTTGGGATGTGATGGAAAGTGATATCATCAAATTATTCTATGATCTTTACAATATGAGAACGATACGAGATCAGCTTTGCATCACGAGTTTCCCATTCTCCTTTGACCTGATAGATCACCAAGGCGGAGTCTCCATACACCTCAAGGATCTTGATTCGGAGATCAATTGCGGCTTCAATGCCAAGGATACAAGCTTCATACTCTGTGACATTATTCATACAATCAAAGCATAACCTTGCTATGAAAGGGGTAAAGCCACCATTTGGATTCATCAAAACAGCTCCCACACCATGACCACTATAATTGGAGGAACCATCGAACAAAAGCTTCCATCAAGATCCTGGTTCTGGTCCTTCATCTCGGCCTGGGATTTCACAATCCTTTACCACCATGATATCCTCATCGGGGAAATCAAACTTCAATGGCTGATAGTCTTCAGCTGGTTGATGAGCAAGATACTCTACTAAAACACTTCCCTTGATTGCTTTCTGGGTTACGTACTGGGTGTCGTACTCTGACAAGAGCATCTGCCAACGGGCAAGTCTTCCAGTCAAGGCAGGTTTCTCAAAGATGTACTTTATTGGATCCATCTTCGAGATCAACAAAGTAGTATGGCAAATCATGTACTATCTCAAACGACGAGCGGCCCATGCTAGCGTGCAACAAGTTTTCTCCAAAAGCGAATAGCGACTTTCACAATCAGTAAACTTTTTACTCATATAGTAAATAACATGTTCTTTCCGACCAGTTTCGTCATGTTACCCTAGCACACAACCCATTGACCCTTCAAGCATAGTCAGATACATGATTAATGGCTTTCCTGGGATAGGTGGAATCAAAATAGGAGGCTCTTGCAAGTATTGACGAATTTTCTCAAAAGCACTTTGACAATCAGAATTCCATTCGATAGCTTGATCCTTTTGAAGCAATTTGAAGATAGGCTCACACGTGGCAGTCATATGTGAGATAAACCTTGATATGTAATTCAAACGTCCAAGGAAACCTCTAACCTTTCGCTCAGTGCGTGGAGAAGGCATTTCTTGTATAGCTCGGACCTTGTCAGGGTCCACCTCAATTCCTCATTGACTAACGATGAAACCAAGCAACTTCCTTGAACGGACACCAAATGTGCATTTTGCAGGGTTTAATCGTAATCTAAACTTTCTGAGGCGTTCAAACAGCTTCTTCAGATGGCTCATATGATCTTCTTCATTCTGAGATTTAGCGATCATGTCATCGATATAAACCTTTATCTCCTTATGCATCATATCATGGAAAAGAGTGACAATAGCTCTTTGGTAAGTTGCCCCGACATTTTTGAGACCAAAAGACATCACCTTGTAGCAAAACGTGCCCCAAGGGGTAATAAAAATGGTCTTCTCCATGTCATCTAGAGCCATATTGATTTGATTGTATCCAGAAAAACCATCCATAAAGGAGAATACAGCAAAACTCGCAGTGTTGTCTACCAGGGTATCAATGTGTGGTAAGGGGAAATCATCCTTTGGACTAGCCTTGTTTAGATCCCTATAGTCAACGCACATCCTCACCTTTCCATCCTTTTTGGGCATAGGTACAATATTAGCTACCCATTGTGGGTACTTCGCCACTACGAGGAAACCAGCGTCAAACTGTCACTTGACTTCTTCACGAATCTTCAGAGACATATCTGGTCTTGTTCTTCGGAGTTTCTGCTTTACTGGCGGGCATTCTGGCTAAAACGGAAGCTTGTGCTCAACGATGTCGGTGTCCAGGCCTGGCATATCCTGGTATGACCATGCAAATATATCCACATATTCTTGTAGCAGCTTAACCAATCTCTCTTTGACGCTTGCTTCAAGCGTAGTGCCGATTTTGACTTCTTTCTTCTCTTCCTCTGTGCCAAGGTTGATTGTTTCCATCGGTTCTTCATGTGGCTGAAGGGCTTTGGACTCGTGCTCAAGCAACCTTTACAATTCATCGGGGATGTAACAATCTTCCTCACCCTCTTCTTCCACTTGGTAAATAGGGGAGTCAAAGTTATGAGAGGGAGTAGAGTCATTGGATTCAACGGGGTTATCATTTATTCTGCATGTTTGAATGATTGATTTTTTTTAGAAAAGTAAAAATAAAAGATGCATAAATGAAAAGTTTTTTGTTTGAAAAGATTGCCATTTTCTTAAGAGAAATCAAATAAATGAATAATAATAATTTAATAAAATGTCTTCCATTCACTGATAATGATTATTTGAAAATGAAAAGGGGCCCTACAACATGATCCATTAGCCTTGGGCAGAGCTAAGGAAAAAAACAACAATTATTACTTTGACAAAGAATTTTTTTTGGGGATCTCAACCGCCTTCCAGTTGTTCAAAGCTGTCTCACACCGGTAAACGAAATAGGGCTCATCTGCATCTTCGGCGCTATCTCCAATTGCATTGACCTGATCTCCATGGATGAATCATGTACTGAGGAACACTTCCTGGATGCTTCGGGTGTTGTCCTTTGCAGAGACTCAGGCTCCTTTCGTAGCGGAAGGCACATATCCCAGACCAAAGCGATCATGCTTCTCACGA
The DNA here is from genome assembly GCF_024323335.1 of Lathyrus oleraceus. Lineage (NCBI taxonomy): Eukaryota > Viridiplantae > Streptophyta > Magnoliopsida > Fabales > Fabaceae > Lathyrus > Lathyrus oleraceus. Next base: position 420,722,955 of record NC_066583.1, read on the forward strand.
ACATTAATAAGCTGGCCCCAACCTTCAGGGTTTCCTCCTTCAATGCTAGACTTTGCGCTTTTCAGAGAAGCGAAAGATGAACAAGCTTTCCCAGTCAGGCCCTTCATCTCCATAAAAGTGGCGTTGGCTATTTCAAGAGCTTGGAAAGAAGTTTCCAAAGCGTCCTCATCAGCCTCGACATACCTGAAGGACGAAAGGTGACTGACCACAAAGTCCTCATCTCCAAAAATGATGATCAACTGATTATCCACTACGAACTTCATCTTCTGGTGTTAAGTGGAGGTGATTGCCCCTGCAACATGAATCCAGGGACGCCGCAATAAGCAGCTATACGCTGGATTAATATCCATGACTTGGAAATTAATCAGGAACACATGAGGGCCAATCAATATGGGCAGTTCAACCTCTCCAATCACGTTTCTCCTGGAACCATCAAAAGCTTTCACTATCAAGGCACTAGGCTTCATAGCCGGTCCTTGATAAGATAACTTGGCGAGTGATCTTTTCGGCATAACATTCAGAGAAGATACGGTATCAACCAAAACTCTTGCCAAAGCATCACCTTTGCATTTTATCGAGATATGGAGAGCACGATTGTGATTTTGTCCATCCTCGGGTAATTCCTCTCCACTAAAGCTTAAAGTGTTGCAAGTCGTGATGTTTGCAACCACCTCATCAAATTGGTCTACTGTTATGCTTTGTGTTACATGAGCTTGGGCAAGCACCTTCAACAAAGCCTCCCTATAGGCTTACGAGTTCAATAGCAGAGATAAAATAGAAAATTTATATGGTGTCTGATGCAGCTGGTCCACAACCTTGTAATCACTTCTCTTGATTAACTTCAAGAATTTGACAATATCTTCAGATTGGACCACTTCGGTTTCTTTAACGAGAGTTGCAACTGTGGATTCCTTGGCCGACTCTTGAGGAGTCACATTGAATTCAGGCGTATAGATTCGACCACTACGTGTCATTCTGCTCATTCCTGCAATATTGGTGACGTCCTCACTCAGAGCTTCTATCACCTCAACATCTGCACTTCCTTCAACAACCTTGTCTACAGCGGTAATCTCATATTTCCAAGGCACAACCTCGGTGCTCTCATATGGAAAAGGCGTGGGCATACATATCTCAACAGGCGACGGATGACTATTCGTAGGAACCATTTCACTACTGTAGTATGGGATTTCGACCGATTCAGGTAAAATGAAGCAAGGTTCAATTACCAACACATCTTCATTCTTTGTAACGCTGGAGATCTGAAGCACTCCTTTATTCATCAAGTCTTGAATATTATCTCGTGATATCTGACATCCTTTTGGGTGTGCGGCACACTCTTCACAGTTGTCATGACGAACATCAATTAGGCCAGCTTCCACCAATCAGGCGTGGAATGCTGCCAAAGGAGTTTTAACATCATCCACATTCCCAACCCTTTTTACAACAGGGAGGGATAAAGCTCAGTGTACGACATTGGAATTGGATTGAAGGTCGCCCTATCCCCTTGCCTCATATTCTGGTTCTGAGCATTTTTCCTTGGAGCTTGAGCTCTCAGTTGTTGATAGACAGGAGCTGCTGGAGCTTGTTGATAAATTGGAGGAACCGCAGCACGTTGTTGCACTGGAGTTGGTCGATAAACTAGAGGCACTTGATAAGCCTGAGCAGGTTGTTGATTGAAGGCGGACGTCACAACAGCTACGTACGGTTGCAAGGCGTACTGAACAGGATACATGGGTTGCTGATAGGGAAAGGGTTGTTGAACATACTGTTGTGGTGAATATTATTGTTGTCTCCTTCTTAGAGGGGCTCTTCCTTGGCCAATAGTCACAACATTGGTTTCACCTTCCTTCTTTCTGGGAAACCCTCCAGAGAACTTCTTCGGATTAACACTTGAAGTTCCAGCCACAACCGCAAGTTTTCCATTTCTTAAACCATATTCTACATGAGCTCCTATAGCAACTAGCTCGGAGAATCCCAAGGAAGCACTTCCAACCATCTTCTCATAGAATTGGGGTTGGACAGTGTCGATGAATAGTTCAGCCAATTCCTTCTCGGCTAGAGGTGGTTCAACCTGATAAGCCAGTTCCCTCAATCTCTGAGCATATTCCGTAAAGGACTCTTTGTCATGCTGAAATATGCTTTGCAACTGTCTTCTGTCAGGCTCCATGTCCATGTTGTATTTGTAGTGTTTTATGAACGTGCCTGACAGGTCTTGGAAACATTTGATCCTATTCTAATCCAGACCTAATACCACTTGGAAGGAGCCCCGCTCAAGCTATCTTGAAAACAGTGGATCATCAACTTGTCGTCTTCCACGTGGTCATCCATTTTATGGTAATACATGATGAGATGGATCTTTGGGCAAGTATGCCCTTTGTATTTGTCAAAGTCTGGAGTTTTGAATTTAGCCGGAATCACAAACCCAGATACAAGGCACATTTCTTTGGCAGCAGACCCAAAGACAAGGTCTCCTTCTAATGCTCAGAACTTCTTCTCAAGGAGTTGCATGTTCTCCTTCACTTCTCTGAAATCTTCAAATATTACTTCATCACTAACAACGGTTGAGTTGACAGTCTGATACATGTGATGTTGATCTTCAAAGTGCGGAATGTGCCTAGCATAGGCAGCTGGTGGAGCAATGGTATGGACGACTGGGCGTGCATCGGTGTAAATCGGTAACGACACAACTTGTTGGACAGATTGCCCCATGTCATACACTACTTTCGCTTGGGGGATGAAGTCGTAAGGTAGCCCATATGAAGGAAGGGTTAAAGCTAACATCCTCTGAAGCTGGACTTCAACTGCTGGACCCGTGATCTCCAAAATCGCATCGCTTGCGGAGCCTCAAATCTGAAGGTTAAAGCTTATAGCATCTCTCTCATCTGGGACATGCTCCCTTTGATTTCATCTAATTCAGCTCTAACTCGGGCACTCTCTTGCTCTTGTTCAGTCATCCTTTGTCTTTCTCGGGCGCGAGTATTGTACGGGTGTTGAAGATTCAGTGTGAAAATGGAGGAAGAAAGGACGGAGTGAGACTCTATTTTGAAAATGTATGAATGCATGTATGGATGCATCTTGTTTGCACAACTCTTGGTTAGTTTCAGTCATTCATTTCAGAAATGCCACAACATTTGTTCGCAAATATTTAAAGTAATAAGGAAATAAAACACAATAAAATGAATCCCAAAAGAGATTTTTCATTAATTCAGAGCAAAGTTCAAATACAAACAAAGTGCTTATGGCTTATGGGCTTTCTGAACCGTAGCAAGGTCGGTAGTCAGCCCCTCTAACATCGCCTTATAAAACTTAATGAAATTAAAGACTTGATGCGGGGTGTTTTCTGGACACATGCAACAATCAGCTTCTTGCAATTTCTCAGTTAGCTCTTGCATGACGAAATTGGCGAATTTGGACAACCTTAGAAATTTTCCCTTCCACTTAGTGTAAAGTCCTTGGAGGTTTCTCCAGTATCTGCACTCACTCAGCAACATCAGATAGGCAGTATCCTGATCCATACCCTCAAGTGCCTGGATCCTAGCATCGGCTTATTCCAACTGATAATTCAAACGTGTGTAAACTCTTTCTGCCTCTTTAATCCTTAACTTCTCTCGTTCCAAAGCATCCTTGTATTTCTGAATGGTGTTCTCAAGTTCACTAGTACGAATCTCAGAAATCAGTCGTGCTTCCCTTTTCATTTCAAGAGTCAACTCCAGAGTTTTGTTGAGTTTTTGGATCCGGAGTACAGCTTTATCCAACTCCTCTTCCTTTGTCTTGAACACAGATTTAGTACTATAGAGTGCTTGTCCGAACTTTTCTTTCCTTGCCTCAGACTCCCTAGCCCTTTTGTTGGAAATTTTGAGCTCTTTGTCCATCTTCTGTTGACCATCTTTCAAATTATCATTCTCTATCGAGACTCGGCCAAGCTTAATCCTCAAGTCAGCATTCTCCAACTCCAGCTCCTTAATATGGGCATTAAGCTTCTCCGCATCTTCAGGTAATATGGGTTCTGGCTCAGGAACCAAAAGATAGATAGAAGGATCAAATGGAAAAAGGAGTTTAACCATCTGAACCCTCTCTCTCACCCAATAAGTATAAGGCTCTCGAGCGATGACATTTCTCTTACCTAATTCCTTACCCTTTCTGATAACTGCTTGCCATGACCTCTTGATCTTCTTCACCATGGGGTGATCTGCTTCAGCACTGTGTACGATGAAAGGCTCTAAAGCTTCAACTTTTGGAGGGCCATTCATAGGGTAACCATGCTGCCTCAAAGATAACACAGGGTTGTAGTTGATGCAACCCTTGGTTTCTATTAAAGGTACATTGGGGAAGTCTCCAATGCTAACAATAACATCCTTGGTTTCCCAATCCCTGATATACCACTTAACATGATTTGAGGTAAGGGAAGCTAACTTCTGAGAGGGCTTGAGTTTCTTTGAGACAAAAGGGGCTTCTTCGGGAATATGAGATCTAAACCAGGCATGCAACAGTTGCGCAAAACATAAAATGGTTCCTCCCTTCTTCTCGTGACGTTCCTGGAGAGCATAGTGGAGGTCTGCTAGGAGGAACGGTACAGGGTTACTAGAGAGAAAGATCCTCACCGCTAGGTGGTCCACAAAATGGTCAATATTTGGGAAGAGAACTATCCCATATACCAATACAGCTAACACATCATAGAAAGCTTTCTAATTCCCTTCTTTTTCCATCTTCTTAGCTTGATCTTCCAAGAACTTCCTAGAAAAACCATTGAAAGCTCCTTTCACATCCCAATTGTCCACGACTTCAGAAACCTTCAGACCCAAAGCTAAAGCTATCCTCTTGGGAGGAATACCTTCATCAAACTTCGGAAATGGATTATGATCCTTCAAATTCTGGCCTACAATCCTCTCAAACTCTTCTAAGGTGGGAGCCAACTTGAAATCATAGAATGTGAAACAACGTAGGGGTGGATCATAGAACTGAGCAATAGTCACCGCAATCATCATGTCCATCTTCTCATTTAAGATGTCCAGAATTCTCCCATAGTCTTGCACAAAGTTGTTGATTTTGATTGGTGTTACTTTGACACTCAACTTCTACAGGCTGGAAAGGTCCACATTTTTGTATTTGAACTGAAAAGTGCTTCTTCTCTCAGGATTCATTTTGCTAACAAGTCTTGGATTCCTGAAACAATGCGAAACAAACTAAGAGTTTTGCTTTTTATACGTATGCAATGAATGGATGGATGCAATGTGTTTTTTTGGTATAGGTTCAAAGGTTTGAGGTATGGATAAATCTGATTGCTTTCTAAAACGGGGTTCTCACCGGGTATGATCTAGGGTTTTGTTACAAAGGATCCCCAGAGTCATTGATTCGCAAGAATGTTTGACGCTTACGGAAAATGCTTTCCGGTCATCAACTCCATCAAGGGAATCTATTATGGGTGAGGTTCTCGTACCGACTCTTACGAAGTATTCACCTAGGGAGTCCGTACTACGCAACCATCGACTTTGGTTCTAGACAGGGTACTCATAGTCATGGATTCAAAAGAATGTTTGACGCTTACAGAAAATACTTTCCGATTGTCAATTCCATCTAGAGAATCTATTCTAAGCGAGGTTCTCATACCGATTCTTACGAAGTATTCACTTCGGGAATCCATACTACACAACCATCATTCCTAGTTGGCCAAAGGTTCAATGTTCTAAAAGGTCCTTAGAGTCATGGACCCCTTTGAAATATTGAAGCTTATGAAGTATTCACCTCGGGCGACAATATTTGCAAAAGGATTTACTCTAAGTGAGATTCTCATACCGACTCTTATGAAGTATTCACCTTGGGAGTCTGTACTACTCAACCATCGTCCTATCTTATGTTTTTCCACTCTAGACTCGGGTGTAGAGTCTTTCCCACATGGTTCGCAATCAGAATATCCAAATACCAACATCACAATGGAACCAATATACAACAGATATATCAATATAACAATAAAGATAACATAAGAAAAACAGAGAAAGCCACACAAGTGGACAAACAAAGGCACAACGACGTCCTAACTAGGCTTGACTCACTTAGGGAAACTATATCCCCAGCAGAGTCGCCATCTGTCGTACCTCGGAAAATGGGAATACGACCTAGTGAAGCGCGATTGCACGCTCATAATGATGGACTGAATAGAGTCTCCACCGAACTTTATTTATTCCTAAAAAGGAAAGGGGAAATATCGATAAAACCCAAGAAAGAACGACAATGATTATGGTCGTCGCAACCAAATCAGGGTTCGGGAGTCGATTACGCAAGGGGAAGGTATTACCACCCCTCACATCCGTTGTACTCAACGAGAACCGTTAGGTTAGTTGTGCGCGTTTTTGATAGTTTGAAATGTTAGGCTTATCGAGTTATTAGGTGGGAAAGAAGGAATGGAAGAGAGAAGAATGTTTTTGGATTTTCGACGAAGGACTAAACCTAAGTTTTTTATTAGTGGGCCTGACAAGATTTAAAAATCCTGCTCCTACGTATCTCAATAGGGAACTCAAGGCTTACGTAGTTCTGGGTAGAAAAATGTTTCTTTGTTGGTCGATTTTAGCGAAAGATACTTTATGTCAATTGACGAAAACATTGTTGGACTACTCAAAACAGGTGGAGAAACATTGCCTTGCATTGTCTTGAAACAAAGTACCTATCGTTTGAGAAAGGGTTTAAGGATCAATCGTATGACGGCGAGAAAAAAAGTTTGATTGGTTTGGATTTGTTTTGAGTAATGGCGAGAACTTGGATGGGCGAGATATCCATCTCGAATCCTAGTCTCAGGAATGCATCGTATCCACCACGTTCCATTTCCATCTTCTTTGCGAAAAGGTTTGATATATTTATATGTTTTTGAGATTTGATTGAGAAAAGGGTTTGACAAAACCGTGTTGGTAATTTTGGATGATGACGAGAGCTAAGATAGGCGAGGCATCCATATTGAATCTTAATCTCAATAGTGCATGGTATCCACCATGTTCCATTTCCATCTTTATTTAAAAGTGTTTGATAGGCATTAGGTGTTTTGGAGTTTTATTATGAAAATGGCTTGACGTTGGATCAAGCATTTGATGGACGTTTTAAGAGAACTTTGAATGAAAGTTGAGAGGAACAGAATAGGTAGATTTGGAGGATGGCGAGAGATAAGATAGGCGAGACATCCATCTTGAACCCTAGTCTCAGGAGTGCATGGCATCCACCACGTTCCATTTCCATCTTCATTGAAAAGGTCTTAAATATGAATTAAGTTTTTTTGAGTTTTTATTGTGAAAGTGGCTTGACGTTGGATCAAGCATTTGATGAGTGATTGAGAAAGATTTGAAATGAAGTGGTTTGAAAGGAAGGGAATGGGTAGAAATGGATGAATAGAAATGGATGGATTTGAGAAAAACACCCGACGTTGGAACGAGTGTTTATTTTTTATCTTTTAGAAATGGTTGATTTTATTCTTGTGTTAGTAGCTAGCTAAACAGTCAAGCAAATAAAGAAATAAAATAGTAAAATTATTACACATCATGGGAGTGTGGGTACATTTTGTTGAATGAGGATTCAAGATATTGAAATAATTAAATCGGGCCCAACCAACAAGCATTGCAATGTATGAGTGTATGTGCGAGGGGATGGTCTCATTGCAAGAAGGCCCAAGAGTAACCCATATAAAGAAAGTAAACAACACAACAAGTTGTATTTACAATACATTAAATTGAAAGAAGTAAAATCGGGACGTGCACGGATAAAAATCGGTATGCGATGATGCGAATCAAAGTCACATAACGCAAGAACATGCAAGGCAAATGGAAATTGAAAAGCAAATAAAAAAACCTAGATAATATGCTCAAAGTCGGTTTGCGCATAATGACAATAATTGAAATGTCATATGTGATTAATCAAAACCCGGTGAAATACTATCGATGTATCGATAAAAAATAATCATGGATAAACAACATGAGAATTACCGAATCCATAGATTAAAAATCGATGTTTAACCAACAAAATAAATCAAGGACAAACATTACAATCAATGAGCATCGGAGAAATGACAATAAAATATAAAAAGGATTAAAAATAAACATAAAAAAATGGGTTGTACAAGGATCAAACCCATGACCTAATTACAAGCCGAAGAAATAAGCTCAATGAAAAAAAACTACATCCCTTTACATCAAAGAGGAAGCAAATAAAGGAGTGGAAAATAAATGGTTATCAAAACAGACTCTGCCATATGCAAGTGTTGAACCCGCGACCAAGGAGGGAGCAAAGAAGCTTCATACCCACCCGGCCAAGAGCCACAAGCTGTTAAGCTACAGCCAAATAAAAATCAAAAGGGAGTCGTCTAAAAACTAACGAAAAAAAACCAAAGGGGCCCCCTTACGGGCCGCTGGATACAAATCGATACAAAAGCCCAATCCAGACTATGGACCAAATGGACTCGGGTCAACGGATATCCACTTCACAAGTTGGCCGATGTGGAAGTAAGCAAGGGAGACCAAAAGATAACCCTATCTGCATGGCTATAAGGTGAGGACAACAAATGGTGTCTAACGCTAGCATTAGCTGGCAGCATTAATGAAAGGTTGCTGTAATGAAAAGCCACAAAAGCTTCAATGGCACGGTAACCGAACTTTCAGCAAATGAGCTTTTAAATGTATATTAAAAATATAATTATAAGGAACATTATTTGAAGAAGAACAACAACGAACAACAAAAACATTCGTCTCTTTCCTTCAATAGAACCAAACTATTCTCAGAGACGAGGAAAATCAAATATTTCCATCTTGAGGAAAACCAACTGTAAACAAAAATAACACGACCAACAAAGATGACGGAAACGAAGCTCAACTGAAAAGAATGAAAATAAAACCCAAAACGGAACCTACATTCTCGTCTATTCTATGGTCAAAGAGATGGGCCGTTATCGGTTGAGATTAAACCGAGAACCCACAGCGTGATGCGATGAGGGACTTACCGGTCACGACGAGACCAACAACGGTGGGAAAGGTAACGCTTGGATCCTTCTTTCAAATTCCCCCTCGTCGGTCGATTTGCCTTCTGCGTGTATCCGCTCGCGTGCTCCACTTTTGGTAGAGGTCTCGTTCCAAAAAACGTCGAGATGAAGCTCTAATGCTGTCTCTTCAAAGGAATCGCGGATTCTATGTTTGCCTTCCTTTTAGAATTTTTGGTTTTTCTCCCCTTTTTTTTAACAGTAGTGGCTCCTCCTCCTCTTATGTCGAAAATATTCCTTCTTTTATAGTCATACTGCTAGGGTTTTTGAATCGGCAGACGAGAGCAAAGGGATATTGGACTTGTTAGTGCTTGTTGTGCTGCTAGTTTGTCTACCCTATTTTGGTGTTTTGTTCTGAAAAAGTAAATTGTACCTTTTACTTTTCTTGTGCAAATGTTTTCTTGGTTTTTGTTGTTGTGGATTTTTACTACCTTGCCATGTTAGTGTATTTCTTACTACAGTAAAATATGAGCAAATGAGTAGAAATTGTGTTTTTTGCAATGTATTAAGCTTGTTTGCATTATGATGTTTTGTGTTGATATTGCATTGTCGTAGCTGTTGTTGTTGAGTGGCTTGAAGTTAGCATGTTGCAGGTTTGGTGCATTGAGTGGATTGGAATTGATGTTGTTTTGTTGCATGTAGTTATTGAATTGGGCATGACTGGTGGATGGTTTATTACACAACTGTTGTGTTGGATTTCTCCTAGAACACTAACTTCATATTCAAATTCTCTCTGATTCTTAGTGATTTTTTTTCAATCTTTTCACTGCAGCTTGACTACAATCTTCTAATGTTGCCTTATACATTGTTCCATAGGTGCTCTTTCCCATTATCTCAGCAGTTGCCCACAAGAGATTGTCGGCCGTGAAAGTGAGCGGTCCATCAAAATGTACTAGTTTTCCTCCCGCATCACCGCCCACTTCAACTTCTCCGCCGATAGGAGGGACTCCTTTTCCTGTCCTGGCAGAAGCCGCTGCTGATATCGCAGTAACGTGCCCCTCTTCGTCATTCGATGTTTTTCTCTTCCGGAACAGGTAGAAAAGCAGAATACAGCACACTATTATCAGGACTACAAGTAACACTCCTGCTACAAAGGAGGATTATGTCTTTAGTACCAAGTTTCTTATGATGCCGATATTTCGATACTTCAGAAGGTGCACCTTCTCCTTCGGAAGGAGCCGGAGAGGAACATTGAGTTGAAGGACTATAACCACATAGTTGAACACTTCCCACAAATGAGCTTGAGTTAAATTTCCTTGCTAATAAAGTTGGAACAGGACCAGAGAGATTATTATGTTGAAGGGACATAAAAGTGAGAGAATTCAAACTAGTTAAGCTAGTTGGTATTGAACCAGACAAAGAATTGAAGCTCAAGTTAAGCCAATAAAGCTTAGTGGAATTTCCAAAACTCTCAGGGATTGTTCCTGTTGTTAAAGAGCTGAACTCCTCTTAGATTAACGAGAAGTCCTAAAGATGAAGGGATTGAACTAGTGGTTGTTATGAAGACTAAGCTTTCTGAGACCTTGAAGTTACAAATTCACATGAAAATGACACAACAACATTTGTCTTGCCCGCTTACTTAACTCCCTTAGAAAATTATCCGGTTTGACACTTCCGTGTAGAAATGATTTCTCATGAATGAACTCAATACAGTTAATCAGCAAGCATAAGAACTGTCTTTAGTGATAACTTTCTAGTACAAAAGTTAAAAGTTCTTCAAGACTAGATCCAAACAGATTTATCACTAAAACAAATGTAATCTCCCTTCTTGTAATAAAAATTCGAGTGCCAATTTTTTGTAAATTAGGTATGCTTCGGTCAGACTTATGATTTGTAAAGAATATAACATTGTTGTGAATGAAAAATTAGCGTCTCTCATAGCAAGTCAAAAATCTTTCTTTGTATCTTATGGACTTCATGTATTCAAGTGGTGATATTTAAAGGTTATGAGTTAATTCACTTGCCATGAAAATGACGGTTGTGAGTGAGTGGGTGTTGTAAAAATGAATGAAGTAATTGAAATATGAATGAGTATATGTATGAATGAATGGAAGTTTTCCAATGTGAATGAAGAAGTGTGAATGCAAACTTGCATATGACATATAGAAATATGAAATGGTGAATATGGAAGAAATCTCCTTGAATTAAGAACGAAAGGGAAAATGATGTCCTATGAGAGAGACAAAACATGTATTGAAATTGGTCACAAGAACGAAAATCATGAGATTCCACCTGATTTTATCAAAAGATATCAAACATCTAAGGCCAGATGGAAAGGTAAAAATCTAATAGTTATGGAATGGAAAGTGATAGCAAGTCTAAATAAAGACCGTTGGGGGGGGGGGGGGGGGGGGGTTGCCTCATGACCAGATGAAATGGTCATGGGGAACAATGCAAATGAATGATTGATTGGGAAAATTTTCAGGACCAAATCAGGGTATGACACTCGTCTTATAAGACCTCTCGTGTTTAGATGAATCTTTGTTGCCTTGTAAATCCTCTCTGTGTAGGCCAATCATCTATAAATTGCCACTTTGGGCTAAATACCACTCATTGGTTAATACCACACTCTTTCTTTTTAAGAAATTTGCTTTGCCTCTTGGCAATCCAACCAAATATCTTTCTTTGTTTTCATGGTTCCATGAGATATGTTGGGTAAGGAAGTTCCTGGAGGAAAGGGAAAACATCGATAAAACCCGAGGGAAAGAGATATGTTGGGTAAGGAAGCCGACTATGCAAGGGGAAGGTATTATCACCCCTAACATCCATGGTACTCCATGGGAACCATTTTGATTGTTCTTGCTCGAATGGGTGTTATATCTAAATATTACTCACGAAAGAATAAAGCAAAAGGAAAGAAATAGATAGAGTGCTTGGTGAGGATTAGGGCCCTCATGACTACGTATCCTCATAGTGCAATAAGGAATTCAGAGCTCCGTGGTTCATAGAACTAATAACGGGAGATGAAAAGAAGAGTGATAACAAGTATGATATGAACCAAAAGGTAATGTTGTTTGAACTCCAAAAGGGGTTAAATATGAACCCACGAGTAAAACTGGTGTTTACCAATATGTGGACTAGTCGGCAGCGTCTGCCAATATATGGTATAGCCGAAAACAATGAGAATTAAGTGTTTGGGTATGATCCAAACAACTCTTGGTTCACAAGGAAATAATAAATAGAGCTCAAAGGATATTAGTGTATTTGGCTCAAAGATAAGGTATATCACATGAAGTGAATGAAGGTAGAATATGAATGCATCATGGAGATGAATGGAATGAATGACCAAAGTCACATAAATGAATATTTGGTAACAAGTGATTAAAGAGGTATCATTTGAAACCAAAGTTAAAGGTATACATTGGAATCCATAGGAGAAATAGAATTTGTACCCTAGAGGGAAACAACGTATTAGCCAAAAAGAAGGAATTAAATGTCTAGGTACGAGTCAAACAACTCTAGGTACAAATGCGGATTGCCACTATATGGTCCTAAAAGGGTGTATATGGAATTCCAAAGAAAACTGTATTTCGTTTTCAAAGAAATGATACGTCACTAGGGTGAACGGTTCAATGATTGAAGATAGATAATGGATTGTGAAAGATATGAATGGTGCCCTAAGGCGAGAGGAATAAATAAGTATGCTCGCGAAGGATTCGAATCCTCGTGCCTACGTATTCTCACCGTGCAATGAGAAAGTCAGAGCAATCATAGTTCGTGGAACCATGAGAACAAAGAGAGATTGAAAGTGATGAAAAATATAAATTGCACCAATAGAATGGTATCAAGGGAACACACAAATGGAGAGTGAAATTTGAACCAAAGATTAAATCGACGTCTTAGCCAAAAAGAATGAATCAAATGCCTGGGTATGATCCAAACAAATCTTGATTCACAAGGTGGACTTTTGTTATATCGTCCTAAAAGGATGTTCATGAAGTCCAAGGAGAAGTATATTTGATCTCAAAAAGATGGTATTGATTGAGGAATGAAGAATGAAGTGTTAACAAATAAGGTAGCTCACGGAGATCTGAATTCTCCTGCCTACGTATTCTCACCGTGCAATGAGAAAGTCAGAGCTTTCGTAGTTCAGCCTACTACGACTGAAACAAAAGGAAACCATATTGACTTTCCAAGGTACACAACCTTTCAAGGCTGAAAAAGGAGTCCCAAGGTTCACAACCTTCTAGGCAAGGTATCACTACCAGAGTTTATAATTGATTATGTCGAGGAACTGATCTGCCAAGGTTTATCACCTTACAAGTCGAAGAGAAACAAATGCTAAAGTCCATGACTCTCAGGGAAAAGAGCTTAATTGAATAGCCAAGGCTTACCACCTCTCAAGGCAATGAACCGAATTAGACTGCCAATGTTTATCACCTTACAGGGTAAAGAGAAATAAATGCTAGAGTCCATAACTCTCATGGCAAAGACGTGAATTGAATAGCCACAGTTTAACACCTCTCAAGGCAAATAATTGAATTTCCAAGGTTTAACACCTCTCAAGGCAAGGAACAAGTGCTAAGGTTTATCACCTTACAGGGCGAAAAATAAGAGCCAATATTTATCACCTTTCAAGGCAAAGAATTGAATGAAAGAGTGTGTACAACCACAAATTGCTAATAGCAAAGGTGTTCCATTATTGAAGTGTTTGAATGATTGATGCTTGCTTGAAGAAGAAGACTTGTCAATTGTGTGATTCAAATTGCAATGAAGTCTATGAATAAAGGAGAATACCTTGAGCAACTGGGTCATGCGTCTCGTACCCAAGGATATCCTAGACAAGGATAGGAATTCTCCACTCTCAACATTCTTTGTTTCTTAAGGCTCATAGCGTGCAACTCGAATCAAAATTGACAAGTTGTTGATAGGAGATCATGTGTGTTGATCTTATTGATGTAGTGTTACTTATTGTAGAAGAAGACTTGATAATCATGTAATTCAAATTGTGCTAAAGTCTATGAATAGAGGTGAATACAATGAGAAACCGAGTCAAACGTCTCATACCCAAGGATATTCAGAATGAGTTAATGGAATTCTCCACTCTCATCCATTCTATATTGCTTAAGGCTCGTGCCACACACTTTGAATTGTGATCCTCAAGTGTTGATACCCTTGCAATGCTTGAGAAGTAGTCCACTTTGCTAGCTATGATTGACTGATGTTGACTTGAAGTCTTGATCTTGCCTTTGAACCTTAAGGTCTTAAGCTCCTGAGATTCAGCATATCCGCAATAGCTTAAGCGTAATGAACTTGACATATAAAGTGATCAAGGGTCTTTTGATCACTTGAATGGGCTTGGGGCTTACAACACAATTACAAAGGATTTGGTCGACCAAAGTGTCCTTTGGTCAACACTAATCAGTGGGATTGAAATAATAGTTGAGCTATGTACAATAATAAATCCTAAATAAATCAGACAATTCTGGTTAAAACCATAAACTAGGGGAACATGTATTATAAATCAAGATTTTAAGCCCTAAGGGCAAAATGGTCATTTCATAAAATGAAATTAAATCAAATTATGTAAAACCAATTAGTCAATTAAAAATCATTCATGAATATGTGATGAGAATGGAATTAGGCTAAGTTTAATTTAACAAATTTTTTTTTTCTAAAGATAACAATTAATCGATTAGTTACAATTATTTCTACAAATCATCATTATCTAATTAACCTCACAAATAGCCAATTACAATTAATCATATAAATTTTAATGCTTACAAATAATCACCTTAATCACCATTAGCATACAAAACTGGACTCAAATCCTAAATTAATTAGAATTGGTTAAGCTAATTAAACAAATTAATTAAGGTTAAGTTAACGAGCATAGCACCAAGGGTGTGGGTCTGAAAACCAGGTGCAATAAGAGATTATTGGGCCTAAAGTCCATGATTTGCTACCAAATAAAAAGGGATGGCACACTTGTGCAGGGTGCAAATAGCAATATTTGGGCTTGAAGCCCATAATCACCAGCCAAGTCAGAATGGGGTGCGATCTGGAGCAGAGGGTACGTTGAGTAAAATAAATGGGCCCAAGGGATTCCAAGGCCCAAGCCATGTATGAGTTCCATGGATCCTCCACTCAAAACGGGGACAATACGCTCAGAGCAAAATGTTCTTCATTTGCTTCTCCTGAGAAACAACCCCTCCTCCGCGCTGGAACTTGACACCGGCGGCGGTGGATGACCTAACCCTCAAAATGTTACATCAAAACACTCATACTTTCTCACTCTATCTCGATCTCACACCGCTTCCATCTGATTCCTTTCCCTAAGCCCGAATTGAAGAAAAATCCCAAATAAACCCTAAATTTTCATATCAAAAGAAATCATATGATGTCGTGAGGGAATCGAAACCTACGAGGGTAGGGCTTTAAATCCTGAAGCTCAAAACTAAATTGCGGTGGAGATTCAGGATCCAATCGAATGAAGAAGCGGAGGATTATTTACCTGCCTGAGTAGCTCCGACGGCTCTTCAGAAGTGGCGTTTTTCTAAAGAACTCCAGAGATTCGTCTCCTCAGGTAACGTGACTCTTGATTCCTTTACTC
This sequence comes from Lathyrus oleraceus, assembly GCF_024323335.1. Classification (NCBI taxonomy): domain Eukaryota; kingdom Viridiplantae; phylum Streptophyta; class Magnoliopsida; order Fabales; family Fabaceae; genus Lathyrus; species Lathyrus oleraceus. Next base: position 420,738,515 of record NC_066583.1, read on the forward strand.
AAATTACAAATCATGTCTGGATCTTCTTCTCTTCTTCTTCTCCGCTTTGTGATGTTGTTGTAACGTTCTTGTTTTTGCTGTGCATATGCAGAGATTATTACGAATCGTGAGACTTTGGGAGTTAAGAGTGATTGAAGAAGAATATAGAGAGTGAAAAACCCTTGTGCATGGATGAAGAGTGAAGATTTCAAGGATTTGAATTTTGGATGAAGAGTGAAGATTGTGAAGCAGGAAGATGAACGTGAAGGATTTGAAGCGGGAAGATGAAGGTGAAGCAAAATGGAGAATGAAGTTTTCTGCCGAGAACACAGAATCTCAGTCTGGTGAGTTTTTATAGCATTTTGAGTTGGTGGTTAGGAATGTCCTTGAGATTGATACCAAATTCAGCTCAAAGGAACTGTCAGTTAGAAATTAAGATTTAGTTAGTTTCAATTCTGTTAAATTCCTCTGTTAGGATTAGTTATAGGTTAGTTGAAATTTTTGTTAATTGATGTTAAATAAGTCAGCTGGGAATGAAATATGGTTAGAGGGAAAATGAAAATCCAATTATACCCTGTTGCTGCTAGGTTAATTATTTGCTCCATTTTGTTTTGGATGTTAATTGCTTAATTATATGCACTTGCAGGCTTGCTGTTGTTATCAGTGTTTTGAGGCAATGCTATTTTTGAGATGAATGTTACGGACATTGCAAAATGATTTCGCGTGTTGTAGGTTGTTTACTTGCTCATGGTTGATTTGGATTTTGCCTGCTGTGTAAGCTTGTTATCATGGTATTGAAATGCAATGCTTTGTTTGGTTCTCTTTTACATTGCTTTGTGGCTGAACCGTTATGGGATAAAACAATTGTTATGTCAGTAGGTTAACTAAGTTGAAATATGTTTAAATTGAATTGGTTATATGAGGATGAATTGTTTATGTTAGGAAATTGTTAGATTGAAATGGATGGATTATTGACATTGTGTGTAGGGTATTATTTGAATCGATTGAATGTTGGCTCATATGTTAGGAACTAAATGGACATGTTATGTATTAGTTAAATTAAGGTATTGACTAATTAGAAAATGTTATGTTTTCAATAAATTGAGATGAGTAATAACAATGAATGTTAGAGATTCAATTATTCATGACTTGCTTGGCTTGATTTTGTGTTGAGAAGTGATATGCATTGAACAAAGTTATGCTTGGTGATATAATGGTGTTATATGTGTTTTTACAGGTCATGGCATGGCAAATGGATATGATCAAGGATACCAAGACTTGACGATTAAGATGATGGTTTAGGGGTAGATGTTAGATTGTGTAATTTTCTTGATGATGTAATAGTAGTTGTATACGGAATTTTAAGAATTTGAAACATACAAAGATGTTCCTTATGTGAAACCAAATTGGTTTTAAAAATATTATTTGAGTTGGTTTTGAAGAAAGTTTCTAAAATTTGTTTTGAATATGGATCCCTATGTTAATTGCAAATTAAATGGATATCTATAGAGTCAAATGACTTAAATGCTTTGGTTTGAAATGGGAAGTTGTATTGAAAATTTATTTGAATTAAAAGTTGTGATTGAAAAAGTCTTGACATTATTGTAAAATATGATTTAACCATGTGGATTTATGGTGAATTAATTATGATTTTGAATAATAAAAAAAAAGGTCAAAATGTTAATTAAGAGTTAACTTGTTGAAATGTTAATGGAAATTGAAAGTGAGTTCAACATGGTGCATACATGAACAAGAACATGGAAGCTTTAAACACCCTTGTTTCTCGTCACTTGTTTCTCGTCACTTTATTGATGTGAATAGAAACAAATCAATAGAAAGGAACATAATCGATGTCATCTACAAAACCTAATTATGATTATGATATTATGATTATGATATGGAAATGGTATATAAATAAGCCAAGTTGAGTTTCGAAAGACCATAATTGAAATGGTTGACCAAAAAGTCAATAGCTGACCAAAGTCAACTGGGAGGCACGAATTAGGGTATGAGGTAGTCCTCAAGGGATCAGATGATTTTAAGCAAGATCTATAAGGGCCAGGTCATGGCGCATCTCCTAAATTAGGGTTTAGGATCCAATAACCACAAATGATAGAACAACAACAAGGATTAGGATTTCAGATGGATAAAAGAGGGTCATGATGTAATTTCCAAGACTCGAGACCTAAGGGAGCATGAGCTTATGGTTTGCATTCCACGTGGTTAACAATCCTTCATTCCTTAGACAGAACCCTAGTTTGAATCGATAAGCAGCTTTGAATCTATCGGTGCTTGTACTAACATGAATGCATGATGCATGTGAATGAGACATGAATGATGTAATACTATAATTTTGACCCTAAGATCCCTCATGTCATCTCATAACTTGGCATTTTCATTGGGATCACATCTTGGTATCCTCCTCACCTATCATTCATTGGGTTTGCGTTGGGAGAGATCACCAAGCGTATTTGATGGTATCATACTGTATTTTCTTTTATTACCAACCAAAATACTAAAAAACATGTCTAGTGTAGCTTTGTTTCTTTTGTAGCTAGTGTGTATGTCCACATGTGCCTCATCAAGCTCACAACTAGGGTTTGAAACCCTCAATGCAAGGGATCAAGTTAACAAAGGTCCACATTGGTTAAAATCATCATATATGGAACCCCATGTTCTTTATTTATCATTTTGATCAAGAATTCATCAAGAATTTGAAGCTTGTTTGTCAAGGAAGCCCTAATTCATATGGGTATCTTATGTGCCGTCCTTAGCAAGTTTCTTCAACATTTGGTAAAAGATATCAAACGATACTTCATTGTACTTTATCATAAGCATATATGATTCTCCATGAGCCCCAAATAGCAAAGGAACTCCAAGTTTGTAAGTTGGTTCAAGGAGGTTGACCAGAAAAGTCAACTCGTCAAATCTAGGATTCCCTAGACCCTATATCCTACAATTTTTGTCATATGAAAATTATTCCAAGATCAATGTTACTTTTTATGACATTCACAAAAAATTTCATGTTGACATCAAGAGCTAATTTTTCTTGTAAAGTCATTTTTTATGTTGAAAGATTATAAGTCATTTTGTTTGTGCCCTAGATAGAAGGTCAACTTCCAAGAACCATAACTTACTCAATTTTATTATATGAATATGATCCCAAGTTTCATGATTAATTTCAAGATGTATTCTCCAACTTTTCTTCTTTGAGAAAGGTCAAATTCTACTTTCAAGGGCATGTTCCATGAGGAAACATTATAGGTCCATTTTGGTCCTCATCATTGAACAAGCAATTTTCCTCAACTTCTAAAATCCATAACTCCATCATGCAAGATCCAAATTGTGTCAAATCTGTGACCAAATTAAAGATGATTGAAATATATACAACTTTTAAGAAGTAACCAAAGTAATTTTAAGCTCATAGCGAAGGTTATTCAAGGTGGAAAAAGGGGTCATTTGACTTTTAACTTAGAAAATTTTCAAGTATGTTTGATTCCTCCAACTTCAAGGCCATAATTCATCATGTTCCAAGATTCAAAATGGAAAAGTCCCAATATCAAAGTTGTTCCCCATGATGGTAGCTTTCCAAAGAGTACAAGATCATTCCATTTAGACCATAATTGAGGGATTCGCGCATGGTTTCTTTGCATGGCTCAATTTGGCAACTTTTGAACTCAAATATTACACATCTTTGCATGGCCTCATGTTATGATCTCAGCATCATATGTGCATGAATTTAAACTAATTGCAATGATCATTTGGCCAAAATTTGAAATGGTGCAAAGATCAATTCCATTTCCTATTGTAAGACCCCAATTTTGACCCTAAGATCCCTCATGTAATTTCATCATAAGCATTAGCATTGGGATCATACCTTGGCATCCTCCTTACCCCTCTTTCATTGGGTTTGTTCTGGGAGAGATCACCAAGCACTTTGTGATTGTATCATACTTGTATTTTATCATTTCACTAACCAAAATACCAAAAATATGTCTTCGCATTTGCCTAACTCTTTTGTAGGAAGGGCATGATCCCATTGATTCATCAAGTTCACATCTAGGGTTTGAGACCCTCATGAACAAAGAGCACAACCAAGAATTGATCCAAGAATGGTTATGAGCATCATATATGAGTCCCAATGTTCTCTACATGTTATATTGATCAAGTTTTCTTCAAGAGTTTGAGGGTGATTTGCCTTGGAAACCCTAGTTTAACTGGGTATCTTGAGTAAATTCTCCAAGAAGCTATCTCACCAATTGATCAAATTTCTCAAGGGACACTTCAAATTTCATCATCTTATGCATATATGATCTACCATGAGCCAAGGAAGTCAAGAGAATTGGAAGTTAGCAAGTTGGTTGATGGTGGTTGGCCAGATGGATTCATCTAATCAAAACTGGGTCTCCCTAGACCCTATCTCCTACAATTTTCACCATATGAAAATGATTCCAAGAGCAAACTTACTCTAAATGACATTACAAACAACTTCCATGTTTAGAACTAGAGCTAGTTTTGCTTGAAAAATCATTTTCTATGTTGAAACATTATAGGTCATTTTATCTAAACCCTAATTTGAAAGTCAACTTTCCAAGGCCATAACTTGCTCAATTTTTATGAGATGAAATATTTCCAAGTTGCACAATCAAATTAAATGTGTCTACTTAAACTTTGATGTTTGGAGTGGGATCTAATTCAACTTTTTTGAGCATGTGATATGAGGTTACATTATAGGTCACTTTTGACCTATACCATTGATCAAGTGATTTTTCCAAACTTCAAAAATGCATAACTCTATCATTTCAAATCCAAATGACATGAAATTGGTGACCATTTTTAAGGTATTTGAGAGAGATACAATTTTGATGAATACACTTTTCTCATTTGAAGCTTACATAAAAAGTTAAGCAAGGTGGAATGTTGAGACATATGGCTTGACACTTAGAAAAATTTTGATATGTCAAAAATTTCCAAACTTCCACCTCAAATTTATCCAAGTTACAAACTCCAAATGGAAAAGTGTTGAACATGAAAGTTGTTTGTCTTGATCTCACCTTTCCAAAGAGCTCAAATTCATCCACTTTGGACAAGGAATGCATAGGCTGCGCATGGCATGAACATGGTTTCATCACTTGGCAAGGATCAAACTTCAAATCAAAATGCACACTTGCCTTGCAATCCAAACTGAATTTGGACTATCTAACACTCATTTGTGGACTTATGGCAATGATTTTATGGGCCTATGCGCGCCCATGCACCCATGCATCATCAATGACCAAATTTGGAAAGTGAATGCAAGTGTGCAAAAAGCAATGGATTCAGCTATAAATAGAGCCTCATATGCTCAGCAATCAACACACATTCGCGCCAGCTTTGATCCCCCATCTCTAACCCTCACACTACAAAGGATAAACCTGAGAAATTCATTTGAATTTGAGGTTGAATTTCCACTGTTTTGAAATTTAAATCTCCAGGAATCCACAACCTTTTGAGCATTCAATCCTTCTTCTACAAGCATTTGGAGTGAGATCAAGCACGAGCAAGATTAGTTGAATCCAGACCTCCATTGAAGGTATTTTCCAGAAATTTTGATCTCTCCGATTCTCTCAAATTCTTGCTCAATTCTATTGATTGTTTGGTTGTCTGAAGTCCTACCAATGTAGGCAAGAAGATTGAGTTGCTTAGAGGCCAAATCGAAACAACTCAGTTCATGTACCTCAAATTTCAACTCCATGTATCTCTCAATATACTTTGAGTTAAAGTGAATTGAGGCCAGATTCGAGCTCAGTGCCATTTTTACTTTGAAATCATGTCCTTATTTTTAATTTTGGTGATGGTTGATGGTGGACCAGTCCGGTGAGGTCCACCGGAGAAGAAGACCGGATCTACAGCTCCGGCGATGTGTTGGCATCTCTCACAGCCATAGGATCCATCTAATTTGTTTTAATCACGATCGTTCCTTTTGAATACCAATGTTATGGCGCGCTGACTCATGTCCATCATAAATAACGCGTTTTTGGCCACTTGATCTGCCACCTCAATTAATGAGGGAGATCAAGTGGTCCACATTTTTTATGATATTTTAATTTTCATTTTAATTGCATTATTTTCAATAATTCATATTAAATTCAATATTGATCCAAAAAATATGGGACTTTCACCAAAAAAATTCAAATATTTTTCTCTTTCATATTCTGAATTAAAATTATTTTTTGGATCATTATTAATATTTTTCATGAATTAATTGATTTTTCATTTGTTTTTAATTGTTTAAAAATACTCCTAAATGTCCAAAAATTATGAATTTTTTCCCCAAGGTCCTTTGGCCTTGTTTGACCTATGATAAATCTCATGGCCATTTCTTTGGTGTTTTAATGAGATTTTAGGAATTGGACAAACCATATTTAATGCACTATTTTAGTATTTTTAATTTGAATAAATGCCAAATAAATTTGTTGACCAATTGTGATGAATTGTTTATGTTTGACTATTGTTGTTGGGCCTTGGTCAAGGTTGATTTGACTTTGTCAAATTCATATCATTGGATTTAGGGGATTGATGAATGTACATTCCATCTCCCAAAATGAATGGATGATATTAATTTGGTAAAAGTACTCCTTTGACCAATTTGTGATTTGATACATTCCACTTCCACTTCATCTTATTCCTTTTCTTCATTCGTTCATTCCATTTGGCCTGTGATATCTCATGATCCTAAGGCTAGTTGGTTGAAAAATTGACATGAGTATGGATGAGATTAGGCTACACCTTTTGCATATTCTTTTTGTGTGTGGTATATTTCATGAGCATAGTCCATTATACTATGTCTCTAACATGCATTAACACCAAAATTCTATTGCTCGGTCTCAAATAGTTGTGACTTCTACATAAGTCCAATTACGATTGCTTAACATAGCGCTAAATTGGTGATATAAAAGGCATAAGCATTCTAGTTAGTGAGATTGTAAGTCTCCCCTCTTTCATGGTATTGTGTGGAAACTTGGCCTTCTTTCCTATCTTTGGAAGATGTTTTGGCTCAAGGATTCATGCTTGTGATAAGTGGGTTGAGTGTTCTCCAAAGAATGTCTTAAAAATGAAAAGCAAAAGCAAAACAATACTAACTTCTAACCTATTAACTACTAACTTTTAATTTTAAGCCTTTACTTTAATGCAATTTACTTTTAGCACTATAGTTCATTTGCCATTGTTCATATCATTCTAATTGTTTATGTTAATGCAATTTTCACTTTGTCCACATGGACCATATTGTGTGATATATTTTGTTTGTGTATACTTTGCTTGTTTGTGTGGTCTTTGACCATTAACGTACATACTAACAACAAAAACCCTAAAAGACTTTTGTGTGGACTGTTGGCTTGATCTTGGACAAATAGACTTAGAATCTAGGCAACCTTCCTAAGCTAAAGGACTCGACCAATGCCAATTTGTTGAGAACCAAGTACTTGCAAATTGAAAATCACCTGATACATCTTTGAAGACATCTCTAAGTTCATCTGCAACATGATCATTGTGAAGCTGTTATTTTGAACCTGTGACTTGTGGAATTCATCTGTTACATGGGCTATTTTGAAGAAGATCATGGAATGGATAAGCTTGGACGTGGTCATCTTTATTTGATGCCTTGCTCTTCAAGATAATATAATTGTGCATTTCTGTGTTGCTTGATTCTAAAAGTTCAAAGGGAATTCTGGGTTTCTATTGATATTCTTGTCTATTGGATTGCTACCCATTTGGTCAGATCTTTTCAACTCTAAAACTTTTAATTTTGTACATAGGATAATTTCTTCATCTTCTCCCCATTTCTTTAATTTCAAAATATCTTCCTCCATTTTTCAAAATCTTCTTTGTGTGAACTACTTTTGTTCTAAACTTTGACCACTTTGCAAAAAGATAGAAACTTTGGCCTTATGCCATTGCATTTTCAAACTTCTTTTCTTAAATCAAACTTGTAAGTAGACTTAACTATACTTGACTTAAACTTCCAAAAAGCCAAAAAAAACTAACTCATTCAAACCATTTTTAGGTCTTTGTGCCTTTCAAACTTAATTTTTGTTAAAAGCAATGCATCCACTTTGAAATTTGTATCACGAACTACGAGGTTTTGAATCCTCATTTTTATGTTGGTACGTAGGCACAAGACCGAAGGTCTTGTCAAACACAAAAATATAATTAATGAATTCTTTTCTCATCCCCCCATTCTATTTGTTTGTAAACATGACTTTATACCAAGTACATATGCATACAAAAAGGGCTCCCTAGGAGTACCTAGGACACTTTGGGTGCTAACACCACCCCTCTGTGTAACCAACCCCCTTACCTGTAAGCTCTGACATTTTATTACTTTTGATTTGAAAACTTCTTACTTTTGGGTTTTTTCGTACTTTTTCCCTTTCCTTTGGAAACAATAAAAGCGCGGTGGTGACTCTTGTTATTTGATCTCTAGCTTGTCAATAGCTTGATGATAATGAATTTCCCGCTACACCTATAAATTGAGATGCATTGCCTCATATTGAAAGAGGGCCCTTTCCCAAGCTCTGCCCAGTATCCCATAACCCCATTACATAAAATACCTTGAAGATTTCATTGAAATCGAGCTTCTAGTTCAACTTCTATTTCTGAACTACAACTCCAAGGATTCACAACCATTTTCATTCTAATCATCTCCTGCAAGCAAGAGGAAGCAAGGCCAAGTGGAATTGCATTGAGATCGAGCTTCAACACTGCAACCCGAAGGTGATTTTTTCAGAAATTCAACTCTTGGATTTTCTTTCATTTCTTAACATTTTGGCTTGATTTTTGGTTGAGTGAAGCCTTACCAATGTAGGAATTGATACTGAGTTGCTTTGAGGTTGAATCAAAGCAATTCAGTTTGAACACCTCAATTTTCAACTCCACGTTTCTCATTATAGAGTCAGAGTAGGAAAATTTGGAGGTGATATTTAGAATCCTCATTATTTTTCCTTCAAATTGATGTATGATCCATTTATTTTGGTGACATTTTTACCCTGACCAGTCCGGTGAAGTGGCCGGAGAAGATAACCGGAGCTATGGCTCTGGTGGTGTGTTGGCTCAGTCCAGACCATCTGATCCATTTTCCACATTCTAATTTGGTCCCTTGGTTAAGATTACCAAGCGTAGGCGCGTGTTGACTCAGGTGCATGGTGGATGTGATACGCTTGACCATCAAATATGTCACCTCAATTAATGAGGGAGATCCGATGGCCCTTGTTTTTTTTTAATTTCCAAATTATATTTTAAATGCCATTTTCTTGCAAAATTCATTACAGTTTCAATTTTAATCCAAAAAATATGGGACCACCACCAAAATTTCACAAATAATTTCCTCTTTCTATTTCTGAATAAAAATTAATATTTGGATTGAGTTTGATATTTTTAGTGAATTTTGTGATTTTTGACTTGTTTTTAATTTATTTTAAATTCTTTTGACTTTCAAAAAATGCCAAAAAAATTAGTCGATGGTCATTTGACATTGTTTGACCTATGATAAATCCCTTGACCATTTCTTTGGTGATTTGAAGGGATTTTAGATTTCCCCCTTTTAAAATGTATTTTTCTTCGTTTAAAAATTGATTTTAATTGTTTTAACTGCTTTAATATTTTGTTGAGACATTTTATTAACTTTGTGTTGACTCAACTTCCATTTGGCATTCGTCTTGGTTGAATTGGACCTTAACTTTGTCAATACCATTGGATTTAGGGGGTTGCTGAAGTGTAAACTTCATCCCTCAAGATGAATGAATGATATTGATCAAGTGAGGTTCATCCCTTGATCAATTTGAGATCTCTTCATCTTCATCATTTCATCTTCATCCCCCATCTTTCCCAATCCATTCATGGTCAATGATTTCTCATAAGGTCAAAATTCTAGTTGATTCATCAATGACCATGTGTCAGATAAATCAACATGAGCTTGATTGAGATAGGTTCATCCCCTCTTATTTTTGTGTGTGGTATGGTTTAGGAGCTTGGTCTTTATACCTTGTCTCTAGCATGCATTAACACAAATATTATTATTGCTCGGCCTTAGATAGTTGTGATTTCTACATAAGTTCAATTACGATTGCTTAACATAGCGCTAAATTTGCCCGAAAGCAATATCATTTTTGTAAGTGAGATTGTAAGTCTCCCATTCCTCATGGTATTTTGTGAAGATTTACCTCTTTTCCATTTGTGAGAGTTAGTGGCATACTTGTTCATTTTATCCAAGTTAGATCCCTTCTCTTGAATGATGTCTAGGTTCATATCTTCATGCTTGTGAGTGGGTGGTTGAGTGTTCTCCAAAAAATAACTTAAACAATTTCTTCTTCCACTAACATTCACTAACATTTCTTTGTATTGACTTTATTTTTTAGTTCCATTTATTTCAATGCAATTTAAATTCTTGCACTTTATCATTCATTTTCATTTATGTAATACCCCAATTTTGACCCTAAGATCCCTCATGATATCTCATCATTTGCATTGGCTTTGAGATCACACCTTGGCATCCTCCTTACCCCTTATTCATTGGGTTTGCATTAGGAGATATCACCAAGTACATTTGATTGTATCATACTTTATTTTTCTTTGTTTACTAACCAAAATACAAAAAATATGTCTATGTATAGCCTTGTTTCTTTTGTAGGTAGTGTGTGTTTCCACTTATGCCTCTTCAAGCTCATATATAGGGTTTGAGACCCTCAGTACAAGGAGATTAATAAAGAAATGGTTCACATTGGTTCTAAAAATCATACATATATCCCCATGATTTTCATTTATCATTTTGATCAAGAATTCATCAAGAGTTTGAAGCTAGTTTGCCTTGGAAACCCTAATTCATCTAGGTATCTTGTGTGACTTCCTCAACAAGTTTCTTTAAAATTTGATCAAATATTTCAAGGTATACTTCATATTACATCATATTATACATATATGATCCTCCATGTGTCCCAAAGATCAAGGGACCTTCAAACTTGCAAGTTGGTTTAAAGAGGTTGACCAGAGAAAGTCAACTGGTCAAAATTGGGATTCCCTAGACCCTATCTCATACAATTTTTGTCATATGAAAATTATTCTAAGAGAAATGTTACTCTTTATGACATTAAAAACAACTTTCATGTTGACATCAAGACCTAGGTTTTCTTGTAAAGTCATTTTTATGGTGAAACATTATAGGTCATTTTGTCTGTGCTCTAGTTAGCAAGTCAACTTCCAAGGACCATAACTTGCTCAATTTTTATATGATGAAGTCCATCCAAGTTCCATTATCAATTTAAAGATGTACTATCCAACTTTTATTCTTTTAGAAATATCAAATTCAACTTTCAAGTGCATGTTCCAAGAGGAAAGATTATAGGTCATTTTGGGCCATCATCATTGAACAAGCAATTTTCCTCAACTTCTAAAATGCATAACTCCCTCATGCCAAATCAAAATGAGGTAAAATATGTGACCAAATTGAATAGGGATGAAAGAGATACAACTTTGATGAAGGAACTGTTTCCATTTGAAGCTCATAGAAGAAGTTATTCAAGGTAGAAGAAGTGGTCATTTGACTTTGTACTTAGAAAATTTTCAACTATGTTTAATTTATCCAACATTCACCTCAAAATTCATCATGATCCAAGATTTGAATGGAAAAGTGTTCAACATGAAAGTTGTTCTCCTTGATGTACCCTTTCCAAAAAGTTCAAGGTCGCCTCATTTGGACCAAGATTGAAGGACTTGCGCATGGGTATAATGCATGACCCCATTTGGATAGATTTGTGATCAATTTTCATTTCAACATTGCATGGTACCTTATTAAAGTTACAACATCATTTGAAAAGGAATTTGGACCTTTTTACATCATTCCATGGGCCTATTACACGCCCATGCAAGCATGCACATCACATTACCATTTTTGGCCAAAGTTTGAAAGTGTGTGGAAAGCAATGAACATGGCAATAAATACAACTCCCTTGAGCTCAGAATGAGGATCCTCTTGCCCAAGCTTTGACTTGCTTCTTACCCAAACCCCATTGAGAGGATAGTCTTGAAGATTTCTTTCAAAATCAAGTTTCAACTCTCATTCTGTTTTGGAATTGAAACTCCAAGAGTCCAAGCCTTTTAATCATCAATATCATCTCTTGCATGTATATAGAAGCAAGCTAAGCCAAATTGAAGGGAAGATCGAGCTCAATTGAAGAAAACTGAAGGTGAATTTTCATATTTTTTCTCTTCTTCGATTCTCCCTCAATTCTCTATCATTTTGCTTGATCTTTGGTTGTTTGAAGACCTACCAATGTAGGCAACAAGGTTGAGTTGCTTTGAGGTCAAATCGAAGCATCCAGTCCATACTCGTCAATTTTCAATTCCATGTATCTTTCAATATAGTGAGAATTGCAGAATTTTGAGGATAAATTTGGATTCCTGGCGTTTTTCTCTTCAAATTAGTGTATGCACTTTTCATTTTAGTGAAGGTTGATGGTGGACGAGTCCGGTGAGGTCCACCAGAGAAGATGACCAGAGCCCTAGCTCCGGTGGTGTGTTGGAACTCTCCCATCCCTTTATTCATGTTTAAATGTTTTAATCAGGTCCATTGGTTTGCATGACCATGTTTGCAGCGCGTTTGACTAGTGTGTTTGGTGGACACCACACGCGTGGCCATCAGATCTGCCACCTCAATTAATGAGGGAGATCTGATGACCCTTGTTTTTTTTGTAATTTTTTATTTTCTTTTAATTGCTCTTATTTCATTTAATTCATAATAAATCCATTTTCAATCCAAAAAATATGGGACTTTCGCCAAAAAAAAATATTTTTCTCTTCCATATTCTGAATTAAAATTATTTTTTGGATTAATTTTGGTATTTTTCACGAATTAAATGTTTTTGTGCATATTTTTAATTGTTTAAAAATACTTCTGATTTTTTGAAAATTGTGAATTTTTTTGTCTAAGGTCCTTTGACCTTGTTTGACCTAGGATAAATCCCTTGGCCATTTATTTGATGTTTTAAAGGGATTTTAGGTTTTGTAAATTCTTAAATGTATTTTAATTCATTTTTAATATGATTTTTAATTGATTAAATGTTTAAAAATATTGTTGAGCCGTTTTTATGGTCTTGTGATATTTGACTTTCTGTTTGGGCCTTGGTCATGGTTGATTTGACTTTTGTTGGATCAGAACCATTGAATTTAGGGGATTGATGAAATGTACAATTCATCTCCCAAAATGAATGGATGGTTTTGATCAGATGAAATTTCTCTCATGATCAATTTGTGTTTCTATTTCCCCCTCCCTCTTCATATTCATCCTTATTCTTCCCCATTTCCCTCATTTGACCAATGAAATCTCTAATGTCTAAAGGCTAATTGATTCATCAATGATCTTATGTCAGATGAATCAATACAAGTATGACTGAGATAGGTTCCTCCCATTTTTCTTTAATGTGATGGTATGTTTTAGGAGTTTGGTTCTTTGTACCAAATTTCTAACATGCATTAACACCTATATTTTTATTGCTCGACCTTAGATAGTTGTGACTTCTACATAAGTCCAATTACGATTGCTTAACATAGAGCTAAATTTGACCCTTAAGGCATATCATTCTAGTAAGTGAGATTGTAAGTCTCCCATTCTTCATGGAATTGTGTGGAGACTTGACCTTTTTTCCTTTCATGGGAGCTAGTGACATACTTATTGAATTATCCAAGTTGGAGCCCTTCTCATGGAAGATGTCTTGGTTTAAGGATCCATACTTGTGAATGAATGGTTGAGTGTTCTCCAAAGAATGACTTAATCAATTAAAACACAACACTAACATTTGACTAACCATTGACTAACTCTTATTCATTATGCTTTTACTTTCAAGTCATTTACTTTATGCAATTTAAATTTTAGTCATTTATCATTCTTTGCCATTTTCATTTCATATAACTTGTTTATAATTCAGTCCTTTTTCACTTTGCTCATTTTAGCCATATCTTTTGATTGTATATATTGGTTTGTGTGTTCTAATTTTGTTTATGGTCTTAGGACCTTAAAACAAATAATAACAACAAAAACCCTAAAAAACATTTGGTGGACTATTGAACTTGATCTGGACTTTTGGACTTAGGATTAAGGAACATTCCCTGTGCTAAAGAACTTGGCCAATGCTAACATTTTGAGACTGAGCTATGTTGAATTAAGCATTCATCTGCTACTATGTGTTTGTTTTTAATTATTATCTTGCTATTATTTTCTATGTCTGATGTTTTGTTCTGAGTTGATCAAGGAATATTTCATCTGATACATTGGAAGACAATGAAGACCTCTAGCTATTGGAGCGCTTGCTTGGATGTGGCTATCTTTATTTGATTCCTTGATCTTCATAATGTTTGGATATTTGCTCATTGCTTATTGATTATTTCTGTATTAAAGTCCTAAGTAAAATGGGTTTCTATATGACATTCTTGTCTATTGGATTGTATCCCATCGGTTAGATCTTTTCAACTCTTAACTTTTAAAGTTGTGCTTATGGTAGTCTCTTCATATCCCCCATTCTTAAATTTCAAAACTTATCCCTCTTTTCAAAAACTTTCTTTGTCTTGTGATTTCTCACTTAGACATGTTTTAACAATTAGAAACTTTGGCCTTATGCCATTGAATTTCAAACTCTTTTTCTTAAATCAAGTTTGTAAATAAAGTTAACCATATTGACTTAAATTTCAAAAGAAAAAAATAACAAACAACTCAATTCAAATTTTTTTGGCATTTTGTGCCTTTTTCTTTATTAAACTTTTGTTAAAAGCAATTCACCAACTTATTGGAAATTTTTACCACGAAATACGGGGTTTTTATTCCTCATTTTTACGTTGGTACGTCGGCGTAAGATCGAAGGTCTTGTTAAACACAAAAATATAACCAATGAATTCTTTTCTCATCCTCACACTCTACTTTATCAAACATCATTTACACCAAAAACACATGCACACATAAAAAAGCGCTCCCTGGAAGTAACTAGGACACTTTGGATGCTAACACATTCCCTTTGTGTAATAAATCCCCTTACCTGCAATCTCTGGCATTTTATTAGTTTTGATTTGAAAACTTCTTATCTTTGGGTTTTGTTCGTACTTTTCTCTTTTAGTTTGGAAATAATAAAAGTGAGGTGGCGACTCTAGTTTTATTGATGTTAAGCTTATCCATAGCTTGATGGTCATGAATTTACTGCTACAGAAATTAAGTGGTGACTCTGCTGGGGAAATAGTCCTCAGTGGGTTTAGCATACTTTTTTATGTGTATATATTTGTATATTTGATGCTTGTATATATTGTTTATGTGATGTAATCTGTCTGTTATGCTTGGTGATCTTTGTATGGTGAGATAAGTTCTAACCCGAACTTGAGTGAAATTAAGATAGGAGGATGGTATAGTCATGTTCAACTTGTGTGGAGTAGTCCTTAACAAGTTGGCTTGAGATCCATCTACTCAGTGCAGACATCTTTGTAGTTATTGATGTCACACAAGTTATTTGTGGATAGGCATTACTGTCTCTGATTTGGGGTCTGAGAAGCTGAGGACTGTAGAACATTTAACCCAACTTGGCCTATTTAGAACATAGTGTGGAGACTGTTCAGGTGTAGACCCGATAACAGTTGTTACGCGATACTACACTTAAATGAGTTTCTCTTGAGAATATTATGGGTTGATGATTCAGTCATCCTAACCTATTGTAAGACCCTAATTTTGACCCTAAGATCCCTCATGGCATTATGTTATTGCACAAGTGCATTGCCTCAAGGATCATAGCATGTTTGGCTCCTTAACCCTAGGGGTGGGACTTGTGTGAGTGGTTTGAGACCACCAAGCATGCTTGTATTGCATATTATTGCTTTTCTTACTTGTTTAACTAACCAAAAGCACAAAAATATGTCATTAACTCTTTTTGTTTTCAAGCTCAAGTGACCATGTGCTCCCATTCTCCTAGGAGGCTCCTAAGCTCAATGAAGTGGCAAGATGAAGATGAAGAAAAGCATGACAATGGTCCACAAAGCTCTTAATTATCATATATGTATCCCAAGTATCTCAATTTGCCAATTTGATCAAGATAACCCAAGGGGCTTGAGGATTGTTTCCCAAGGAAACCCTAATTCAACTGTGCTTTGACCGTGCCTTGCTCATGAAGCAATCTCAACCTATGATCAAATTCAATCAAGGGAAGTTATTTCATTCATTATTTTATGCATATATGAGCCTATGTCAGGCCTCGCAATCATTCATTCATCAAGATTGGAAGTTTGGCCTTGAAAAGTTGACCTATCAAGTCATTTGACTAAACTGAAGATCACTGAGATACTCAGACAACAACATCTGCCAACGGGCAATCCTCCCAGTTAAAGCAGGCTTCTCGAAAATATACTTGATTGGATCCATTCGGGATATCAACCAAGTTGTATGATTTATCATGTACTGGCGCAAACGCTTAACAGCCCAAGTTAAAGCACAACACGTCTTCTCAAGCATAGAGTATCGAGACTCACAATCAGTGAACTTCTTATTGAGGTAGTAGATAGCAGATTCTTTCTTTCCCGATTCGTCTTGCTGACCGAGGACACAACCCATCGAATCTTCAAGAACAGTCAGATACATGATCAGAGGTCTTCCTTCTACAGGCGGAGACAAGATCGGAGGTTCAGACATATACTCTTTGATACTGTCGAAAGCTTTCTGGCAATCCTCGATCCAATCATGAGACTGATCTTTCCGGAGGAGCTTGAATATCGGCGCACATGTGGCAGTCATGTGGGATATAAATCTGGAAATATAGTTCAAGCGACCAAGAAAACCTCGGACTTGCTTCTCAGTTTTGGGCGCATGCATCTCTTGTATTGCTTTGACCTTTGCAGGATCAACTTCAATACCTCTCTCGCTGACAACAAAACCCAACAACTTGCCAGAACGGACTCCAAATGTACATTTGTTCGGATTCAGACGAAGCTTGTACTTCCTCAAACACTGAAAAAGCTTCAACAAATGTTCAACATTTTCAACTTCCGTTCTAGACTTAGCAATCATGTCATCGACATAGACCTCTATCTCCTTGTGCATCATATCATGGAACAAGGTAGTCATAACACGTTGATATGTGGCTCCGACGTTCTTCAAACCGAAGGGCATCACTCGATAACAGAATGTTCCCCAAGGTGTGATGAATGTTGTCTTCTCCATATCCTCGGGTGCCATTTTGATTTGATTATATCCGGAAAATCCATCCATAAACGAGAAGACTTTGAATTTAGCTGTATTGTCTACCAACATATCAATGTGTGGTAGAGGAAAATCATCTTTCGGACTAGCTTTATTCAAATCTCTGTAATCAACACACATACGGACTTTTCCGTCCTTCTTAGGCACAGGCACAATATTGGCCACCCATTGAGGGTATGTAGAAGTCACCATAAACCCCGCATCAATTTGCTTCTGAACTTCCTCTTTGATCTTCACTGCCATATCCGGATGAGTTCTTCTGAGCTTCTGCTTCACAGGCACGCACTCAGGCTTCAAAGGCAGGAAATGTTGCACAATATCTGTATCCAGACCTGGCATGTCTTCATACGACCAAGAAAAGATATCGGAATATTCTCGTAGCAGACTGATCAACCCCTTCTTGACGGACTCTTCAAGGAGTGCCCCAATCTTCACCATACGAACACAATCTTCAGACCCCAAGTTGACTGTTTCCAGATTCTCGAGATGCGGCTGAATGATCTTCTTCTCGTGCTCAAGGAGACGGGAAATCTCATCAGGAATCCCTTCAACATCATCTTCCTCTGCCTCGAATACAGGGAATTCAAAATTGGGAGATGGCGTTGGATCATTATGTTCAATGGGTTTTAGAATCAACCTGCATAATGATTTTGGATAATAAAAAGCTTTAGAATTTAAACAAACAAATCATTATGCAGATGAAAATATTGCTTTTATTCTTGTTTTTAGGGTTTTTTGTGATCACCGATTTCATGCAAAAAGCAAAAAGTGAAAACAAATGGAAAAACAAATGTTTAACAATGCATTAATTGAATGAAAATATCATTGTATATGTGATGCCAATAATGTCCTCACTTCTCCTTTTGGCATGGGAGAAGGGTTTTTGAACAAAGTGAACAAATTACGCTGATTTATGAATGACCGTAGGAACATCCACAGCGACCCAATTGTGGCAGACACCGCCAGGGATGACAAAGTTGCTCAAATCCTCTGCATCCTCTTCCAGAATAGTATCAGTTTCTTCAGCTTGATCGGCGTGGATAAAACCTCCACTCTTGAACAGCCCTTGCTCGTTGAATGCCCCAGAAGAATAGCCAATGCCAGCCCGGGACTTGTTGTCTTCAAGCTCAATCATCTTCCCCAAACCAGCAACTGCACCACATTCAATGGCCAGTTTCGCATCACGATAGGAAGCAAATGAAGGAGACTTCTTCTCAATCGGCTCAGCAATGGACAAAGCTTGGAAAGGCGTTCCAACTTCATCCTCAGTGTCAATATATGAGAAAGAAGACAAGTGGCTAACCAGGAGAGCCTTTTCTCCCCCTACCACAACCAGTTTCTTATTCTTAACGAATTTCAGCTTCTGGTGTAGGGTGGATGTCACGGCGCCAGCCTCGTGAATCCATGGTCTACCAAGGAGACAACTATAAGATGGGTGGATATCCATAACTTGAAAGGTGATCTGGAAATCACTTGGTCCAATCCTGATTGGGAGATCAACTTCCCCAATCACGGTCTTGCACGACCCATCGAAAGCTTTCACAACGACACCACTCTGCCTCATGGGAGGCCCCTGATATGACAATCTCGAAAGAATGGTCTTCGACAATACATTTAGAGATGACCCAGTGTCCACCAGTACGTTGGACATGGCGTCGTTCTTGCAGTTCATAGAAATATGTAAAGCCATATTGTGGTCTCTTCCCTCCTCAGGGAGATCAGCGTCACAGAAACTCAAAGCGTTGCAAGCAGTGATGTTTGCAACAATACTGTCAAACTGCTCAATCGTGACATCATGATCAACATAAGCCAGGTCAAATACTTTCTGCAGAGCCTCCTTATGAGGTTCTGAATTCAGAAGCAAAGATAGTACGAAGATCTTGGACGGCGTTTGTAGAAGCTGATCTACAACATTGTACTCACTCTTTTTGATGAGCTTCAGCATCTCATCACACTCTTCATTCACAATGCCACTCGGGCCAACAAAAGAAACAGGAGTCTTTTGTACAGAGGAGGGTTTGGCAACAGGTGCCGGATTCGGAACGTTCACTTCAGTCCCAACCGGACGCTCAGCACAATCAGAAACAAAATGACGCTTTGGGGGTGCAGAAAACACACGACCGCTTCGGGTCAACCCGCTCACATCAGCAATATTTACCACAGAGGTAGAAGGCAACGACACTTCTTTCCCATCTTCAACAGCAACAGCACTGTAACGAAAGGGAATCGCTTTCTCAGAAGAATAAGGCACAGGGCCTGCAGGCTTGATGACCAGAGAAGGAGAAACCTTCTGTTTGCTACCATCATATCGGATGACAACAGGCTTTGGGATCTTGAACACAGGAGAAATCACATTCACTTCAGGTTCATCTTCATCAACGTTTCTGTTCTGCAGAATCTCAATAGTCAAATCGTCTAGTAACTCTTGAAGATCCTTTCGCACTTGGCGACAACCCAATCTGTTGACAGAGCAGATATGACATTTGTCATGGTCGTGCTCCAAATGACTGTAATCACACAGCAACCTATGCAACTCGACCAATGACTGTCGAATATGGCTCACATATTTGACCTTGTATTTGCCAGGGCAACCCTGGACCATGTTAACTGACTTCCCATGCTCGGGCAATGGGTTCTTCTTAACATTAGGGCCTGAGTCCTCAAAGCTCAGAATGCCGCATCTCATAAGGTCCTGAACCTTAGTCTTCAGCTGAAAGCAGTTCTCTACATCGTGGCTCGGAGCGCCAGAATGATAGACACAGTGCAAATCGGGCTTATACCACCACTGCGGGTTAGCCGGTATAGCTGGAGGATCCCTAGGAGTATTCAGTTTCCGCTCTATTAAAGAGGGATACAACTCTGCATACGATACAGGAATCGGATCAAAAGTGATCTTCTTCCTCTCATAATTCTGACTAGCTGGATTACTACTGCGAGGCTGGTAAGCCTGCTGCCGAGGGCGATGCTGTTGTTGATGATACAGTTGAGGAGATTGTTGTTGATTGTGTTGCTGATGATGATATTGCTGATGTTGCTGATGCTGATAATTATCCCTGAAGACAGGTGCTACACTAGCCACCTGGTGCTGATGACGCACAGGCTTTCTCTTATCAGAGGGTCTTCTGGGTTTGACATGGGATTGCACAGCATGTGCCTCCCCATCTTTCTTCTTAAACACCCCATATCGTTTAGAAGAGCCTTCATCTTTGGACAAACGTCCTTCCCGGACTCCTTCCTCCAAACGCATCCCCATGTTCACCATTTCAGTGAAATCAGAGGGAGCACTTGCAATCATCCGCTCATAATAAAATGAACTAAGAGTCTTCAGAAAGATCTTAGTCATCTCCTTTTCTTCCAGCGGAGGAGTAATCTGAGCTGCCAGCTCTCGCCACCTCTGGGCGTACTCTTTAAATGTCTCTTTGTCCTTCTGAGACATGGCTCTGAGTTGATCACGGTCAGGAGCCATATCAACATTATATTTGTACTGCTTGACGAAGGCTTCGCCAAGATCGTTGAAGGAACGTATATTTGCACTGTCAAGGCTCATATACCACCGAAGAGCTGCACTGGACAAACTATCTTGGAAATAATGAATCAGCAGTTGATCATTATCTGTTTGAGTAGACATTTTCCTGGCATACATAACCAGGTGACTGAGCGGGCAGGTGTTCCCCTTGTACTTCTCAAAGTCTGGGACTTTGAATTTGACGGGTATCTTCACACCGAGAACCAAACATAACTCAGCAGCAGATTTGTCGAACAAATCTTTCCCTCGAAGGGTCTTCAATTCCTTGCGGAGTTCAAGAAATTGGTCGTTCATGGCATCCATCTTCTCATTAACATCTGGGCCCTCAGACGGCTCAGAATGGTAGATGGTGTCGTCTACCCTGGGAATGGTATGCACGACAGGAGGAGGCATAGCAAGGACCGGGCTAGATGCCGACATAGAAGCAAAGGTAGGAGATGGAATATCTGGCATAAAACCAGGAGGCATATGTAACACCCTTCTAAAATACCCCAAATATTTAATTAAAATAACAATATGTCAATCAGAGTAAATATGCAATTTAAGGGTGTCACACAATATTCCACACCATTCACCAATATAACGGTCATGCTCTTTTATTAATTCAAAACATAAGCATTTGCATAACACGCAACGGATAGAAATCTCATCAATCATATAAAACATTACATGTAAAATGGTTCATAACCAACAATAAAATATTTAAAACAAGTTAAAACATCCCATCCCGATGTTACATCTATCAGAGCACGACCCACTAAGGAGACTACACTAGACTCCAAGCATTAGCTTCTACTCAACTCATTGCTCGTTACCTGAAAAATAGTTGTAAGGGTGAGTTCCTCAATCGATATAATAAGCATTATAGAATATAATGTCATGTTAAGTAATTTAACACATTAATCACCCAAATCAGATTACACATTCAGCAACGGCACACCAACTCAAACATCATACTCAACACCAATACAACTCATATTCATACTCAATAGCAACACTACACACGTATAATATTGGAATACATCCATTCATATTATACGCCATACATAATTTATGCAATGAGACTCCACACATGCGGTACCGACTCTTCTTGAACATATAGTTCAAGCTCACCGATCAAATCCAGATACGGCTACTAAGCTCACTAGTCCCACTCATTTGAGATCTAATGACTCACTCACTAATTCCTCACCATGGGAATTAGCTACAACCCCGAAGGCTATGCTATGCATACTAATCATCTAGCATGCAAACATCAACAACAAATCTACAATGATTCACTCACTAATTCCTCACCATGGGAATTAGCTACAGCCCCGAAGGCTATGCTATGCACGCTAATCATCTAGCAATGCAACATCAACAACAATCCACAATGGACATATGCTCACACTCTAAGCCATACAACAATCCATTCACAAATACATGCATAATATACATATTCACAGCATTATGCATATCATCATACATCATCAACACATGTATCAACACATCATATCATGTCAAATAATTAAACACAGTATTAGCACACTCTACTAATACCTATACTGCTCAAAACAGCGGGAAATAATCCCTACTATATCACACACTGATATAGGCAACCACCAATTAGGCACACAACATTTAAACTAACAATTTTTCCACTCTGCAACAGCGTTAACCGGTTAACGCCCTGGGTTAACCGGTTAACGCCCTGGGTTAACCGGTTAACGCAGGCAAAACACGCTTACTGCCCAAAACTTAACAGTGTTAACCGGTTAACGCCCTGGGTTAACCGGTTAACGCAGGCAAAACAACACTAATTCTCAATTCGTAACAGTGTTAACTGGTTAACGCCCTGGGTTAACCGGTTAACGCAGACAAAACAGCAGTTCCTGCGCTAACACAAAGCAGAATGCAGAATTCTCCGCATTTTCCGCCGTTAGAGGACTTCCGGACCTCCGATTCCAATTCCGTAAAAAGCTATACGTTAGGGAAATTACAACACACTCAATTACAGGTTCAATTTCAGTTTTTTACACAACATATCCATCACAATTTTCAGCATTCGACAATCCCAATTAGGGTCAATTCAACGGTTTATCACTACCCATTACATGCTAACCCATAATACCCATTAAACGACAATAACCCCCCTTACCTGAGTTAATCCGGCGAATCTTTAAGCTCAAGCTCTTCTCTTCTTCAACCCTCTTCCTCTTGCTCTGCCTCTTGCCCTTTTCCTCTTTCAGCCGCTTCTCTGAGTTTCACGTGAAACCTTATTTTCCAAAATGAAACTCTTTTTACTTATTCCAACTTATATATTTTTTCAATTAATTATTATTCCAATAATAATAATAATTCAATAATTCCAAAATAATAATAATAATAATAGTCCAATTATCTAATTAAATTAATAAATATATTATTAACTTAATTTAAATAATTATCATATTATTATCGGGGTGTTACAACTCTCCCCCACTAAAAGAGTTTTCGTCCTCGAAAACATACCTCAAGCGAACAACTCTGGGTAAGACTCCTTCATCTTACTCTCAAGTTCCCAAGTCACATTGCCACCTGCTGGTCCTCCCCAAGCTACCTTCACCAAGGCAATCTCTTTACCCCGCAACTGCTTCAACTCTCGATCCTCAATCCTCATAGGTGACGTTTCAACAGTCAGGTTATCTCTCACCTGTACATCATCTATTTGGACTACATGCGACGGATCATGAATGTACCTCCTCAACTGAGACACATGAAAAACCTCATGCAAATTCGCAAGCGACGGCGGTAAAGCGATACGATAGGCTACCTCCCCTATCCTCTCCAAAATCTGATAAGGACCAATAAATCGAGGTGTCAACTTCTTCGACTTCAAAGCTCGACCAACACCAGTTATCGGAGTAACACGAAGAAACACATGATCTCCCTCTTGGAACTCAAGTGACTTCCTCCTCTTATCATGATACTCTTCTGACGACTCTGAGCAATTCTCATCTTCTCCTGAATCATCTTAATCTTTTCCGTAGTTTGTTGAACAATCTCCGGTCCAACCACAGCACTCTCACCGGACTCATACCAACATAAAGGTGTCCGACATCTCCTACCATACAAAGCTTCAAACGGTGCCATACCAATGCTCGAATGAAAACTATTGTTGTAGGTAAACTCAATCAAAGGTAAATAACAATCCCAAGCACCTCCCTTTTCCAAAACACAAGCTCTCAAAAGATCCTCTAATGACTGAATCGTCCTCTCAGTCTGACCATCAGTCTGCGGATGATATGCAGAACTCAATCTCAGCTTAGTTCCCAAAGCCCTCTGCAAACCTTCCCAGAACTTCGATGTAAATCTAGGATCTCTGTCCGAAACAATACTAGACGGAATACCATGCAAACTTACAATCTTCTCAATATACAACTCGGCTAATCTCTCTAACGGATAATCCATTCTGATCGGAATGAAATGAGCCGACTTCGTCAATCTATCCACAATCACCCAAATAGCTTCAAAATTCTTACTTGTCCTCGGTAAACCAGAAACAAAATCCATACTGATACTATCCCACTTCCACTCTGGAATAGCCAACGGTTGCATTAGCCCAGACGGCTTCTGATGCTCAATCTTTGACTTCTGACAAGTCAAACAGGAATAAACAAAACTCGCAATTTCTTTCTTCATTCCCGGCCACCAAAATAACTTTTTCAAATCATGATACATCTTCGTAGCTCCAGGGTGAATACTATAGCCACTACGATGTCCTTCCTCCAGAATACTCTTCTTAAGTTCGGTAACATCCGGAATACACACCCGATTACCAAATTTCAAAACACCATTCCCATCAACTCTGAATTCACCACCTTGGCCTTGATTCACTAAAGTCAACTTATCAACCAAAAACACATCGGATTTCTGACCCTCTCTGATCTCATCCAGAATACCACTTGTTAACTTCAACAATCCCAATTTAACACTATTGTGAGTACTCTCACACACCAAACTCAAGTCTCTAAACTGCTCAATTAAATCCAATTCCTTAACCATTAACATAGACATATGCAATGATTTCCGACTCAACGCATCAGCCACTACATTTGCTTTACCCGGATGGTAATTCAAACCAAAGTCATAATCCTTCAGAAATTCTAACCATCTCCTCTGTCTCATATTCAGTTCTTTCTGATCGAACAAATACTTCAAACTTTTATGGTCACTGAAAACTTCAAATCTTGACCCGTACAAATAGTGTCTCCATAACTTCAGAACAAATACCACAGCTGCCAACTCTAAATCGTGCGTCGGATAGTTCCTCTCATGAACTCTCAGTTGTCTCGAAGCATAAGCTATAACCTGCTTATTCTGCATCAACACACCACCCAAACCCAACAATGAAGCATCACAGTAAACCTCAAATGATTCCGACGAACTTGGTAATATCAGAATAGGAGCAGTAGTCAACCTTCTCTTTAACTCTTGGAAACCTTCTTCACATTTTAAATCCCAAACAAACGCTTGCCCCTTTCTAGTCAACATCGTCAACGGTAATGCCAACTTAGAAAATCCCTCAATGAACTTCCTATAATAACCAGCCAAACCAAGAAAACTTCGAATCTCAGCAACAGACTTCGGAGCTTCCCACTTAGACACCGCTTCTATCTTAGAAGGATCAACAGCAACACCACCTCTTGAAATCACATGACCAAGAAAACTAACCTCTTCTAACCAAAATTCACATTTAGAGAGTTTAGAAAATAACTTCTTTTCTCGCAGAACTTCTAAAACCACTCTCAAATGCTCAGCATGCTCTTCTTCAGATTTCGAATACACCAAAATGTCATCAATAAACACCACAACAAACTGGTCTAGGTACGAATGGAAAATCCTATTCATATACTCCATGAATACTCCAGGCACATTAGTCACACCAAAAGGCATTACAGAATACTCATAATGTCCATACCTTGTTCTGAAAGCAGTCTTCTGAATATCCTCAGTTTTCACACGTATCTGATGATACCCAGATCTCAAATCTATCTTGCTGAACACACTCGCACCAACCAATTGATCCATCAAATCATCAATCCTCGGCAAAGGATACCGATTCTTGATCGTCACTTTATTCAGTTGCCTGTAGTCCACACACAACCTCATAGTACCTTCTTTCTTCTTAACCAATAACACTGGTGCACCCCACGGTGACACACTCGGACGAATAAATTTCTTATCCAACAGATCTTCCAGCTGACTCTTCAATTCAGCTAACTCAACAGCAGACATACGATACGGAGCCATCGATATCGGCCTAGTACCAGGTACCAAATCAATCGAGAACTCAACTTCACGCTTTGGCGGTAATTCATTCACTTCTCCTGGAAACACATCAGGAAAATCACACACCACGGCTAGATCACAAATCGCCAGTTTATCTTTAGCCTCTAAAGTCGCTAACAGCATAAACAACTCTACCCCATCCGCTACTGCCTCATTCACCTGCCTCGCTGATAGAACCACACTCTCTCCTGCCTCAACCTCAGGAAATATTACAGTCTTATCAAAACAGTTGATGGAAACCCGGTTAAACACCAACCAGTTCATTCCCAAGATAACATCAATCTGCACTAGTGGAAGACACACAAGGTATATCCCAAAGTCTCTACCAAAAATACTCAAAGGACAACTCAAGCAAACTGAAGTAGTAGTCACTGAACCCTTTGCAGGAGTATCAATCACCATACTACCATACATCTCAGATATCTCTAACTTAAGTTTCACAACACAATCCAAAGATATAAAGGAATGAGTAGCACCGGTGTCAATAATAGCTACAAGAGGAAAGCCATTAATATAACACGTACCTCGGATCAAACGATCATCTGCAGAAGTCTCAGAACCCGATAAAGCAAAAACCTTGCCTCCTGACTGATTCTCCTTCTTTGGCTTAGGACACTGTGGACTGATATGACCCACCTCTCCACAGTTGAAACAAGTTACAGTCTTCAACCGGCACTCTGCAGCCAAATGACCACCTTTGCCACACTTGAAACACTTCATCTCAGCACTGGTACACTCATGGACACGTTGTCCAGCCCGACCACATCTATAACACTTAGCAGGGGCGCTAGAGTCTCCCCCACTAGGCCTCTTCATCCCACTCTACTTCTGAAAACCTTTGCCAGCTGCATACGGTTTTCCACGATCATTCTGATTCTTGCCTTTCCTATCAACCCTTTGCTGATAGCTCTCTGCTCTGGCTTTGGAATCCTGTTCAAAAATCCTGCAACAGTCAACCAAGTCAGAAAACACTCTGATCTGCTGATATCCAATTGCCTGTTTGATCTCGGGACGCAACCCGTTCTCAAACTTCACACATTTTGAAAATTCTCCAGCAGCCTCATTATAGGGAGTGTAATACTTCGACAGCTCTGTGAACTTAGCAGCATACTCCGTAACAGACTTGTTACCCTGTTTCAACTCTAAGAACTCTATCTCTTTCTTTCCTCTGACATCTTCTGGAAAGTACTTCCTCAGGAATCTCTCTCTGAATACAGCCCAAGTGATTTCAGCATTCCCAGCAGTTTCCAACTCAGTGCGGGTAGCAACCCACCAATCATCAGCTTCTTCTGACAGCATATGCGTACCGAACCTGACCTTCTGGTTATCGGCACACTCAGTCACTCGGAAGATTCTCTCGATCTCCTTCAACCACTTCTGAGCGCCATCTGGATCGTATGCTCCCTTGAACATTGGAGGATTGTTCTTCTGGAACTCACTCAATTGACGAGCAGCTCCCATTCCCACAACATTCGGATTTCCCCCAAGTACTCCAGCTAGCATACCCAGAGCCTCAGCAATCGCAGCATCATCTCTACCTCTTCCAGCCATCTCTATTCTGAAAACCCAACAAGCTAAAACAATAAGTACTGATAGGGTTACACAACACCTATCCCGTACAGGGGAAACAGAATAATTACGACTCGACTCGACCGACTATGCTCTGATACCACTAATGTAACACCCTTCTAAAATACCCCAAATATTTAATTAAAATAACAATATGTCAATCAGAGTAAATATGCAATTTAAGGGTGTCACACAATATTCCACACCATTCACCAATATAACGGTCATGCTCTTTTATTAATTCAAAACATAAGCATTTGCATAACACGCAACGGATAGAAATCTCATCAATCATATAAAACATTACATGTAAAATGGTTCATAACCAACAATAAAATATTTAAAACGAGTTAAAACATCCCATCCCGATGTTACATCTATCAGAGCACGACCCACTAAGGAGACTACACTAGACTCCAAGCATTAGCTTCTACTCAACTCATTGCTCGTTACCTGAAAAATAGTTGTAAGGGTGAGTTCCTCAATCGATATAATAAGCATTATAGAATATAATGTCATGTTAAGTAATTTAACACATTAATCACCCAAATCAGATTACACATTCAGCAACGGCACACCAACTCAAACATCATACTCAACACCAATACAACTCATATTCATACTCAATAGCAACACTACACACGTATAATATTGGAATACATCCATTCATATTATACGCCATACATAATTTATGCAATGAGACTCCACACATGCGGTACCGACTCTTCTTGAACATATAGTTCAAGCTCACCGATCAAATCCAGATACGGCTACTAAGCTCACTAGTCCCACTCATTTGAGATCTAATGACTCACTCACTAATTCCTCACCATGGGAATTAGCTACAGCCCCGAAGGCTATGCTATGCATACTAATCATCTAGCATGCAAACATCAACAACAAATCTACAATGATTCACTCACTAATTCCTCACCATGGGAATTAGCTACAGCCCCGAAGGCTATGCTATGCACGCTAATCATCTAGCAATGCAACATCAACAACAATCCACAATGGACATATGCTCACACTCTAAGCCATACAACAGTCCATTCACAAATACATGCATAATATACATATTCACAGCATTATGCATATCATCATACATCATCAACACATGTATCAACACATCATATCATGTCAAATAATTAAACACAGTATTAGCACACTCTACTAATACCTATACTGCTCAAAACAGCGGGAAATAATCCCTACTATATCACACACTGATATAGGCAACCACCAATTAGGCACACAACATTTAAACTAACAATTTTTCCACTCTGCAACAGCGTTAACCGGTTAACGCCCTGGGTTAACCGGTTAACGCAGGCAAAACACGCTTACTGCCCAAAACTTAACAGTGTTAACCGGTTAACGCCCTGGGTTAACCGGTTAACGCAGGCAAAACAGCACTAATTCTCAATTCGTAACAGTGTTAACTGGTTAACGCCCTGGGTTAACCGGTTAACGCAGACAAAACAGCAGTTCCTGCGCTAACACAAAGCAGAATGCAGAATTCTCCGCATTTTCCGCCGTTAGAGGACTTCCGGACCTCCGATTCCAATTCCGTAAAAAGCTATACGTTAGGGAAATTACAACACACTCAATTACAGGTTCAATTTCAGTTTTTTACACAACATATCCATCACAATTTTCAGCATTCGACAATCCCAATTAGGGTCAATTCAACGGTTTATCACTACCCATTACATGCTAACCCATAATACCCATTAAACGACAATAACCCCCCTTACCTGAGTTAATCCGGCGAATCTTTAAGCTCAAGCTCTTCTCTTCTTCAACCCTCTTCCTCTTGCTCTGCCTCTTGCCCTTTTCCTCTTTCAGCCGCTTCTCTGAGTTTCACGTGAAACCTTATTTTCCAAAATGAAACTCTTTTTACTTATTCCAACTTATATATTTTTTCAATTAATTATTATTCCAATAATAATAATAATTCAATAATTCCAAAATAATAATAATAATAATAGTCCAATTATCTAATTAAATTAATAAATATATTATTAACTTAATTTAAATAATTATCATATTATTATCGGGGTGTTACAGCATACCCCAAGGAAACCCGGGCGGCATGGCATTTGGCACAAAATGGGCACTAGCAGCTGGCATTGTTGACGAAGCAACCTCAGAAATAACAGTCCTCTGAGGAGGAGTTGTAGGAGGTGGA
The DNA here is from genome assembly GCF_024323335.1 of Lathyrus oleraceus. Classification (NCBI taxonomy): domain Eukaryota; kingdom Viridiplantae; phylum Streptophyta; class Magnoliopsida; order Fabales; family Fabaceae; genus Lathyrus; species Lathyrus oleraceus. The sequence goes on from NC_066583.1 coordinate 420,768,347, forward strand.
GACGGTTGATTCTGAGCAGCCAAGAATTGCTCCATCAGAGCGCTCAGTCTAGCGACCTCTTCTTTCAGCTCACGGTTCTCTTGTTCGAGTTGATCCATCACTCTTGCAGAATTAGCTCGGGTGTAGTACCGATGAGTCAGCTTGTCTTCAAAATAAATGAAGATCACAGAGTCAGATCACAGACAAGAAGACCAGAACAACACCTGCTTATGCAAATGATGCATGCAATGCTCGTGCATATGCTTTGTTTTTATTTCAAGGAACCTTTAAGGTATCATTTGCAAATTTTGAAATTTAAAGCATTTAATCGTATATGGAAAATATCTCATCAAATATATTTGAGACAAAGAAGTACAACATTGTTGATTATTACAAGGGAAAAGGAAAATAAACATCCTATGGATCCCTAGAAGCTCGAGATGCTGGAAGACGAGATGCACAAAGCCTCTTGATCTCTCTCTCATATGCTGCTTCCATATCCGCTTTCTCCTTAGCAAGTCGATCATACTTCCTCTTCCAGAATTTGGAAGACTGAGGAAGCAGAGAAGTCCAGGTATCATTCGGATCATCTATCACCTGATGCTCGAGGAATTCAATCAGAGCGTCCTTTTCCTTAAGCTGTTGAAGCAACTCTTCTCTTTCACGGATCCAGGCTAGTGAAAGGTCTTCTTCTCTCAACTCCTCTACGCCTTGGTTAGGGAGGGTTGAAGGCCTAGCCACAACCAAAGGTGTAGGTCTCGGATAATCATAAGGCATAAGATACTCTGATGCTCTCTGTCTGACCCAAGAAGTATACGGCTCCAAATCTATGCAGTTCTTCGGACCCAACTCACTTCTACCCTTCTTGTGAATCTTGCGCCAAGCGCGGACCATCCTGGCTTTCAGGCCTTGGGGATCTTTACCCTCCTGAAAGAATACACCTTCTAACAGAATGTTATGAGGTTTATCCTTTAGGGGGAACCCAAGATGTCGACGTGCTAAGATAGGGTTGTAGCTGATCCCACCACACGTACCAAGAAGAGGCACATTAGGGAATTCACCATAATAATCAATGATCTGAACTGTATCATACACGCGATCATACCAAGAGATATCGTCATTAGTGAGAGACATAAGTCTCGTAGACCACCGTAGACATCCCTTGTTCTCCTTGAAAGCAACCGTCTGCGGTAAGTGAGAAATAAACCACTTATACAACAGAGGCAAACAGCACACAATAGCTCCTCCACCCTTTGCATTCCTCAGGTGCAAAGAGAAATAGGCATCACCCAACAGAGTAGGAACGGGATTAAGAACAGAAAAGATCCTAATGGCGTTCACATCCACAAATTTGTCGATGTTGGGGAACAATACCAATCCATAGATGAGCAACACGAATATGGCCTCAAAGGCATCCTCACTCATGGCCTTCCCATAAACGGTAGCTTGAGCGATGAGGAAATCAGAAGGAAGACCCTGAATTCCACCTTTGGTGGTCATATGCGCTTCAATCAAGGATTCATCTATGTGCAACAAGTCTGCAATCTCTCGAGAAGTCGGAATACTCTCTAAGCCACTGAACGGCACCTGATCCAGAATAGGAATACCCACGAGGTGAGCATACTCCTCAAGCGTAGGCAACAACTGAAAGTCCGGAAAAGAGAAGCAGTGATACAGAGGATCATAGAACTGCGCCAAAGTACTCATCAACCCTTCATCGACCTGAGTAGTCAACAGAGGCAAAAGCTTCCCATAGCGAGCTTTGAAACCCAAGGGATCTAATACATAAGATGTCAGATTCCTTAACTCTTTCAGATCGGGCTGTCTAAAGCTGTACTTCTTTGTATGCCTTTTTGGTCTTTCCATGTCTGAAAATTTTGCAAATAAACCCTTTAAGTTCCTTGAAAATTTTCTTTTTTCTGATGACATGAATGCAGATGAATGCATGAATGCATGAATGCAACAATCACACTCAAGGATCAAGCAAATCACACCAGACAAAGGTCATGGGAAAGCTCATAGCATCCTCAATGTCAATCATCCATTTTGGTGGATTATGGTTTTCACCTTATCGACACCCAAGTTCCATTGATATTAACGATACATGAACCGGCTCAATCATCCTTAATATCAATCATCCATTTTGGTGGATTATGGTTTTCACCTTATCGACACCCAAGTTCCATTGATATTAAGGATGTCTGAACGACTCAACCATGAATCACAGGTTTGTTGAGAGTCACGAGCATGGAGTCTCGGTTAAGAACCACCCAAAGGGAGTGTACTAGGGGTTAAACCTGCCGAACATGTTCTACAAGAGGTTCCCATAGTCATCATCCCATCTTTCGAATATTATCGGAGGAACGAATACTCGTATTCCAAATTTTTTCTCAAGAGAGACTCTTATGAGTGTAGTATCGCGTAACAATCGCATCAGATCTTACATCTGAACGACTTCCGCACTACGTCCTAAAAAAATAGGCCAAGATGGGCTTGGTAAACTAAGGTCCTTGGCTTCTAAGGCACATATTGAAAGAATAATGCCTAACCACAAATAACTTGTGTGATATTATTAATCCAACATGACCTCCACCAAGTGAATGGACTCGCAAGTCAACTTGCTAAGGAATACTCCACACACGTCGACGAGACTATGCCATTCTCCTATCCTAAGGTGTACTCGAGTTCGGGTATAGAACTCATCTCACAGAGATCACCAAGCAAACAACAATTGTATATCAAGCAATTCAATCATTACAATCAATACAGTAATCCCAAATTGTACAAAAATATGTCACATAACAAATAAACAAATATCATACAACAAGGGTGAAAAGTAGGCAAAACCACCAAGGAAAAAGTTCCCCAGCAGAGTCGCCACTTTTCTGTAGCGGTGTATTCGTCACTTCATGATTTATTGACTAAATCAAAAGCAAAGCATACAAAGATAGAGTCGCCATCACACTTTTATTTATCCAAAGGAATGGCTAAAAAGCGAACAAAAGCCTAAGAAGTTTTACACATAGAAAACCAATGAAAAGATCAGAGACCTGGTTAAGGGGTTAATTACGCAATGAGAAGGTGTTAGGCACCCAAAACATCTTAGGTACTCCTAGGGAACCCTTTTCACAACTTGTTGTATGAAATGTTATTTGTTTATGAAATATTTATCGTGCAAACATGGATTGAAGGGATGAGAGAAAGAATATACAATTTTTATTGTTTTTGTGTTTGAACGGATGAACCCGTTGCCTACGTACCTTTCCATGGAAGGTAAGGATCAAAACGCCGTAGTTCGGCTAAAAGATTTCCAAAAGTAAGTGAGTGGATTGATTTTAAACAAAAGCCCTAAGGTCTTTCATTATCCACGGGAGAAAACTCAACCTTATACAAACAACGAGTCCACCATGTGAGAATAGCTTCGACATACTAGAGGGGTTAACCCTGTTTTCAGTATGGAAGTCTTACAGTTCGATCACTAAGGACAAAAGGTGAGATTAACATCAACCACTAAGATAATTGAAACCTATGGCTAATGTATGAAAACTTGATGAAGAAGTGGACTTGGACCACAAAAGCAATTGAGTGAGTGAAATTAACTTGTTATGAGTATTCACAAAATATGAAGTCAAAGTATGATTAGAATTCAATTCAAAAGAAGTATTGTGAAGATGAAGTTTGAAAATCAGAGGCTTAAGGCCTAGGTTTCTAATTTGAAAAACAGATGAAAATGTTTGCACAATAGTTTTTAAGTTTTGGGTTAACATGCAAATGGAGGTTTAAAGCAACAAAAGGTGGGAGGGTGAGGAAGTAAAACTTCTTAGATGTTCACCTCTTGAGATCATATGTAGATGATTCAAGTGATTCCTTTGGAAAAGTCAACAAGCAAATAACAGATGAACAAAGTAAATGGATACCGGATGCCAATCAATGGACTTATACCAATCTCACAAAACAAAATGGATACCGGATGCCAATCAATGGACTTATACCAATCTCCTAAAGCAAAAAGAAACATGGATACCAGATGCCAATCAATGGGCTTATACTAATCTCCTACCATATCACAGGAAACAATTGCCAATCAATGGACTTATACTTGCCTCCTCCATGGACAAAACAAAATGTTACAAAGTAATGAACAATGATTATGAAATGATATACAAGTAATGATGATAAATGCACAAAGGCACACATAAGCAAACATGTACAGGTGAATCAAGTAAGCAAACAAACAAGTCAATTAGCACACACTATACACAATCAATTAGGCTCAAGCAAGGTTAAGCTTTACAGCCAACTGGAATGGGGTGTTTTGAGCTCTTAACCCTAATATTGAGAGTTAGGGTGAAGCAGATGAAATGGAGATGAGAGGTGTGCCTCATAGCTCTTATCCCTGGTCAGGGAGAGCTTTGATTAATCGAAAGTGTGGGAGTTCAGAAAGTAGGAACTCTTCTCCACAAATGATTGACTCTATGAGATCTTGGGTTCTTATTCACAATGCATCAACACATGGTGTGAGCAAAGTGAATGACACACTGAGTAGCAGGAGATGGATTACACATCTCTTTTATCTGCCAATTGCCACTTAAGAGGACTTTACCTGCTTGGCACAAAATTAAACACTCACAAGCATTGCCTCTTAAGGAGGGCTTCAGACAGGTGCCTACCAATAACAGTAGGTCTTCCAGACTACATGAAGATTAGAGACTATACCTAAGTGGTTAAGCAACCAAGCAAAAGCAAATTTCAAATGAACTTAAAGCAACTTAAGTACCTGTGGAAACACTAAACAAATCAGTACAATACTCAGACAAACAGACAACAGTCAATAAGCAACAGGCAATCCCAATGTACAAAATGTGTAAGCCATAAGGCAAACTCAAATGAGTTAGCATCAACCTACAAAACACACAAGTGTTAGCAATCAAAAGCAAACATTAATATTCACATGATGAAGCATCATCAACTATGGAACTTGGATGCTTAAACCTGAAATCAAAACTCAAATATAAGCAACAAACCACTAGGTCAAAGCCTAGGGTCAAAGATGGAGAAAAAATTCAAAACAGAAGCTGAAATTCAACAAAGTGCAACTTCAAACACATATTGACATATCCTAAAAAGGCTCACATCAAAATCAACCATCAAATGCATTTCATGATCAAAAGAAGTTCAAGGCAATTTCAAAGCTCATATGTGATCATCATGAATGAAAAATTCAAATCAAAACACAGATGATTCAAATAAATCTGGAAAAATTCATGAACATTCAAGACATATAACATGATCCACATACAAAAAATCAGAAGAATCAGAGATCATTTGGCATGGAAATCACATGGTACAAGTTGGACATTCAAAGGTGTGACACAAATTGTCACACCAAGTTAACACATGCATAAAACAGAAATGGTAATTGAGAAAAATGTCAAACCAAAACCAAAATGTCAAGCAATGTGTCTAGAATCAACATGCAAAATTTCAAGTTCATTATATTAAAAACAAGCATTTCACAATGAGATAAGTAAGGCAAGGTCACAATTAGACATATGATCAATCAACCTAGGACAAATTAATTTTCCAGCCAGGCACAACTTTGGAAATCATGATCATAAAAAACTAGACAGAATGAAGATCATTTTGCAAAAAATTGGGATGAAATTGGATGAGTTTTCAATTTGTTATGATTTTTCTAAGTTGAGGAAAAAATTTGAAATCAAATGAACCAAGCATGGCCAAATAGGGAGGGAAACATGGAAAATGGAAGGCAATTTGAAAATTTCACTCGGCCAAGATCGAACCTGGCACGAATTCAAATATGCGCGCTAAGCCTAAAACGACAGCGTTTTGACTTAAGCCCTAGCGCTGGAAACAATTCCCAGAATTCGTAGCTAAACATGAACAGTGGTAGCAAAATCGTAGCAAATTCAAAGCGAATCTGGAAACGTGATGATCTTCATAGGTTGAAGATGAAGATTGCATGAACTTCATGCGCCAATTCCAGATTTTTCAGAAAACGTCCAAAAATCAAAAAAATTAACACCAAACGATTCATCATTTCATGCTCATGCAAGATCAAACAACAATTAAACATGAATCATCATAACAAGCTCAGATCGAAGGAAATAAGATTTGTGCACAAAACTTCAAACACATGTATCTTCATGAATAATGCACCATTTCACTCAATTTTCATATCAAAATCATCACCAAGCCAAGATCTACACAAATATCATAATGAATTCAAGAATAATTGAAATCGAATCCTGACCTCTTGAAGAACAGCAAACTGGAATCGTGTGCTATAAAGCTCAGCAATGCCTCAAATCTCTCCTACAATGCTAGTTGATGTGATTGATGATGGATTGGATGCTCCAGCATGCACGAATTTAGCTCAATTTGCAAACTCCATTGAACCTTCAAGCTTCGAGTATGGTCCAAACTGGCATGATTCCTTCCAATTCCATGTCCAATTTGCTTCAAGAACACTTCCTAATCATGAATCCATCAATAGAAATGGCTTTTGTGTGAAGAATTTGGAAATATTTTTGAGAGAAAAAATTTGTTGATTTTGAATCTAGATCTGAAAACTGTGGTTAATGATGAATGCAATTATGATTAACCTTATATATCACTTGCTAATGATGCTGAAAACCTGTTTAAGCCAAAACCAATTAGGATTAACAAGTTATGAGGTGTATGTACAAAATGGATTTTCACCCCCATGCATGAAATGCATGCGTGAACAGTGCACAATGCTGATCCAAAACCACTTAAACAAGGCCCATGCAAGTTTTGGAATTGATATTTTATGCATATGATTAACCAAATTGATTTTATGAAATTTTCCTTCAAAAACTTCATGAATGAGCACATGAGTATGCAAGTGAAATTCATGCCATGTAATGAGATGTTTGGAAAGTGCATGTCATGATGAACAAAATGCCAAAAGAACCACCCAAATTGGAGCCTTGGTTCAAAAGTTATGCCCATTTGAATTTTTGAACACACTTTGCCATGATTTGATCATATCTCCTCAACCACACATCATAAATCCATGATATTGGACATTTTGGAAATGGGAGAGAAAGATCTACAACTTTCATGTTCAACAAAATTTCATTTGAAGCTTTTTTGATGATGTAACATTGAGTTGAAGTTGGTCCAAAACCTTTCCATTTTTGGAAAGTTCAAATTATGGGTCACTTTCTATTTTTGGAAATTTTTGACTGGACCTCAAATTCTTCAATGTGAGTGTTTGAAATGTCAAATGAGACTTGTTTGAACATGAATGAAGTATTTCTAATCACTTCCCACCTCCAAATCCACAGTTGACTTTGTAGTTGACCTTCTAGGTCTTCAGTTGACTTGAGAATGTTCTGAGGAAATTCAAGCCTCTAACACTTGGGATTTTGTTTCAAAATGGCATCACAACTCATGTGAACTCTTGTGAATGATTGTAGGGTCCAAATCTCAAGAATAACCACCATCTATTGCTCAATGAATGCCTTTGATTGCCTTGACCTGTTATTGCTTCATCTGCAAGACAAAGGTTAGATGACATATTTTTGTACTTTTGGTTAGTGATTAAAAAGAAAAGCAATGACATATAAATGCAAGGAATGCTTTGTGATCAAGAACCATTCTCAAAAAGATATCCCACCCACAGGGAAGGAAGCAAGGTGTCCAATGATCCTTGAGGCAATGCAATGATATGATATGATGCCATGAGGGATCTTAGGGACAAAATTGGGGTCTTACAACGACCAATTCATTTCTAGTTGAGCTCATCAAGGATTTGCACCCATCATTGGGCCTTACATGCGCCTATACAGCCCATGCAAGGAGAATTCAAATCCCATGCACACGAGGGAACCATGCTTGCCAATCCATTTCAGCTATAAATAAGTGTTCATTCCCATTCATTTTTAAACCAAGTGGAGATCTGAATTGCTGCTGAATTGAAATCCCAACCCTCACTAAAGGAATTTTCATTTCAGAGGTAGAACCTCAAACTTTTTTGATCTAGATCTTGCAATTCAATGTGATTTTCTTTGGTTTGTGTGGTTTTCTGAAGTCCTCTCATTTGAGGCAAGCAAATGGTGGTCTTAATTGTTCAAATTGTGCCATTCCATTTAACACACCATGATTTTCAAGCTCAAATTTCTCTCTAAATAGGAATGGTGAGGATGATCCATGGTTACAGTGGTGATGTACATCACCTAAGCTTCATTTTGATGTCCTTACATTTCATTTTCATTGCAATTTATTTTCCTGCGCGTGGTGGCCGGAAACTGTTGGATCACCGGAGAAGATGGTGGTTTCCACCACCATCCCCACGTGTTTGAGTCCCAACCATTGGATCATGCTTCCACGTTATAATCTTGGCCATTCCATATGTTGACTTGTTTTAATGCCCTGTGTTGCGCGCTTGACTCAAGTGTACAATGCATCCGCGCCTCTGAGCCATGTGATCCATGCCACGTCAATTAATGAAATGATCTGATGGCGCTGGATTTTTTCTATTTTCCTTATTTTCTTTTAATTTCAGTTAATTCCTTTTATTTTCAAAAATTCATAAATATTTTATTTGAAGTCACAAAAATATGAGACCAATGCCAAAAATTTTCTTGAAAAATCTAGTTTCATATTTGTAGCACCTCAAATTTGCACCTCCCATTTGTATATACATTTTCATGTTTAGGTCATTAACATTGCATAGGTCATTGCATAGTCCATCATGTCATCAGGCAAGACTGGTCAGGAGATTCAGTTGTGCAAGGCAACAAGGGCATTCTCCAGGAGATCAAAGCCCTAGGGTTGGTACAATGAGTTCATGTAACCCAAGGATCATTTTGAAGTGGTTTGGCCAAGAATTGAAGGCTCAGAGCTCATCAGTCCATGTGCAAAACATCTGAAACCCTAAAAAGTCAACAGAAGTCAACTGTCAATTCAACTATGGATTGGGAGTGGGAAATGGTTAGAGAGGCCTCATTCATGTGCAAACAAGTCTCATTTGACATTTCAAACATCAACATTGAAGAATTTGAAGTCAGATCAAGACTTTCCAAAAATAGCAGGTGACCTGTAATTTGAACTTTCCCAAAATGGAAAGGTTTTAGATCAACTTCAACTCAAGATTACATCATCAAGAAAGCTTCAAATGAAATTTTGTCCAACATGAAAGTTGAAGATCTTTCTCTCCCATTTCCAAAAAGTCCAAGCTCATGGATTTCTCATGTGTGGTTGAGGAGATATGGTTCAATCATGGCAAAGTGTGGTTTAGACTTCAAATGAGCATAACTTTCAAACCAAAGCTCCAAATTGGATGACTCTTTTTGCATTCTTCTCCTTTTGACCTCTAGTTTCCAAATCATGCCTTGAATTGCACAAATTATATTCACATGAGCATTTGGTAAATCATTGGATTTTTGGAGGGAAAATATGAAATTCAAATTTTGTGCACCATTTGAATATTTCACCATTACCATTGGCTCCAAAATGTTTTTTAAGTGAAAATGAGTATAATTTCGTGCACTATTCATGCATGCACTTCATGCATAGGGTGAAAAGGCCAATTTGCACTTAAACTCCAAAATGACTAATCCACTTTGCATTTGAGTTAAGCATGATTAAAAGAGGATTAGCATGGCATATATAAAGCAAACCCTAACTGTTTCAGCATTAACAACAACTCATTTTTCAGATCTAGATCAAATTTCTCAAAATTTTCTTGAAATTTCTTCACATTCAATCCATTTCTCTTGCTTGATTCTGGTTCCTGAAGTGTTACTGAGGAGATTGGCACGTGGATTTGAAGAAAACAGAGCTGCATTAAAGCATTCTTGAAGTTTGAAGCAACAATGGTGATTTGAAATTCTGATAGATTCGTGCACAGTTGAGCTGCAATTTCTCTTCCAATCACTTATGCAAGCATCCTAGAGGAACTTTGAAGCATCACAAAGCCTTGAACCACACGAATTCCAGATCTGCACTTCAAGAGGTTACAAATCAATCCTCTTAATTCTCAAAATTCTTGTGATATAGTTGTAGATCTTGTTGTTGTGGTCATGCTGAGCTTCGAATCATAAAATTTCATGCATCATTGAGTGAATTAGGTTGATTTCAAGTTTCATGTATGAATGTTCTTGTGTTCGATTTGCTCTCCACATGTGGAATTAGGCTAAACCATGCATGAATTCGTGATCCTTGATGAAGGATTTACACAATGATGTGTTTGATTTTAAATTCTGGTAAATTTGTTCTTGATGTTCTTGAGATGCTTCACTGTTCATGAATGCGTGAGGAAGAAGATGATATTGTTGCATAGGCCACGATTTTAATCCATAGAGAACAGTTTTCTGGATTTTGCATGTGTTTGCTAGGGCATGCTTTTTGATTCGTCCATGTCAGCGCCATGCAAGCAATTCCATTGGCTCAGGAATGGTTGACCGCGCGTTGAATGCCACTGGGATTAATGAAATGCTGCGTTTCAATCCCTGGCGCGCCAATTATTTCAAATCCGCTCCGTGTTCGATTCCCAGCCACGCCAGTTTTTCAAATGCTTTCATGATTTTCTCACTTTCCCTCCTATTTCATATGCTTGCTTCACATGCATTTTTTTTATTTTCTCTTCAAATTCACAAAATCATATCAAAATTGAAAATTGATCCAAAAATTATGAGGTTTTTTGCATTGTATTCCTTATTTTGTCTGTTATTTTGTGATCACTAAAATGAAAATTGTGCTTGGATGGATACTTTTTGGTGCTAGGATGATTGAACATGTATCCATATTTGACCTTGCCATGCTATATCCTTGGTGAAATGCTGGTTTTGATCCAATGAATCTGAAAATTTGCATGATGAAACTAGACTCATTGATTGATATTTTGGTGTTGATTTGGTATTTTTATCACTTACCATTTCTATTTTATGAATGTGCTAAGTTGGTGTGACAATTTGTGTCACACCTTGTGATGTTCAACTTGATTGATGTGTTTGCCATGCCAAATGATATCCAATTGCCTTGATTTTTTGTGTGATGCATACTATAGATGTTGTGATTGCTCATGAGTTTTGTTCGAATTTTTGGGATCATTTCTGATTTAATTGAGATTTTTCATTCTGGTTGGTCACATTTGAGCTTTAAAATTGCCTTGAACTTCATTTGATCATGAAATGCTTGTTTCTTATCCAATGCTTCTGAATTTTTGCATACTATTTCTAGACATGTTGAGTGTTGTTTTGGATTTGGTTTGAGGCTTTTACCATGATCCATCCCTGTTTTATGCCTATGCTAACTTGGTGTGACAATTTGTGTCACACATGTGCTTGTTGTGCTTGTCTTGACTTATGCTATGTGATTGCCATGCTTAATGATGTCCAATGCCTCTAATTTTTTGTGTGATGATCATGTTGTATGTCTTGTTTACTAATGAATTTTGCCAAGATTATTTGAATCATTTTTGATTTAATGTGCATTTATTTCTTCTGATGTCACAATGTGGTCACAATTTGCATACCTTGCCATGTTTGGTTCATGAAATGCTTTTGGTTAATGATATTGATATGGGACCTTTTGGAATGTGTTCTTGATTGAATGAAGTTGATTCATGTTAAATTTCATTTCTATTTTGAATGTTTGACCTACTTTTGACCCTAGGCTTTGACCTAGTGGTTTGGACTCACTATTTGGATTGTGGATTTCAGGTTAAGAAGCACATTACCATGGTTGAAGTGGTTCACTCATTTGGATTGATTAGTTGATTGATGTTGGCTAACCTTATGTTGCTTTGTAGGTTGATGCCAAGTCATTTGTGTTGTGCCTATTGGCTTGTGGCTTGCACATTGTTGCCTAATGCTTATCTGTCTGATTGTGTGATTGACTGTTGTCTGTCTGATTGTTTGACTTGTAAACTGATTGATTTAGATTTTTTCAGGTACCTAAGTTGCTTTGAGTTCTTTTGAACTTGATTTTGCTTTGCTTGGTTGCTTAACCACTGAGGTATAACTCTTTGACTTCATGTAGTCTGGAAGACCTGTCCTGTTATGTGGGCAGGCACCTGTCTGAAGCCCTCCTTAAGAGGCAATGCTTGTGTTTGTTTATCTTTGTGCCAAGCAGGAAAAGTCCTCTTATGAGGCAATTGGCAGATAAAAGAGATGTGTAATCCATCTCATGCTACTCAGTGTGTCATTCACTTTGCTCACACACCATGTGTTGATGCATTGTGGATATTAACCCAAGATCTTTGTTGTGTCAGTCATATGTGGAGAAGAGTTCCTACTTTCTGAACTCCCACACCTTCTATTGTTTGAAGCTCTCCCAGGCCAGGGATAAGAGCTGTGAGGTCTTACCCTAACTTCCCATTTCATCTACTTCACCCTAACTCTCAATGTTAGGGTTAAGAGCTAACTACACCCGATTCCAGTTGGCTTGTGTCTCACAGCCTAACCTTGTATGAGCCCAATTGTGTGCATATAGTGTGTGTGCTTGCTTTGTGTGCTTGTTGTTGGTGTAAGCCCTATAGGCCAATATTTTTGGTACTTGTATCGAATTATTTATTAATAATAAAAGGCATTTTCTTTATTATGGTTGATTAATAAAGTCCCTAGAATAGATAGTCCGTTTAATGTATTAAGTGTGACTTAATCATGAGAACACATTAAACATAAGGGCACTGTTCTTAAAGTATCCGTAGTCGAGCTTTAATGTGAAGTGGGATAACATTAAAGCATTACGACTATTATGTTTGTAGACTGATGATCACATCTCATGGATCATGGATAAAGAGTTATCAAGTCTTAAACATAGGTATGGATATTAGGAGTAATATTTATACCGGATTGACCCGCTATGAGAATACTATATAGAAAGTTATGTAAAAGTGTCATAAGTTATTCTCATGGTGATAATAGTGTATACCACTCTTCGACCTGAAACCACTATGGATCCTAGATGTAGAGTCGAGTGCTTTATTGCTGATCCAACATTGTCCGTAACTGGATAACCATAAAGACAGTTGATGGGTACTCCACGAAGCATGCTGAGGGACATGAGTGTCCTAGATGGAATTTGCCAATCCTGCGTAACAGGATAAATGTCTATGGGCCCAATATTGAACTGGACAAGGGTGACACGGTCTATACCTTGTGTTCAATATAGACATAAGGGCAAAGGGGTAATTATACACATAATTATTATCACAGGAGGTTTTGTCAGATCACATGACATTTTCGTGACTTGGGTAGCAGTGATGTGTTGCTAGATACCGCTCACTGTTTATTATGTTAAATGTGTGATTTAATATAATTGCCAACGTCGCGAAAACCTATAGGGTCACACACAAAGGACGGATTGATGAGAGATAGAATAATTAAGGAACATCGTAAGGTACGGTTGTAACACCCCAATTAAAATAAGCTAATTATTTAATTTAAATTAATATTTTATTTATTAATTTAATTGAATAATTGGAAGTTTGGATTAATATTATTATTTTTGGAATAATAATTATTGGGATTATTATTAGTGGATTATTATTTTATAATTGGAATAAAAGTGGAAATCAGTAAAAAGGTCCCATTTGGTAAAAAGGTTTATTGTTTCACGTGAAAAGGGAAAAGAGGCAGAACGTGGAAAAGGGCAAAAAGAGAACCAGAGAACAAGGGTTGAAGGGAGGAAAAGCTTGAAGCTGCAGAATTTGCCGGATTAACTCAGGTAAGGGGGGTTTATCATCAATTGACGGGTATTATGGGATGATATGTACTGGGTAGTAATACACTATTGTTTACCTCTGATTGGATAATATATGTTGAATTTGTGAACTATGAGATGAACGAAAATTTGATTACAATTGACGAAATTCGTAGGAATTAGAGGTAGAGAGGTTAGCAAATTATGAAATCGAAAGTGTATGATTCGTGTTAGATGATATGAATGAATTATGTGTAAAATTTGGACTGTAGAAGGTTGAATTGGATAGATCTCGTAGTAGAGGAAGCCATTGCAGATCTGGGAGCTCTGGTCTCTGGTCATACCCGTATGGCACTAGGCAATACGCGTATGAGATGTTGGTACGCGTATGGGGGGAAGCCTTACGCGTATGGGAGAAAAAGATGACATTTTGAACGTAAATTGGTCTCTGTTGGTACGCGTAATGGGAGATTGTTACGCGTAGCATACGCGTATGAGACAGGTGATACGCGTATGAGTTGGGCGAGGAAATGCGCAATACGCGTAAGAGAGTGGGCATTACGCGTATGGAGTTGGCCAGGTTTGGGCAATACGCGTATGGCATGGGCAGTACGCGTATGGGCAGAGTTGGGATTTTCCTGAACTGTTGTTGTGCAGTTTTGGTTGTTTAGGCTGAGTGATGCGACTTAGCTGAGGTATGATGTGATAGGGATCATTTCCCGTTGTTTTGAGTAGCATAGGTATTAGTAGAGTGTGCTAATACTGTGTTTGATTATGTGGCATGATATAATATGCTTTTGTGATAAATTGTGTTGACAATGTGTGATGGAATACATGATGTTGTGAATGTATGCATTTGTGAATAGACTATCTTATGGCTTAGAGTGTGAGCATGTGTCTATTCTTGATTATTGTTGATGTTGCATTGCTAGGTGATTAGCATGCATATTGTGGCCTTCGGGTGGTAGCTAATTCCCATGGTGAGGAATTAGTGAGTTTAGTCATTATTGGACTGTTGTGATTGTTGCATGCTAGGTGAGTAGCGTGCATTTCATGGCCCATTTGGGGTGGTAGCTAATTCCCATGGTGAGGAATTAGTGAGTGAGTCACTATGTCTCAAATGAGTGGGACTAGTGAGCTTGGTAGCCGTGCCTGGATTTGGACGGTGAGGTTGAACTATAGGTTCACAACATAGTCGGTACCGCATGCATAGAGTCTCATTGCATAATGAATGTATGGCATATAATATGAATGGATGTATTCCAATATTATATGTGTGTCGTGTGTTGGGTGTTTGATATTGAGTATGATTTGAGATTATACATATGCTATATGTTCCTGTTGAGTATGATGTTTGAACGGATATTGCTGTTGCTGAATGTATAGTCTGATTAGGGTGAATTAATGTGTTAATTACTTGGCATTACCTGTTGTTCTATAATGCTTATTATATTGATTGAGGAACTCACCCTTACACCTATTTTTCAGGTAACGAGAAATGAGTTGAGTAGAAGCTAATGCTTGGAGTCTAGAGTAATTTCTTATGGGTCATGCTCTGATAGATGTAACATCGGGAGGGGATGTTTTAATTAATTTGATATTGGTTGTTGAATGATTTACATGTATTGTGTTACATGTTTTACATTGATGTTGGATTTTATTCCGCTGCGAATTATGCAAAGAACCTTATTTTGATTAAATAAATGAGCATGACAGGACATTTTGATAATTGTTGTGAAATGATTGTGTGACACCCTTCGGGGCATAATTACTCTGATTGATATGTTATTATTTTAATTAAATATTTTTGGGGTATTTAGAAGGGTGTTACATTAGTGGTATCAGAGCATAGTCGGTCGTGTCGAGTCGTAATTATTCTGTTTCCCCTGTACGGGATAGGTGTTGTTTAACCCTATCAGTACTTATTGTTTTAGCTTGTTGGGTTTTCAGAATAGAGATGGCTGGAAGAGGTAGAGATGATGCTGCGATTGCTGAGGCTCTGGGTATGCTAGCTGGAGTACTTGGAGGAAATCCGAATGTTATGGGAATGGGGGCTGCTCGTCAGTTGAGTGAGTTCCAGAAGAACAATCCTCCAATGTTCAAGGGAGCATACGATCCAGATGGTGCTCAGAAGTGGTTGAAGGAGATAGAAAGGATCTTCAGAGTAACTGAGTGTGCTGATAATCAGAAGGTCAGGTTCGGTACACATATGCTGTCAGAAGAAGCTGATGATTGGTGGGTTGCTACCCGCACTGAGTTGGAAGCTGCTGGAGATGCTGAGATTACTTGGGCTGTGTTCAGAGAGAGATTTCTGAGGAAGTATTTTCCCGAGGATGTCAGAGGAAAGAAGGAGATAGAGTTCTTGGAATTGAAGCAGGGTAACAGGTCTGTTACGGAGTATGCTGCCAAGTTCACAGAACTGTCAAAGTATTATACTCCCTATGCTGAGGCTGCTGGGGAATTTTCAAAGTGTGTGAAGTTTGAGAACGGGTTGCGTCCCGAGATCAAGCAGGCTATTGGATATCAAAGGATTAGAGTGTTTTCTGATTTGGTTGACTGTTGCAGGATTTTTGAACAGGATTCCAAGGCCAGAGCTGAGAGCTATCAGCAGAGGGTTGATAGGAAAGGTAAGAATCAGATTGATCGTGGAAAACCGTATGCAACTGGCAAAGGTTTTCAGAGGCAGAGTGGGATGAAGAGGCCTAGTGGGGGAGACTCTAGTGCTCCTGCTAAGTGTTACCGATGTGGTCAGGCTGGACATCGTATCCATGAGTGTACCAGTGCTGAGAAGAAATGTTTCAAGTGCGGAAAAGGTGGTCACTTGGCTGCAGACTGCCGGTTGAAGACTGTGACTTGTTTCAACTGTGGAGAGTTGGGTCATATCAGTCCACAGTGTCCTAAGCCGAAGAAAGAGAATCAGTCAGGAGGCAAGGTTTTTGCTTTATCAGGTTCTGAGACTTTTGCAGATGATCGTTTGATCCGAGGTACGTGTTATATTAATGGCTTTCCTCTTGTAGCTATTATTGACACAGGTGCGACTCATTCTTTTATATCCTTGGATTGTGCTGTGAAACTTAAGTTAGAGATATCTGAGATGTTGGGTAGTATGGTGATTGATACTCCTGCGAAGGGTTCAGTGACTACTACTTCTGTTTGTTTGAATTGTCCTTTGAGTATTTTTGGTAGAGCCTTTGGGATAGATCTTGTGTGTCTTCCATTAGTGCAGATTGACGTTATTCTGGGTATGAACTGGTTGGTGTTCAACCGAGTTTCTATCAACTGTTTTGATAAGACTGTGATATTTCCTGAGATTGAAGAAGGAAAGAGTTTGTTTCTATCAGCCAGGCAGGTGAATGAGGAAGTGGCAGATGGGGCAGAGTTGTTTATGCTGTTAGCGACTTTGGAAGCTAAAGATAAACTGGTGATTGGCGATCTAGCTGTAGTGTGTGATTTTCCTGATGTGTTTCCGGAAGAAGTGAATGAATTGCCACCAGAACGTGAAGTTGAGTTCTCGATTGATTTGGTACCTGGTACTAGACCGATATCGATGGCTCCGTATCGTATGTCTGCTGTTGAGTTAGCTGAATTGAAGAGTCAGTTGGAAGATTTGTTGGATAAGAAATTTATTCGTCCGAGTGTGTCACCGTGGGGTGCACCAGTGCTATTGGTTAAGAAGAAGGAAGGTACTATGAGGTTGTGTGTGGACTACAGGCAATTGAATAAAGTGACGATCAAGAATCGGTATCCTTTACCGAGGATTGATGATTTGATGGATCAATTGGTTGGTGCTAGTGTGTTCAGCAAGATAGACTTGAGATCTGGGTATCATCAGATACGTGTGAAAACTGAGGATATTCAGAAGACTGCTTTCAGAACAAGGTATGGACATTATGAGTATTCTGTAATGCCTTTTGGTGTGACTAATGCGCCTGGAGTATTCATGGAGTATATGAATAGGATTTTCCATCCGTATCTAGATCAGTTCGTTGTGGTGTTTATTGATGACATTTTGGTGTATTCGAAATCTGAAGAAGAGCATGCTGAGCATTTGAGAGTGGCTTTGGGGGTTCTAAGAGAAAAGAAGCTGTTTGCTAAACTGTCAAAGTGTGAATTTTGGTTAGAAGAGGTTAGTTTTCTTGGGCATGTGATTTCAAGAGGTGGTGTTGCTGTTGATCCTTCTAAGATAGAAGCGGTGTCTAAGTGGAAAGCTCCGAAGTCAGTTTCTGAGATAAGAAGTTTTCTCGGTTTGGCTGGTTATTACAGGAAGTTCATTGAGGGATTTTCTAAGTTGGCGTTACCGTTGACAATGTTGACTAGAAAGGGGCAAGCGTTTGTTTGGGACTCAAAATGTGAAGAAGGTTTCCAAGAGTTAAAGAGAAGGTTAACTACTGCTCCTATTCTGATATTACCGAGTTCGTCGGAACTATTTGAGGTTTATTATGACGCTTCATTGTTGGGTTTAGGTGGTGTGTTGATGCAGAATAAGCAGGTTATAGCTTATGCTTCGAGACAACTGAGGATTCATGAGAGGAACTATCCGACGCATGATTTAGAGTTGGCAGCTGTGGTATTTGTTCTGAAGTTATGGAGGCATTATTTGTATGGGTCGAGATTTGAAGTTTTCAGTGACCATAAGAGTTTAAAGTATTTGTTTGATCAGAAAGAGCTGAATATGAGACAGAGAAGATGGTTAGAATTTTTGAAGGATTATGACTTTGGTTTGCATTACCATCCGGGTAAAGCAAATGTAGTAGCTGATGCATTGAGTCGGAAATCATTGCATATGTCTATGTTGATGGTTAAGGAATTGGATTTAATTGAACAGTTTAGAGACTTGAGTTTGGTGTGTGAGAGTACTCACAATAGTGTTAAATTAGGAATGCTGAAGTTAACGAGTGGTATTCTGGATGAGATCAGAGAGGGTCAGAAATCCGACATGCTTTTGGTTGATAAGTTGACTTTAGTGAATCAAGGTCAAGGTGGTGAATTCCGAGTTGATGAGAATGGTGTTTTGCGATTTGGTGACCGGGTGTGTATTCCGGATGTTGCCGAGCTTAAGAAGAGTATTCTTGAAGAAGGACATCGTAGTGGCTTGAGTATTCATCCTGGAGCTACGAAGATGTATCATGATTTGAAAAGGTTATTTTGGTGGCCGGGAATGAAAAGAGAAATTGCAAGTTTTGTGTATTCCTGTTTGACTTGTCAGAAGTCGAAGATTGAGCATCAGAAGCCGTCTGGGCTAATGCAACCGTCGGCTATTCCAGAGTGGAAGTGGGATAGTATCAGTATGGATTTTGTTTCTGGTTTACCGAGGACAAGTAAGAATTTTGAGGCTATTTGGGTGATTGTTGATAGATTGACGAAGTCGGCTCATTTCATTCCGATCAGAATGGATTATCCGTTAGAGAGGTTGGCTGAGTTGTATATTGAGAAGATTGTAAGTTTGCATGGTATTCCGTCGAGTATTGTTTCGGACAGAGATCCTAGATTTACATCGAAGTTCTGGGAAGGTTTGCAGAAGGCTTTGGGAACTAAGCTGAGATTAAGTTCTGCATATTATCCGCAGACTGATGGTCAGACTGAGAGGACGATTCAGTCACTAGAGGATCTTTTGAGAGCTTGTGTTTTGGAAAAAGGAGGTGCTTGGGATAGTTATTTGCCTTTGATTGAGTTTACCTACAACAATAGTTTTCATTCGAGCATTGGTATGGCACCGTTTGAAGCTTTGTATGGTAGGAGATGTCGGACACCTTTATGTTGGTATGAGTCCGGTGAGAGTGCTGTAGTTGGACCGGAGATTGTTCAACAAACTACGGAAAAGATTAAGATGATTCAGGAGAAGATGAGAATTGCTCAGAGTCGTCAGAAGAGTTATCATGATAAGAGGAGGAAGTCCCTTGAGTTCCAAGAAGGAGACCATGTGTTTCTTCGTGTTACTCCGATAACCGGTGTTGGTCGAGCTTTGAAGTCGAAGAAGTTGACACCTCGATTTATTGGTCCTTATCAGGTTTTGGAGAGGATAGGAGAGGTAGCCTATCGTATCGCTTTACCGCCGTCGCTTGCGAATTTGCATGATGTTTTTCATGTGTCTCAGTTGAGGAGATACATTCATGATCCGTCGCATGTCGTCCAAGTAGATGATGTACAGGTGAGAGATAACCTGACTGTGGAAGCATCACCTATGGGGATCGAGGATCGAGAGTTGAAGCAGTTGCGGGGTAAAGAGATTGCCTTGGTGAAGGTAGCTTGGGGAGGACCAGCAGGTGGCAATGTGACTTGGGAACTTGAGAGTCAGATGAAGGAGTCTTATCCAGAGTTGTTTGCTTGAGGTATGTTTTCGAGGACGAAAACTCTTTTAGTGGGGGAGAGTTGTAACACCCCAATTAAAATAAGCTAATTATTTAATTTAAATTAATATTTTATTTATTAATTTAATTGAATAATTGGAAGTTTGGATTAATATTATTATTTTTGGAATAATAATTATTGGGATTATTATTAGTGGATTATTATTTTATAATTGGAATAAAAGTGGAAATCAGTAAAAAGGTCCCATTTGGTAAAAAGGTTTATTGTTTCACGTGAAAAGGGAAAAGAGGCAGAACGTGGAAAAGGGCAAAAAGAGAACCAGAGAACAAGGGTTGAAGGGAGGAAAAGCTTGAAGCTGCAGAATTTGCCGGATTAACTCAGGTAAGGGGGGTTTATCATCAATTGACGGGTATTATGGGATGATATGTACTGGGTAGTAATACACTATTGTTTACCTCTGATTGGATAATATATGTTGAATTTGTGAACTATGAGATGAACGAAAATTTGATTACAATTGACGAAATTCGTAGGAATTAGAGGTAGAGAGGTTAGCAAATTATGAAATCGAAAGTGTATGATTCGTGTTAGATGATATGAATGAATTATGTGTAAAATTTGGACTGTAGAAGGTTGAATTGGATAGATCTCGTAGTAGAGGAAGCCATTGCAGATCTGGGAGCTCTGGTCTCTGGTCATACGCGTATGGCACTAGGCAATACGCGTATGAGATGTTGGTACGCGTATGGGGGGAAGCCTTACGCGTATGGGAGAAAAAGATGACATTTTGAACGTAAATTGGTCTCTGTTGGTACGCGTAATGGGAGATTGTTACGCGTAGCATACGCGTATGAGACAGGTGATACGCGTATGAGTTGGGCGAGGAAATGCGCAATACGCGTAAGAGAGTGGGCATTACGCGTATGGAGTTGGCCAGGTTTGGGCAATACGCGTATGGCATGGGCAGTACGCGTATGGGCAGAGTTGGGATTTTCCTGAACTGTTGTTGTGCAGTTTTGGTTGTTTAGGCTGAGTGATGCGACTTAGCTGAGGTATGATGTGATAGGGATCATTTCCCGTTGTTTTGAGTAGCATAGGTATTAGTAGAGTGTGCTAATACTGTGTTTGATTATGTGGCATGATATAATATGCTTTTGTGATAAATTGTGTTGACAATGTGTGATGGAATACATGATGTTGTGAATGTATGCATTTGTGAATAGACTATCTTATGGCTTAGAGTGTGAGCATGTGTCTATTCTTGATTATTGTTGATGTTGCATTGCTAGGTGATTAGCATGCATATTGTGGCCTTCGGGTGGTAGCTAATTCCCATGGTGAGGAATTAGTGAGTTTAGTCATTATTGGACTGTTGTGATTGTTGCATGCTAGGTGAGTAGCGTGCATTTCATGGCCCATTTGGGGTGGTAGCTAATTCCCATGGTGAGGAATTAGTGAGTGAGTCACTATGTCTCAAATGAGTGGGACTAGTGAGCTTGGTAGCCGTGCCTGGATTTGGACGGTGAGGTTGAACTATAGGTTCACAACATAGTCGGTACCGCATGCATAGAGTCTCATTGCATAATGAATGTATGGCATATAATATGAATGGATGTATTCCAATATTATATGTGTGTCGTGTGTTGGGTGTTTGATATTGAGTATGATTTGAGATTATACATATGCTATATGTTCCTGTTGAGTATGATGTTTGAACGGATATTGCTGTTGCTGAATGTATAGTCTGATTAGGGTGAATTAATGTGTTAATTACTTGGCATTACCTGTTGTTCTATAATGCTTATTATATTGATTGAGGAACTCACCCTTACACCTATTTTTCAGGTAACGAGAAATGAGTTGAGTAGAAGCTAATGCTTGGAGTCTAGAGTAATTTCTTATGGGTCATGCTCTGATAGATGTAACATCGGGAGGGGATGTTTTAATTAATTTGATATTGGTTGTTGAATGATTTACATGTATTGTGTTACATGTTTTACATTGATGTTGGATTTTATTCCGCTGCGAATTATGCAAAGAACCTTATTTTGATTAAATAAATGAGCATGACAGGACATTTTGATAATTGTTGTGAAATGATTGTGTGACACCCTTCGGGGCATAGTTACTCTGATTGATATGTTATTATTTTAATTAAATATTTTTGGGGTATTTAGAAGGGTGTTACAACGGTCACTTAAGTGGAAACGAAATATGGTAAGGTACCAAATACTTAAGTGATTTTGGCATATTATGAGATATGGGCAAAATACACTTAAGTGGGCTTTTTGGCTTGAAGCCCACACAAGTGGTTCTATAAATAGAACCCCTTGGGTAGAAGCATTCACATTCCACTCAGACAGAAATTCAAGTAGAGACTTGGAATTTTGTTTCCCTCTTTCTCTCACTCAAAGCCTTCATTCATAACAGCTAGCACTGCGATTGAAGGAATCCGTTCGTGTGGACTGAGTAGAGACGTTGTCATCGTTCAACGTTCGTGATCGCCCCGTGGATCTGTATCAAAGGTTTTGATCATTATCAGAGATCTGCACCAAAGGTTTGAATCGCCACAAGAGGTAACGATTCTATCACTGATCATGCCCATTCGTAAGGATCACTAAATGGAGAAATTTTAAATTCCGCTGCGCCTTGGATGGCTATTCTCCAACAGTGGTATCAGAGCCTGGTTACGAAACCATGAATCTGATATCTGTTTTTGTTATGTAATAATATGATTAAAACATAATGAATCATAAATTAAATTGAGATCGATCAAGTTACATATATGTGATATATGTAACCCTGATGCAAAATACATTATATATGATATAATGTTCTTGTTTCGTTCATTCAAAAACCTCGATGATTGTTTTCCTTTGAGCGATCAATGGTCGTTTGCTTCTTGGTCCGACATTAGTATGGTGAAGCAATGACGTGTTGATCAATCATACTGAATTAACAATCGAGACGTGTTTGACGGTCTGAAATTGGTGCATTAGGGTTAGTGACGGCACAAGGTATGTGTTGTCAGAGAGTTATGCGATTGGGGTTTGAACGCACAAGAGTTGTGCTTCCTAAACACTTTTTGGAACAGTGTTAACCGGTTAACGCGTATGGTTAACCGGTTAACAGAATGCGAAATAATTTTTTTGAGATTTTCAAACAGTGTTAACCGGTTAACGCATTTGGTTAACCGGTTAACGCAAGGCGGAAAACAGTTTTCCAAGACATTTTCAAATAGTGTTAACCGTTAACGCATTTGGTTAACCGGTTAACGCAAGGCAGAAAACAATTTTTCAGATTTCAAAACAGTGTTAACCGGTTAACGCATATGGTTAACCGGTTAACGCAAGGAAATTTTCGCCCATTCGGCTAACTCAGTGCTTTAAAAGTGTTAAGTGTTGATACGAAAAGCGACATCGATTTTAAATGAATTGTTCATTAAAATGTGATGATCGGTCGTCGAAATTTAATTTGATTAATTAAAGGAATTAATTATAATAATAATAAAGTGTTTATTATTGTCTTGTGGTGATCGGTTATGGCCTTAGTTTTCCTTTGTTTTGTTTTGGATTTTAAAATACGACCTGCGTGTCGTGCCTCTCTCTTAATCTCCCAAATGTAACTTCTTTTCTCATCTCACTCCCTCGTATGTAAAACGAGTTTCTTTCATGTAATGTAATGATATGAAGAAAGCAAAGAAGTCAATGCCAAAGGAGGACAACCTTGAAGATCTTGCTTGGAGAAGCTTAGATCGTTGTAGGTTAGCATTAGGTTCTCTCATTGGCTTGGGAGAACAATTGCGCTAGGGGCCATAACTGTTTCATTTTGTTTGTATGTATGTTGATGCATGTGAATGTATGTTGATGCATGTGAGAGACGGTTTATATGATAAACAAGCCGGTGAGATCAGAAAATTGCAATTCCCTTAAAAACTAAATATTAAGTTTTAAGCTTTCCAAGTTTTAACACTCATCAAGACTAGTATCGAATAATGTAGGTTTCGCCTACGCGAGGTGCATGTTCTACATTAGTAAGGTGCGATGGGATAATTGTAATATCCAACTGTTAAAACAATGGGTCAAACTTAACTAAACAAATTATAATAAGATTATATATATGTTTAGAAGCAAGAGTTGGGAATGATCCATATGATGGATTGGAATAAGGAGTTATTCACCCAACTGAAATTTTCGAGAGTTGTATGAGATACAATTGGAAGGAGTTCCTACCTAAAATAACCTAGTTTTGTGTAATCCGCCTACGCGGACTTAGAACGAAGTGAAATATGGATCTCGACCCACTAGAAAATCTTCCAACGGGATTTTCCGAATCAAATGATGAGGGTCATCTGTTTTGAATAAAATAGTGGGAGCATGTTTAATTAAAGGCCTAATTAAATATGTCAATGATACTTATATTTTCATTAATCCTTGTGTAGATTACCATGACAACAAACACCTCTAACAACATATTGCGATCAAACCCTGAGAAAGAAAAATTGTCTGGGACAAATTTTCTAGATTGGAACCGAGACATGAGGACTGTCCTCAAACATGATAAAGGGAAAGGCAAGGAAGTTGCCAAACCCAAACCCACTAGTGCTGCCTTGAAACCTAGTGGAAGCATAGAAAAGGAAGGCACCTGCTTCCATTGCGGTAAGACCGCACACTGGAAGAGGAACTGCCCAAAGTACCTGGAAGATAGGAAGAAAGGAGTAGAGACTCCAACTTCAAGTATTTTTGTTATTGAAATTAATTTATCTACTTCTGCATCATGGGTATTAGATACTGGATGCGATTCTCACATTTGTACAAATGTGCATGGACTGAAAAGGAGTAGAGATTTGGCAAAAGGAGAAGTCGACCTACGAGTTGGCAATGGAGCAAAGGTTGCTGCCTTAGCCGTAGGAACTTATGAATTGACTTTACCTAGTGGTTTAATAATTCAATTAGAGAACTGTTATTATGTACCAGCAATTAGCAGGAATATTATTTCCGTTTCTTGTTTGGACAAGTTCGGTTTTTCATTCATAATAAAGAACAATTGTTGTTCAATTTATTTGAATGATATATTCTATGCTACTGCTCAAATGAACAATGGATTATATGTCCTTGATCTTGAAGTGCCAATTTATAACATTAATACTAAAAGGATGAAACCTAATGAGTTAAATCCAACTTACCTTTGGCATTGTCGATTAGGCCACATAAATGAGAAACGCATTTCCAAACTCCATAAAGATGGATTGTTGGACTCTTTTGATTATGAATCATATGAGACATGCAGATCTTGTTTAATTGGAAAGATGACAAAATCTCCATTCACAGGAAAAGGTGAAAGAGCTAATGATCTTTTGGCCCTCATACATACTGATGTATGTGGACCACTGAACATACCAGCCAGAGGAGGTTTTCAGTACTTCATCACATTCACTGATGATTTCAGTAGATATGGTTATGTGTATTTAATGAAACACAAATCAGAGTCCTTTGAAAAGTTCAAGGAATTCAAGAATGAAGTACAAAACCAACTGGGTAAGAATATTAAAACTCTTCGATCAGATCGAGGTGGTGAGTATTTAAGCCTAGAGTTTGATGATCATCTGAAAGAGTGTGGGATCCTATCCCAACTCACTCCTCCTGGAACACCCCAATGGAATGGTGTGTCTGAGAGAAGAAATCGAACCCTGTTGGACATGGTCCGATCCATGATGAGTCAAGCCGATCTTCCAAACTCCTTTTGGGGACATGCGCTGTTGACCGCAGCTTACACACTTAACCGTGTTCCATCCAAAAAGGTTGATAAGACACCATATGAGATATGGAGTGGTGAGAAACCACATATGTCTTACATGAAGATTTGGGGTTGCGAAGTTTATGTGAAACGATAAATTTCAACTAAGCTTGAGCCCAAATCTGACAAATGCTTATTTGTGGGATATCCTAAAGAAACAAGAGGATATTACTTCTATAATCCTTCTGAGGGCAAAGTGTTTGTCGCTCGAACTGGAGTTTTCCTAGAAAAGGATTTTATTTCCAAAGGAACCAGTGGGAGGAAAGTAGAGCTTGAAGAAATTCAAGAATCACAAAGCATCGATACACCTATGGAGGAATTAGAGCAGGAAACACAAATGGTTGTGGAAGAGCAACCTGCTCAAGTAGAACAAGACCAACGTAGGTCAGGCAGGATACGTCCCTTACCTGAGAGATATGGATATCTCATAACAGATCAAGGTGATGTATTGCTCATGGATCAAGATGAGCCTGTGACCTACCAAGAGGCCATAACTGGTCCCGAGTCTGAGAAGTGGCTAGAGGCCATGAAATCTGAAATAGATTCCATGTACACGAACCAAGTTTGGAACTTGGTAGAGCCTCCTGTAGGAGTTAATCCTATAGGATGCAAGTGGGTCTTCAAAAAGAAGACTGACATGGATGGTAAGGTACATACCTATAAGGCAAGACTGGTTGCAAAAGGATATAAACAAATTCATGGTGTTGACTATGATGAAACCTTTTCACCAGTTGCAATGCTTAAATCTATTCGGATTTTACTTGCTATCGCTGCATATCATGATTATGAAATATGGCAGATGGATGTCAAAACTGCTTTCCTTAATGGGAATCTTCTTGAGGATGTGTACATGACACAGCCTGAAGGATTTGACATACCAGAAGAAGCCCATAAGATATGTAAGCTACAAAGATCAATCTATGGATTGAAGCAAGCTTCCAGAAGCTGGAATCTTCGTTTTGATGAAACGGTAAAACAATATGGATTCATCAAGAACGAAGATGAGCCTTGTGTCTACAAGAAGGTTAGTGGGAGCATGATCGTGTTCCTGGTGTTATATGTAGATGACATATTACTCATTGGAAACGATGTCCCTACCCTGCAACAAGTAAAGACTTGGTTGGGGAAATGCTTTTCTATGAAGGACCTAGGTGAAGCAGCCTATATATTAGGAATCAGAATCTATAGAGATAGATCACAAAACTGCTTGGCCTAAGTCAGAGTACATACATAGACAAAGTGCTGAGACGCTTTAATATGCATGATTCCAAGAAAGTATTCATACCTATGCAACATGGCCTGTGTCTATCAAAAACACAATCCCCTTCAACTAAAGAAGAAAGGGAACGCATGAATAAGATTCCATATGCATCTGCAATAGGATCTATCATGTATGCCATGTTATGTACTCGACCAGATGTCTCGTATGCTTTAAGTGCAACAAGTAGGTACCAATCTGATCCTGGTGATGCCCATTGGGTAGCTGTTAAGAATATCCTTAAGTACTTGAGAAGGACTAAGGAATCATTCTTGATATATGGAGGTCAGGAAGAGTTGGCTGTAATTGGTTACACTGATGCTAGCTTCCAGACAGATAAGGATGACTTTAGATCGCAATCTGGTTATGTGTTTTGCTTGAACGGTGGCGCTGTGAGCTGGAAAAGTTCGAAGCAAGATACAGTTGCTGACTCTACAACCGAGGCCGAGTATATTGCTGCCTCAAGTGCAGCAAAGGAAGCTGTTTGGATCAGGAAGTTCATTAGTGAACTTGGCATAGTCCCTAGCGTTTTGGATCCCATTGGTCTCTACTGTGATAACAATGGTGCTATCGCACAAGCTAAGGAGCCTAGATCTCACCAACGATCCAAACACATACTTAGGCGTTATCATCTCATTCGAGAGATAATAGATAGAGGAGATGTGAAAATATGTAAAGTACCTACACTAGACAATATAGCTGACCCACTAACAAAGCCTCTTGCGCAGCAGAAGCATGATGGCCATACTAGATCAATGGGCATACGGGGTATGTCTGATTGGCTCTAGTGCTAGTGGGAGATTGTTGGTGTAAGCCCTAGAGGCCAATATTTTTGGTACTTGTATCGAATTATTTATTAATAATAAAAGGCATTTTCTTTATTATGGTTGATTAATAAAGTCCCTAGAATAGATAGTCCGTTTAATGTATTAAGTGTGACTTAATCATGAGAACACATTAAACATAAGGGCACTGTTATTAAAGTATCCGTAGTCGAGCTTTAATGTGAAGTGGGATAACATTAAAGCATTAAGACTATTATGTTTGTAGACTGATGATCACATCTCATGGATCATGGATAAAGAGTTATCAAGTCTTAAACATAGGTATGAATATTAGGAGTAATATTTATACCGGATTGACCCGCTATGAGAATACTATATAGAAAGTTATGCAAAAGTGTCATAAGTTATTCTCATGGTGATAATAGTGTATACCACTCTTCGACCTGAAACCACTATGGATCCTAGATGTAGAGTCGAGTGCTTTATTGCTGATCCAACGTTGTCCGTAACTGGATAACCATAAAGACAGTTGATGGGTACTCCACGAAGCATGCTGAGGGACATGAGTGTCCTAGATGGAATTTGCCAATCCTGCGTAACAGGATAAATGTCTATGGGCCCAATATTGAACTGGACAAGGGTGACACGGTCTATACCTTGTGTTCAATATAGACATAAGGGCAAAGGGGTAATTATACACATAATTATTATCACAGGAGGTTTTGTCAGATCACATGACATTTTCGTGACTTGGGTAGCAGTGATGTGTTGCTAGATACCGCTCACTGTTTATTATGTTAAATGTGTGATTTAATATAATTGCCAACGTCGCGAAAACCTATAGGGTCACACACAAAGGACGGATTGATGAGAGATAGAATAATTAAGGAACATCGTAAGGTACGGTGCACTTAAGTGGAAACGAAATATGGTAAGGTACCAAATACTTAAGTGATTTTGGCATATTATGAGATATGGGCAAAATACACTTAAGTGGGCTTTTTGGCTTGAAGCCCACACAAGTGGTTCTATAAATAGAACCCCTTGGGTAGAAGCATTCACACTCCACTCAGACAGAAATTCAAGTAGAGACTTGGAATTTTGTTTCCCTCTTTCTCTCACTCAAAGCCTTCATTCATAACAGCTAGCACTGCGATTGAAGGAATCCGTTCGTGTGGACTGAGTAGAGACGTTGTCATCGTTCAACGTTCGTGATCGCCCCGTGGATCTGTATCAAAGGTTTTGATCATTATCAGAGATCTGCACCAAAGGTTTGAATCGCCACAAGAGGTAACGATTCTATCACTGATCATGCCCATTCGTAAGGATCACTAAATGGAGAAATTTTAAATTCCGCTGCGCCTTGGATGGCTATTCTCCAACAGTGGTATCAGAGCCTGGTTACGAAACCATGAATCTGATATCTGTTTTTGTTATGTAATAATATGATTAAAACATAATGAATCATAAATTAAATTGAGATCGATCAAGTTACATACATGTGATATATGTAACCCTGATGCAAAATACATTATATATGATATAATGTTCTTGTTTCGTTCATTCAAAAACCTCGATGATTGTTTTCCTTTGAGCGATCAATGGTCGTTTGCTTCTTGGTCCGACATTAGTATGGTGAAGCAATGACGTGTTGATCAATCATACTGAATTAACAATCGAGACGTGTTTGACGGTCTGAAATTGGTGCATTAGGGTTAGTGACGGCACAAGGTATGTGTTGTCAGAGAGTTATGCGATTGGGGTTTGAACGCACAAGAGTTGTGCTTCCTAAACACTTTTTGGAACAGTGTTAACCGGTTAACGCGTATGGTTAACCGGTTAACAGAATGCGAAATAATTTTTTTGAGATTTTCAAACAGTGTTAACCGGTTAACGCATTTGGTTAACCGG
Source organism: Lathyrus oleraceus (assembly GCF_024323335.1). Taxonomy (NCBI): domain Eukaryota; kingdom Viridiplantae; phylum Streptophyta; class Magnoliopsida; order Fabales; family Fabaceae; genus Lathyrus; species Lathyrus oleraceus. The sequence continues at coordinate 420,798,083 of NC_066583.1, forward strand.
TTAACGCAAGGCGGAAAACAGTTTTCCAAGACATTTTCAAATAGTGTTAACCGGTTAACGCATTTGGTTAACCGGTTAACGCAAGGCAGAAAACAATTTTTCAGATTTCAAAACAGTGTTAACCGGTTAACGCATATGGTTAACCGGTTAACGCAAGGAAATTTTCGCCCATTCGGCTAACTCAGTGCTTTAAAAGTGTTAAGTGTTGATACGAAAAGCGACATCGATTTTAAATGAATTGTTCATTAAAATGTGATGATCGGTCGTCGAAATTTAATTTGATTAATTAAAGGAATTAATTATAATAATAATAAAGTGTTTATTATTGTCTTGTGGTGATCGGTTATGGCCTTAGTTTTCCTTTGTTTTGTTTTGGATTTTAAAATACGACCTGCGTGTCGTGCCTCTCTCTTAATCTCCCAAATGTAACTTCTTTTCTCATCTCACTCCCTCGTATGTAAAACGAGTTTCTTTCATGTAATGTAATGATATGAAGAAAGCAAAGAAGTCAATGCCAAAGGAGGACAACCTTGAAGATCTTGCTTGGAGAAGCTTAGATCGTTGTAGGTTAGCATTAGGTTCTCTCATTGGCTTGGGAGAACAATTGCGCTAGGGGCCATAACTGTTTCATTTTGTTTGTATGTATGTTGATGCATGTGAATGTATGTTGATGCATGTGAGAGACGGTTTATATGATAAACAAGCCGGTGAGATCAGAAAATTGCAATTCCCTTAAAAACTAAATATTAAGTTTTAAGCTTTCCAAGTTTTAACACTCATCAAGACTAGTATCGAATAATGTAGGTTTCGCCTACGCGAGGTGCATGTTCTACATTAGTAAGGTGCGATGGGATAATTGTAATATCCAACTGTTAAAACAATGGGTCAAACTTAACTAAACAAATTATAATAAGATTATATATATGTTTAGAAGCAAGAGTTGGGAATGATCCATATGATGGATTGGAATAAGGAGTTATTCACCCAACTGAAATTTTCGAGAGTTGTATGAGATACAATTGGAAGGAGTTCCTACCTAAAATAACCTAGTTTTGTGTAATCCGCCTACGCGGACTTAGAACGAAGTGAAATATGGATCTCGACCCACTAGAAAATCTTCCAACGGGATTTTCCGAATCAAATGATGAGGGTCATCTGTTTTGAATAAAATAGTGGGAGCATGTTTAATTAAAGGCCTAATTAAATATGTCAATGATACTTATATTTTCATTAATCCTTGTGTAGATTACCATGACAACAAACACCTCTAACAACATATTGCGATCAAACCCTGAGAAAGAAAAATTGTCTGGGACAAATTTTCTAGATTGGAACCGAGACATGAGGACTGTCCTCAAACATGATAAAGGGAAAGGCAAGGAAGTTGCCAAACCCAAACCCACTAGTGCTGCCTTGAAACCTAGTGGAAGCATAGAAAAGGAAGGCACCTGCTTCCATTGCGGTAAGACCGCACACTGGAAGAGGAACTGCCCAAAGTACCTGGAAGATAGGAAGAAAGGAGTAGAGACTCCAACTTCAAGTATTTTTGTTATTGAAATTAATTTATCTACTTCTGCATCATGGGTATTAGATACTGGATGCGATTCTCACATTTGTACAAATGTGCATGGACTGAAAAGGAGTAGAGATTTGGCAAAAGGAGAAGTCGACCTACGAGTTGGCAATGGAGCAAAGGTTGCTGCCTTAGCCGTAGGAACTTATGAATTGACTTTACCTAGTGGTTTAATAATTCAATTAGAGAACTGTTATTATGTACCAGCAATTAGCAGGAATATTATTTCCGTTTCTTGTTTGGACAAGTTCGGTTTTTCATTCATAATAAAGAACAATTGTTGTTCAATTTATTTGAATGATATATTCTATGCTACTGCTCAAATGAACAATGGATTATATGTCCTTGATCTTGAAGTGCCAATTTATAACATTAATACTAAAAGGATGAAACCTAATGAGTTAAATCCAACTTACCTTTGGCATTGTCGATTAGGCCACATAAATGAGAAACGCATTTCCAAACTCCATAAAGATGGATTGTTGGACTCTTTTGATTATGAATCATATGAGACATGCAGATCTTGTTTAATTGGAAAGATGACAAAATCTCCATTCACAGGAAAAGGTGAAAGAGCTAATGATCTTTTGGCCCTCATACATACTGATGTATGTGGACCACTGAACATACCAGCCAGAGGAGGTTTTCAGTACTTCATCACATTCACTGATGATTTCAGTAGATATGGTTATGTGTATTTAATGAAACACAAATCAGAGTCCTTTGAAAAGTTCAAGGAATTCAAGAATGAAGTACAAAACCAACTGGGTAAGAATATTAAAACTCTTCGATCAGATCGAGGTGGTGAGTATTTAAGCCTAGAGTTTGATGATCATCTGAAAGAGTGTGGGATCCTATCCCAACTCACTCCTCCTGGAACACCCCAATGGAATGGTGTGTCTGAGAGAAGAAATCGAACCCTGTTGGACATGGTCCGATCCATGATGAGTCAAGCCGATCTTCCAAACTCCTTTTGGGGACATGCGCTGTTGACCGCAGCTTACACACTTAACCGTGTTCCATCCAAAAAGGTTGATAAGACACCATATGAGATATGGAGTGGTGAGAAACCACATATGTCTTACATGAAGATTTGGGGTTGCGAAGTTTATGTGAAACGACAAATTTCAACTAAGCTTGAGCCCAAATCTGACAAATGCTTATTTGTGGGATATCCTAAAGAAACAAGAGGATATTACTTCTATAATCCTTCTGAGGGCAAAGTGTTTGTCGCTCGAACTGGAGTTTTCCTAGAAAAGGATTTTATTTCCAAAGGAACCAGTGGGAGGAAAGTAGAGCTTGAAGAAATTCAAGAATCACAAAGCATCGATACACCTATGGAGGAATTAGAGCAGGAAACACAAATGGTTGTGGAAGAGCAACCTGCTCAAGTAGAACAAGACCAGCGTAGGTCAGGCAGGATACGTCACTTACCTGAGAGATATGGATATCTCATAACAGATCAAGGTGATGTATTGCTCATGGATCAAGATGAGCCTGTGACCTACCAAGAGGCCATAACTGGTCCCGAGTCTGAGAAGTGGCTAGAGGCCATGAAATCTGAAATAGATTCCATGTACACGAACCAAGTTTGGAACTTGGTAGAGCCTCCTGTAGGAGTTAATCCTATAGGATGCAAGTGGGTCTTCAAAAAGAAGACTGACATGGATGGTAAGGTACATACCTATAAGGAAAGACTGGTTGCAAAAGGATATAAACAAATTCATGGTGTTGACTATGATGAAACCTTTTCACCAGTTGCAATGCTTAAATCTATTCGGATTTTACTTGCTATCGCTGCATATCATGATTATGAAATATGGCAGATGGATGTCAAAACTGCTTTCCTTAATGGGAATCTTCTTGAGGATGTGTACATGACACAGCCTGAAGGATTTGACATACCAGAAGAAGCCCATAAGATATGTAAGCTACAAAGATCAATCTATGGATTGAAGCAAGCTTCCAGAAGCTGGAATCTTCGTTTTGATGAAACGGTAAAACAATATGGATTCATCAAGAACGAAGATGAGCCTTGTGTCTACAAGAAGGTTAGTGGGAGCATGATCGTGTTCCTGGTGTTATATGTAGATGACATATTACTCATTGGAAACGATGTCCCTACCCTGCAACAAGTAAAGACTTGGTTGGGGAAATGCTTTTCTATGAAGGACCTAGGTGAAGCAGCCTATATATTAGGAATCAGAATCTATAGAGATAGATCACAAAACTGCTTGGCCTAAGTCAGAGTACATACATAGACAAAGTGCTGAGACGCTTTAATATGCATGATTCCAAGAAAGTATTCATACCTATGCAACATGGCCTGTGTCTATCAAAAACACAATCCCCTTCAACTAAAGAAGAAAGGGAACGCATGAATAAGATTCCATATGCATCTGCAATAGGATCTATCATGTATGCCATGTTATGTACTCGACCAGATGTCTCGTATGCTTTAAGTGCAACGAGTAGGTACCAATCTGATCCTGGTGATGCCCATTGGGTAGCTGTTAAGAATATCCTTAAGTACTTGAGAAGGACTAAGGAATCATTCTTGATATATGGAGGTCAGGAAGAGTTGGCTGTAATTGGTTACACTGATGCTAGCTTCCAGACAGATAAGGATGACTTTAGATCGCAATCTGGTTATGTGTTTTGCTTGAACGGTGGCGCTGTGAGCTGGAAAAGTTCGAAGCAAGATACAGTTGCTGACTCTACAACCGAGGCCGAGTATATTGCTGCCTCAAGTGCAGCAAAGGAAGCTGTTTGGATCAGGAAGTTCATTAGTGAACTTGGCATAGTCCCTAGCGTTTTGGATCCCATTGGTCTCTACTGTGATAACAATGGTGCTATCGCACAAGCTAAGGAGCCTAGATCTCACCAACGATCCAAACACATACTTAGGCGTTATCATCTCATTCGAGAGATAATAGATAGAGGAGATGTGAAAATATGTAAAGTACCTACACTAGACAATATAGCTGACCCACTAACAAAGCCTCTTGCGCAGCAGAAGCATGATGGCCATACTAGATCAATGGGCATACGGGGTATGTCTGATTGGCTCTAGTGCTAGTGGGAGATTGTTGGTGTAAGCCCTAGAGGCCAATATTTTTGGTACTTGTATCGAATTATTTATTAATAATAAAAGGCATTTTCTTTATTATGGTTGATTAATAAAGTCCCTAGAATAGATAGTCCGTTTAATGTATTAAGTGTGACTTAATCATGAGAACACATTAAACATAAGGGCACTGTTATTAAAGTATCCGTAGTCGAGCTTTAATGTGAAGTGGGATAACATTAAAGCATTAAGACTATTATGTTTATAGACTGATGATCACATCTCATGGATCATGGATAAAGAGTTATCAAGTCTTAAACATAGGTATGAATATTAGGAGTAATATTTATACCGGATTGACCCGCTATGAGAATACTATATAGAAAGTTATGCAAAAGTGTCATAAGTTATTCTCATGGTGATAATAGTGTATACCACTCTTCGACCTGAAACCACTATGGATCCTAGATGTAGAGTCGAGTGCTTTATTGCTGATCCAACGTTGTCCGTAACTGGATAACCATAAAGACAGTTGATGGGTACTCCACGAAGCATGCTGAGGGACATGAGTGTCCTAGATGGAATTTGCCAATCCTGCGTAACAGGATAAATGTCTATGGGCCCAATATTGAACTGGACAAGGGTGACACGGTCTATACCTTGTGTTCAATATAGACATAAGGGCAAAGGGGTAATTATACACATAATTATTATCACAGGAGGTTTTGTCAGATCACATGACATTTTCGTGACTTGGGTAGCAGTGATGTGTTGCTAGATACCGCTCACTGTTTATTATGTTAAATGTGTGATTTAATATAATTGCCAACGTCGCGAAAACCTATAGGGTCACACACAAAGGACGGATTGATGAGAGATAGAATAATTAAGGAACATCGTAAGGTACGGTGCACTTAAGTGGAAACGAAATATGGTAAGGTACCAAATACTTAAGTGATTTTGGCATATTATGAGATATGGGCAAAATACACTTAAGTGGGCTTTTTGGCTTGAAGCCCACACAAGTGGTTCTATAAATAGAACCCCTTGGTAGAAGCATTCACACTCCACTCAGACAGAAATTCAAGTAGAGACTTGGAATTTTGTTTCCCTCTTTCTCTCACTCAAAGCCTTCATTCATAACAGCTAGCACTGCGATTGAAGGAATCCGTTCGTGTGGACTGAGTAGAGACGTTGTCATCGTTCAACGTTCGTGATCGCCCCGTGGATCTGTATCAAAGGTTTTGATCATTATCAGAGATCTGCACCAAAGGTTTGAATCGCCACAAGAGGTAACGATTCTATCACTGATCATGCCCATTCGTAAGGATCACTAAATGGAGAAATTTTAAATTCCGCTGCGCCTTGGATGGCTATTCTCCAACAGTGGTATCAGAGCCTGGTTACGAAACCATGAATCTGATATCTATTTTTGTTATGTAATAATATGATTAAAACATAATGAATCATAAATTAAATTGAGATCGATCAAGTTACATACATGTGATATATGTAACCCTGATGCAAAATACATTATATATGATATAATGTTCTTGTTTCGTTCATTCAAAAACCTCGATGATTGTTTTCCTTTGAGCGATCAATGGTCGTTTGCTTCTTGGTCCGACATTAGTATGGTGAAGCAATGACGTGTTGATCAATCATACTGAATTAACAATCGAGACGTGTTTGACGGTCTGAAATTGGTGCATTAGGGTTAGTGACGGCACAAGGTATGTGTTGTCAGAGAGTTATGCGATTGGGGTTTGAACGCACAAGAGTTGTGCTTCCTAAACACTTTTTGGAACAGTGTTAACCGGTTAACGCGTATGGTTAACCGTTAACAGAATGCGAAATAATTTTTTTGAGATTTTCAAACAGTGTTAACCGGTTAACGCATTTGGTTAACCGGTTAACGCAAGGCGGAAAACAGTTTTCCAAGACATTTTCAAATAGTGTTAACCGGTTAACGCATTTGGTTAACCGGTTAACGCAAGGCAGAAAACAATTTTCAGATTTCAAAACAGTGTTAACCGGTTAACGCATATGGTTAACCGGTTAACGCAAGGAAATTTTCGCCCATTCGGCTAACTCAGTGCTTTAAAAGTGTTAAGTGTTGATACGAAAAGCGACATCGATTTTAAATGAATTGTTCATTAAAATGTGATGATCGGTCGTCGAAATTTAATTTGATTAATTAAAGGAATTAATTATAATAATAATAAAGTGTTTATTATTGTCTTGTGGTGATCGGTTATGGCCTTAGTTTTCCTTTGTTTTGTTTTGGATTTAAAATACGACCTGCGTGTCGTGCCTCTCTCTTAATCTCCCAAATGTAACTTCTTTTCTCATCTCACTCCCTCGTATGTAAAACGAGTTTCTTTCATGTAATGTAATGATATGAAGAAAGCAAAGAAGTCAATGCCAAAGGAGGACAACCTTGAAGATCTTGCTTGGAGAAGCTTAGATCGTTGTAGGTTAGCATTAGGTTCTCTCATTGGCTTGGGAGAACAATTGCGCTAGGGGCCATAACTGTTTCATTTTGTTTGTATGTATGTTGATGCATGTGAATGTATGTTGATGCATGTGAGAGACGGTTTATATGATAAACAAGCCGGTGAGATCAGAAAATTGCAATTCCCTTAAAAACTAAATATTAAGTTTTAAGCTTTCCAAGTTTTAACACTCATCAAGACTAGTATCGAATAATGTAGGTTTCGCCTACGCGAGGTGCATGTTCTACATTAGTAAGGTGCGATGGGATAATTGTAATATCCAACTGTTAAAACAATGGGTCAAACTTAACTAAACAAATTATAATAAGATTATATATATGTTTAGAAGCAAGAGTTGGGAATGATCCATATGATGGATTGGAATAAGGAGTTATTCACCCAACTGAAATTTTCGAGAGTTGTATGAGATACAATTGGAAGGAGTTCCTACCTAAAATAACCTAGTTTTGTGTAATCCGCCTACGCGGACTTAGAACGAAGTGAAATATGGATCTCGACCCACTAGAAAATCTTCCAACGGGATTTTCCGAATCAAATGATGAGGGTCATCTGTTTTGAATAAAATAGTGGGAGCATGTTTAATTAAAGGCCTAATTAAATATGTCAATGATACTTATATTTTCATTAATCCTTGTGTAGATTACCATGACAACAAACACCTCTAACAACATATTGCGATCAAACCCTGAGAAAGAAAAATTGTCTGGGACAAATTTTCTAGATTGGAACCGAGACATGAGGACTGTCCTCAAACATGATAAAGGGAAAGGCAAGGAAGTTGCCAAACCCAAACCCACTAGTGCTGCCTTGAAACCTAGTGGAAGCATAGAAAAGGAAGGCACCTGCTTCCATTGCGGTAAGACCGCACACTGGAAGAGGAACTGCCCAAAGTACCTGGAAGATAGGAAGAAAGGAGTAGAGACTCCAACTTCAAGTATTTTTGTTATTGAAATTAATTTATCTACTTCTGCATCATGGGTATTAGATACTGGATGCGATTCTCACATTTGTACAAATGTGCATGGACTAAAAAGGAGTAGAGATTTGGCAAAAGGAGAAGTCGACCTACGAGTTGGCAATGGAGCAAAGGTTGCTGCCTTAGCCGTAGGAACTTATGAATTGACTTTACCTAGTGGTTTAATAATTCAATTAGAGAACTGTTATTATGTACCAGCAATTAGCAGGAATATTATTTCCGTTTCTTGTTTGGACAAGTTCGGTTTTTCATTCATAATAAAGAACAATTGTTGTTCAATTTATTTGAATGATATATTCTATGCTACTGCTCAAATGAACAATGGATTATATGTCCTTGATCTTGAAGTGCCAATTTATAACATTAATACTAAAAGGATGAAACCTAATGAGTTAAATCCAACTTACCTTTGGCATTGTCGATTAGGCCACATAAATGAGAAACGCATTTCCAAACTCCATAAAGATGGATTGTTGGACTCTTTTGATTATGAATCATATGAGACATGCAGATCTTGTTTAATTGGAAAGATGACAAAATCTCCATTCACAGGAAAAGGTGAAAGAGCTAATGATCTTTTGGCCCTCATACATACTGATGTATGTGGACCACTGAACATACCAGCCAGAGGAGGTTTTCAGTACTTCATCACATTCACTGATGATTTCAGTAGATATGGTTATGTGTATTTAATGAAACACAAATCAGAGTCCTTTGAAAAGTTCAAGGAATTCAAGAATGAAGTACAAAACCAACTGGGTAAGAATATTAAAACTCTTCGATCAGATCGAGGTGGTGAGTATTTAAGCCTAGAGTTTGATGATCATCTGAAAGAGTGTGGGATCCTATCCCAACTCACTCCTCCTGGAACACCCCAATGGAATGGTGTGTCTGAGAGAAGAAATCGAACCCTGTTGGACATGGTCCGATCCATGATGAGTCAAGCCGATCTTCCAAACTCCTTTTGGGGACATGCGCTGTTGACCGCAGCTTACACACTTAACCGTGTTCCATCCAAAAAGGTTGATAAGACACCATATGAGATATGGAGTGGTGAGAAACCATATGTCTTACATGAAGATTTGGGGTTGCGAAGTTTATGTGAAACGACAAATTTCAACTAAGCTTGAGCCCAAATCTGACAAATGCTTATTTGTGGGATATCCTAAAGAAACAAGAGGATATTACTTCTACAATCCTTCTGAGGGCAAAGTGTTTGTCGCTCGAACTGGAGTTTTCCTAGAAAAGGATTTTATTTCCAAAGGAACCAGTGGGAGGAAAGTAGAGCTTGAAGAAATTCAAGAATCACAAAGCATCGATACACCTATGGAGGAATTAGAGCAGGAAACACAAATGGTTGTGGAAGAGCAACCTGCTCAAGTAGAACAAGACCAGCGTAGGTCAGGCAGGATACGTCACTTACCTGAGAGATATGGATATCTCATAACAGATCAAGGTGATGTATTGCTCATGGATCAAGATGAGCCTGTGACCTACCAAGAGGCCATAACTGGTCCCGAGTCTGAGAAGTGGCTAGAGGCCATGAAATCTGAAATAGATTCCATGTACACGAACCAAGTTTGGAACTTGGTAGAGCCTCCTGTAGGAGTTAATCCTATAGGATGCAAGTGGGTCTTCAAAAAGAAGACTGACATGGATGGTAAGGTACATACCTATAAGGCAAGACTGGTTGCAAAAGGATATAAACAAATTCATGGTGTTGACTATGATGAAACCTTTTCACCAGTTGCAATGCTTAAATCTATTCGGATTTTACTTGCTATCGCTGCATATCATGATTATGAAATATGGCAGATGGATGTCAAAACTGCTTTCCTTAATGGGAATCTTCTTGAGGATGTGTACATGACACAGCCTGAAGGATTTGACATACCAGAAGAAGCCCATAAGATATGTAAGCTACAAAGATCAATCTATGGATTGAAGCAAGCTTCCAGAAGCTGGAATCTTCGTTTTGATGAAACGGTAAAACAATATGGATTCATCAAGAACGAAGATGAGCCTTGTGTCTACAAGAAGGTTAGTGGGAGCATGATCGTGTTCCTGGTGTTATATGTAGATGACATATTACTCATTGGAAACGATGTCCCTACCCTGCAACAAGTAAAGACTTGGTTGGGGAAATGCTTTTCTATGAAGGACCTAGGTGAAGCAGCCTATATATTAGGAATCAGAATCTATAGAGATAGATCACAAAACTGCTTGGCCTAAGTCAGAGTACATACATAGACAAAGTGCTGAGACGCTTTAATATGCATGATTCCAAGAAAGTATTCATACCTATGCAACATGGCCTGTGTCTATAAAAAACACAATCCCCTTCAACTAAAGAAGAAAGGGAACGCATGAATAAGATTCCATATGCATCTGCAATATGATCTATCATGTATGCCATGTTATGTACTCGACCAGATGTCTCGTATGCTTTAAGTGCAACGAGTAGGTACCAATCTGATCCTGGTGATGCCCATTGGGTAGCTGTTAAGAATATCCTTAAGTACTTGAGAAGGACTAAGGAATCATTCTTGATATATGGAGGTCAGGAAGAGTTGGCTGTAATTGGTTACACTGATGCTAGCTTCCAGACAGATAAGGATGACTTTAGATCGCAATCTGGTTATGTGTTTTGCTTGAACGGTGGCGCTGTGAGCTGGAAAAGTTCGAAGCAAGATACAGTTGCTGACTCTACAACCGAGGCCGAGTATATTGCTGCCTCAAGTGCAGCAAAGGAAGCTGTTTGGATCAGGAAGTTCATTAGTGAACTTGGCATAGTCCCTAGCGTTTTGGATCCCATTGGTCTCTACTGTGATAACAATGGTGCTATCGCACAAGCTAAGGAGCCTAGATCTCACCAACGATCCAAACACATACTTAGGCGTTATCATCTCATTCGAGAGATAATAGATAGAGGAGATGTGAAAATATGTAAAGTACCTACACTAGACAATATAGCTGACCCACTAACAAAGCCTCTTGCGCAGCAGAAGCATGATGGCCATACTAGATCAATGGGCATACGGGGTATGTCTGATTGGCTCTAGTGCTAGTGGGAGATTGTTGGTGTAAGCCCTAGAGGCCAATATTTTTGGTACTTGTATCGAATTATTTATTAATAATAAAAGGCATTTTCTTTATTATGGTTGATTAATAAAGTCCCTAGAATAGATAGTCTGTTTAATGTATTAAGTGTGACTTAATCATGAGAACACATTAAACATAAGGGCACTGTTATTAAAGTATCCGTAGTCGAGCTTTAATGTGAAGTGGGATAACATTAAAGCATTAAGACTATTATGTTTGTAGACTGATGATCACATCTCATGGATCATGGATAAAGAGTTATCAAGTCTTAAACATAGGTATGAATATTAGGAGTAATATTTATACCGGATTGACCCGCTATGAGAATACTATATAGAAAGTTATGCAAAAGTGTCATAAGTTATTCTCATGGTGATAATAGTGTATACCACTCTTCGACCTGAAACCACTATGGATCCTAGATGTAGAGTCGAGTGCTTTATTGCTGATCCAACGTTGTCCGTAACTGGATAACCATAAAGACAGTTGATGGGTACTCCACGAAGCATGCTGAGGGACATGAGTGTCCTAGATGGAATTTGCCAATCCTGCGTAACAGGATAAATGTCTATGGGCCCAATATTGAACTGGACAAGGGTGACACGGTCTATACCTTGTGTTCAATATAGACATAAGGGCAAAGGGGTAATTATACACATAATTATTATCACAGGAGGTTTTGTCAGATCACATGACATTTTCGTGACTTGGGTAGCAGTGATGTGTTGCTAGATACCGCTCACTGTTTATTATGTTACATGTGTGATTTAATATAATTGCCAACGTCGCGAAAACCTATAGGGTCACACACAAAGGACGGATTGATGAGAGATAGAATAATTAAGGAACATCGTAAGGTACGGTGCACTTAAGTGGAAACGAAATATGGTAAGGTACCAAATACTTAAGTGATTTTGGCATATTATGAGATATGGGCAAAATACACTTAAGTGGGCTTTTTGGCTTGAAGCCCACACAAGTGGTTCTATAAATAGAACCCCTTGGGTAGAAGCATTCACACTCCACTCAGACAGAAATTCAAGTAGAGACTTGGAATTTTGTTTCCCTCTTTCTCTCACTCAAAGCCTTCATTCATAACAGCTAGCACTGCGATTGAAGGAATCCGTTCGTGTGGACTGAGTAGAGACGTTGTCATCGTTCAACGTTCGTGATCACCCCGTGGATCTGTATCAAAGGTTTTGATCATTATCAGAGATCTGCACCAAAGGTTTGAATCGCCACAAGAGGTAACGATTCTATCACTGATCATGCCCATTCGTAAGGATCACTAAATGGAGAAATTTTAAATTCCGCTGCGCCTTGGATGGCTATTCTCCAACACTTGTATGTATTTGCTGGTGCTGTTTAGGATAGCTTGCTTCCTGTGCAAGTTAGATAGAAACTTTAACATAGGGATCGTATGCATGATAACTTCTAGGCTCGAGTCGTAGTCTCCCTAGTAGTTTGTGTCTCCTTTTGTATCTGGTTAGGCTAGTCCTTTTTCCCTGTGTAGGGGAACTACGTCGCCCTGATCCTCATACCAGATGAGGTACGTAGGCAGGAGATGAGCTGATCTCTCCGGGCGCCCTTTTTCTTTTTCAACCCCCTTTGTGTGTGTTTGGAGTCTGACGTAAGTCCAGCGATTGGCAGTCGGTTTCCTGTGTGTGTGTTTGTTGGTTCGGAGTCTGATGTAAGTCCAGCGATTGGCGTTCAGTTTCCATGTTTGCCGGTTTGTGTGGAGTCTGACATAAGTCCAGTGATTGGCAGTCGGTTTCTAGTGTTTGTGTTTTGTTTGGCGTGCGTTAGCCGAGCTACGAGTGCTCTGATTCTTCTCCTGTCAGAGAAGATACGTATGCATAGGATGCGACATCCTAGCGAGCACGTTTCCCCTGTCCCGAACTACGTCGACTCTGATGTCTGTGCCTGACAGACTACGTAGGCCCAGGATGCGATATCCTGCCGAGTTAGTTTCTGTTGTCTTTCTGTGTCTCCTTCCAGCCTGTGTGTGCAGTTTGTGTTCAGTTTTTAGCAACCTTATCCTTTCTTTTGTGCGTGGATCTCGTCGAGTACGACGGATGCGTAGGGGTGCTAATACCTTCCCTTCGCATAACCGACTCCCGATCCCATCCATCTCTGGTCGCGAGACCATGTCTTTTCCAGGTTTACTTCGAGCGTTTCCTTTCCCTCTTTTGGGATAAATAACGCACGGTGGCGGCTCTGTTGTTTCGTTTTCCCGCCGGTTTTTCGCGTAATGCGACAGCTGGCGACTCTGCTGGGGAAATCAGAAGTTGACCTCTTGCTGGTCCATCTTCCCTAAGCGAGTCTCTCCTAGCGCTCTCTAGGATAGGGTTTGGTTGCTTTTGCTGTTTCATTTATTGCATTCATTTGTTTATATTTGCATTTATGTTTGCATGCATCATTTGTTCATCTGGCTGTGCTGTGTTGTCTCTCTGTTGGGGTGGGAGTTACATGAGGTAAAAGGCCCAATACCCAGGCTATGAGTGAAATCTATGACACCTAGGAATAGAGTGATTCATGGGAAGCGGGTGGTATTGCGCCACTTAGCGGAACATTGATATCACGAGCAGTTCAGACTCTGATGGGGTATCGTCGTTACATACTTCGGGTGTGTATGTGATGATATTCTATGAAAGGGTTATTTATGCTGCGTTTCTCTCGACCTTACCCTGGCCTAGATGACACCCGTGAGTGGGGAGGGAATGATCATTATTACAGGTACAGTTGGTGACTTGTTGGTGACTTGTGGTCCTGTTGGTGACTTGGTTCTTCAGATATGGGTCTCAGATGATTTTTGGGTCTCAGATGATTTTTGGGTCTCAGATGATCTTGTGGTTCCGAGTTCAAGCCGAAGCTTTGATCCTGTGCTCCGAGATACACAGCCAGCCAGTCTTGTTTGCATCATTTGCATCATAGCATGTTTATTTTCAAAAAAATAATGCAATGAAAAAATGAAAAAAGGAAAAAAAGAAAAAAGAAAAGCAAAAAGCTAATCTCTGCATGCATATCATTTCTCAGGTTCATTCAGGAGTTTATTCATTGTGAGAGATGGCATCCGTTCCAGAGTTGAAGCGGAAGACTTGCTCCTACAGTTTTCATCGTGAGCCATTGACGTCACTGATAGAGTTGAGCAACCTTGTGACCGGTGGTAACCAGACGACGTTTGTGGACCAGTATGGGGATTTGTTGACGCTGTTGAAGACGATGGTAGATCCAGTGCCGTTGCAGACTCTTCTACAATTCTATGACCCAGAGCTTCGTTGTTTCACTTTCCAGGACTATCAGCTAGCTCCTACTCTTGAAGAGTATTCTATTCTGCTGAATGTCCCGATCCGGTATCAGATTCCTTTCTTGGATGTTCCAAAGGAGGTTGATTTCAGAGTTGTCTCCAGAGCTCTTCATCTGAGTGTCAAAGAAGTGAGTGATAATTGGAAGTCCAGTGGGGATGTTGTAGGGTTGCCTTTGAAGTTCCTGTTGAGGGTTGCTAAAGGAGAAGCAGAGAAGGGAAATTGGGAGGCTTTTCATGCTTAGTTGGCTATCAGGATTTATGGGATTGTCCTGTTCCCGAGTATGCCCAACTTTGTGGACTATGCTGCAGTCACTATCTTCATTGGAGGAAACCCGGTTCCTACTCTGTTAGCTGACACTTACTATGCTATTCACAGTAGGCATGGTAAGGGTGGAGCTATCAGATGCTGTCTCCCTTTATTGCTCAGATGGTTCTTGTCTCTCCTGCCAGTCAGTGGACCTTTTATGGATGCTCAGAGCACTCATAAGTGGACTCAGAGGGTTATGTCTTTTACCTCTTATGATATCAGATGGCAATCTTACCAGATGGATATGCGTAATTTCATCATGAGTTGTGGAGAGTTTCGTAATGTGCCACTTGTGGGGACTAAGGGTTGCATCAATTACAATCCGATTCTTTCTCTTCGCTAGTTGGGGTTTGTGATGAATGGAAGACCACTTGATGCTGAGATAGCTGAGAGTGTGTATTTTGAGAAGCGGAGTGACCCTACTAGATTGGAGCAAGTAGGAAGAGCTTGGAAGTCCATTGGTGTCAAGGATGGAGCTGTTCTGGGGAAGAAGTTTGCAGTTGCTATGCCTAATTACCTTGATTGGGTCAAGAGTAGAGTTGAGACTTTGTTGTTGCCCTATGATAGGATGGAGTCATTACAAGTGCAACCACCTTTGATCCTTGCTGAGAGTGTACCTGCTGAGAAGTACAAGCAAGCCTTGATGGAGAATCGCCGACTGAAGGATAAAGAACAAGACACCCAGATGGAGCTCTACAAAGCCAAAGCTGACAAGTTGAACTTGGCTCATCAACTCAGAGACATGCAGGGTGTAGATGCTAGTGGAGTAAAAGGCAAGAAGAGATCTTATGAAGAGATGAAGGCCTTGTTGAATGCAGAACATCGTGAGTGCTTGAGGTTGCAGAGAGTTGAAGCCAGTTATCAGAAGAAGATAAGAGACTTGGAGAAGCAACTCAGAGATAAAGACATCCAACTGAAGAAGGAAGTAGACTTGAGACATGCATCAGAGGGTCAGCTTGGAGGAGAAGTTGTGGGGCTCAGAAGACAACTGCAGGAGAAGCTCACTCCTTTGCCAGAATGCTCAGAGTGTGACCTGTTGATAGACCAGTGCCACTACCTGAAGACGCTCATTCCTGGAAGCCATTTGTCTTAGCTTGTATCTCTGTTGTTTATGTTGAGAATCACCTCCAGGCTTGTTGGATGGGATTCATTTGTTGTACCCCGATTATTTGGATCTTGGTTGATATTGTTGTATGATCTTTGTTGCTCTTATCTATAAATGAGATTGTTGGTTTCTCCTTGTGCTCATTACTCTTGTGTATGTTGCTTCCTTGTTGTGTATTGCAAGTTTGTTGTGGTGTTTATTGACGATATTTTGGTGTATTCGAATCTGAAGAAGAGCATGCTGAACATTTGAGAGTGGTTTTAGGAGTTCTACGAGAAAAGAAGTTATTTTGCTAACTGTCCAAGTGTGAATTTTGGTTAGAAGAGGTTAGTTTTCTTGGTCATGTGGTTTCAAGAGGCGGTGTTGCTGTTGATCCTTCTAAGATAGAAGCGGTATCTAAGTGGGAAGCTCCGAAGTCAGTTTCTGAGATAAGGAGTTTTCTTGGACTTGCAGGTTATTATAGGAAATTCATTGAGGGATTTTCTAAGTTGGCGTTACCGTTGACGATGTTGACTAGAAAGGGGCAAGCATTTGTTAAGGTTCATGAGAGGAACTATCCCGACCCACGATTTAGAGCTGGCAGCTGTGGTATTCCGTCTGGGCTAATGCACCGTTGGCTATTCCAGAGTGGAAGTGGGATAGTATCAGTATGGATTTTGTTCTTCTGGTTTACCGAGGACAATTAAGAATTTTGAAGCTATTTGGGTGATTGTTGACAGATTGACAAAATCGGACAACCGTCGCTTGCGAATTTGCAGAGATTTTTCATGTGTCTCAGTTGAGGAGGTACATTCCTGATCCGTCGCATGTAGTCCAAGTAGATGATTACAGGTGAGAGATAACCTGACTGTTGAAACATCACCTATGAGGATCGAGGATCGAGAGTTGAAGCAGTCGGGGTAAAGAGATTATTTTGGTAAAGGTAGCTTGGGGAGGACCAGCAGGTGGCAATGTGACTTGGGAACTTGAGAGTCAGATGAAGGAGTCTTATCCAGAGTTATTCGCCTGAGGTATGTTTTCGAGGACGAAAACTCTTTTAGTGGAAGGGTTGAGAATTGTAACACCCCGATAAAATTTGATAATTATTTAATTTAAGTTAATAGTATATTTATTAATTTAATTAAATAATTGGATTATTATTATGGGAATATAAAGCTGGAATCAGTAAAAAGAGTCCCATTTGGTAAAAAAGGGTTTTTCACGTGAAAACAGAGAAGTGACTGAAAGGTGGAAAAAGAGCAAGAGAGCAAGGGTTGAAGAAAGGAAAAGCTTGAAGTTGAAGGATTTGCCGGATTAACTCAGGTAAGGGGGGGTTTATCGTCGTTTAATGGGTATTATGGGTTAACATGTAATGGGTAGTAATAAACCATTGAATCGACTCTAATTAGGATGATGCATGCTGAAAATGGTGAACTTATGGATGAATGAGATATGGGTTATAATTGAAGAAAATTCGTAGGAATTAGATGTAATGAGGTTAGAAATTATGAAATTGAATGGGTATGATCTGTATTAGATAATATGAACGAATGTTGTGTAAAAATTGGACTGTGGAAGGTTGGGATTGAGAAATCTCGTAGCAGAGAAAACCCATCGCAGATCTGAATTTTGGTTCTGGTCATACGCGTATGACACTAGGCCATACGCGTATGAGATGGCTTGGAGGGGAGGATATTGGCGCTGATACGCGCCATACGCGTGTATTACGCGTAGCCTGTGAGTGGTACGCGTATGGGGTGAGGCCATACGCGTATGGATGAAGAAGATGATGATTCTAACGTAGTTTTGTCTCTGTTAGTACGCGTATGGGAGAGGTGGTACGCGTAGGGTACGCGTATGAGACAGGCAATACGCGTATGGGTTGGCTAGGAAATGGGCCATACGCGTATGGACATGGGGCATACGCGTATGGGCAGAAGTTTGGTTTTTCTGAGCGGTTGTTGTGCAGTTTTGGTCGTTTCAGCTGAGTGATGTAATTTAGCTAATGTATGATATAGTAGGGATCATTTTCCGTTGTTTGAGCAGTGTAGGTATTAGTAGAGTGTGCTAATACTGTGATTTATTATTTGGCATGACATGATGTGATTCTGTGATATATATGCTGATGATGTATGATGGTATGCATAATGCTGTGAATATTTCTATTATGTATGCAATTGTGGATGGACTGTTTATGGCTTAGAGTGTGAGCATACGTCCATTGTGGATTGTTGTTGATGTTGCATGCTAGGTGATTTAGCGTGCATAGTATGGCCTTTATGGTGGTAGCTAATTCCCATGGTGAGGAATTAGTGAGTGAGTTATTGTGGATTGTTGTTGATGTTTGCATGCTAGGTGATTTAGCGTGCATAGCATGGCCTTTATGGTGGTAGCTAATTCCCATGGTGAGGAATTAGTGAGTGAGTCACTAGGTCTCAAATGAGTGTGACTAGTGAGCTTGGTAGCCGTATCTGGGTTTGATCGGTGAGGTTGAACTATGTGTTCACGAATAGTCGGTACCGCATGCATGGAGTCTCATTGCATAATGTATGTGTGGCGTATAATATGAATGGATGTATTCCAATATTATACGTGTGTTTTGGTGTTGTGTTGAGTATGATTTGAGTTGATGTTGCCGTTGTTGAATGTGTGATCTGATTAGGGTGATGAATGTGTTAATTTACTTAGCATTACATGATATTTTATAATGCTTATTATATCGATTGAGGAACTCACCCTTACAACTATGTTTCAGGTAACGAGCAGTGATTGAGTAGAAGCTAGTGCTTGGAGTCTAGTGTAGTTCCTTAGTGGGTCATGCTCTGGTAGATGTAACATCGGGACGGGATGTTTTACTTTGTTTTCATTTTGGTTGTTGAACAACTTTACATGTAATGTGTTACATGTTTTGCATGATTGATTAGATCTCTATCCGCTGCGAATTGTGCAATGTTTTATTTTGATTAATAAATGAGCATGACAAGTTATTATGGTGAATGGTGTGAAGTGTCAAGTGTGACACCCTTAAATTGCATATCTACTCTGATTTATATTTTGTTGAATTAATTAATTATTGGGGTTTTTTAGAAGGGTGTTACATTAGTGGTATCAGAGCATAGTCGGTCGAGTCGAGTCGTAATTATTCTGTTTCCCTGTACGTGATAGGTGTTGTGTAACCCTATCAGTACTTATTGTTTTAGCTTGTTGGGTTTTCAGAATAGAGATGGCTGGAAGAGGTAGAGACGATGCTGCGATTGCTGAGGCTCTGGGTATGCTAGCTGGAGTACTTGGAGGGAATCCGAATGTTGTGGGATTGGGAGCTGCTCGTCAACTGAGTGAGTTCCAGAAGAACAATCCTCCAATGTTTAAGGGAGCATACGATCCAGATGGTGCTCAGAAGTGGTTGAAGGAGATCGAGAGGATCTTCCGAGTGACTGAGTGTGCCGATAACCAGAAGGTCAGGTTCGGTACGCATATGCTGTCTGAGGAAGCAGATGATTGGTGGGTTGCTGCCCGCACTGAGTTGGAAGCTGTTGGGAGTGCTGAGATCACTTGGGCGGTGTTCAGAGAGAGATTCCTGAGGAAATACTTTCCAGAGGATGTCAGAGGAAAGAAAGAGATAGAGTTCTTAGAATTGAAGCAGGGCAACCGGTCTGTTACTGAGTATGCTGCTAAGTTCACAGAGCTGTCGAAGTATTACACTCCCTATGATGAGGCTACTGGGGAATTTTCAAAATGTGTGAAGTTTGAGAACGGGTTACGTCCCGAGATCAAGCAGGCTATTGGGTACCAGCGGATTAGAGTGTTTTCTGACTTGGTTGACTGTTGCAGGATTTTTGAACAGGATACCAAGGCCAGAGCGGAGAGCTATCAGCAGAGGGTTGATAGGAAAGGCAAGAATCAGAATGATCGTGGGAAGCCGTATGCAGCTGGCAAAGGTTTCCAGAGACAGAGTGGGATGAAGAGACCTAGTGGGGGAGACTCCAGTGCCCCTGCTAAGTGTTACAGATGTGGTCAGGCTGGACATCGTATCCATGAGTGTACCAGTACTGAGAAGAAGTGTTTCAAGTGTGGCAAGGGTGGTCACTTGGCTGCAGAGTGCCGGTTGAAGACTATGACTTGTTTCAACTATGGAGAGGTGGGTCATATCAGTCCACAGTGTCCTAAGCCGAAGAAAGAGAACCAGTCGGGAGGCAAGGTCTTTCCTTTATCGGGTTCTGAGACTTCTGCAGATGATCGTTTGATCCGAGGTACGTGTTATATTAATGGCTTTACTCTTGTAGCTATTATTGACACAGGTGCGACTCATTCCTTTATATCTTTGGATTGTGCGGTGAAACTTCAATTAGAGATATCTGAGATGCATGGGAGTATGGTGATTGATACTCCTGCGAAGGGTTCAGTGACTACTACTTCAGTTTGTTTAAATTGCCCTTTGAGTATTTTTGGTAGAGACTTTGGGATGGACCTCGTGTGTCTTCCACTAGTGCAGATTGATGTTATCCTGGGTATGAACTGGTTGGTGTTTAACCGAGTATATATCAACTGTTTTGATAAGACTGTGATCTTTCCTGAGATTGGGGAAGGAAAGAGTTTGTTTCTATCAGCAAGGCAGGTGAATGAGGCAGTAGCAGATGGGGCAGAGTTGTTTATGCTGTTAGCGACTGTGGAGGCTAAAGATAAACTGGTGATTTGCGATCTAGCCGTGGTGTGTGATTTTCCTGATGTGTTTCCTGAAGAAGTGAATGAATTACCGCCAGAGCGTGAAGTTGAGTTCTCGATTGATTTGGTACCTGGTACTAGGCCGATATCGATGGCTCCGTACCGTATGTCTGCTGTTGAGTTAACTGAATTGAAGAGTCAGCTGGAAGATCTGTTGGATAAGAAATTTATTCGTCCGAGTGTGTCACCGTGGGGTGCACCAGTGTTATTGGTTAAGAAGAAAGAAGGTACTATGAGGTTGTGTGTGGACTACAGGCAACTGAATAAAGTGACGATCAAGAATCGGTATCCTTTGCCGAGGATTGATGATTTGATGGATCAGTTGGTTGGTGCGAGTGTGTTCAGCAAAATAGATTTGAGATCGGGGTATCATCAGATACGTGTGAAAACTGAGGATATTCAGAAGACTGCTTTTAGAACAAGGTATGGACATTATGAGTATTCTGTAATGCCTTTTGGTGTGACTAATGCGCCTGGGGTATTTATGGAGTAAATGAATAGGATTTTCCATCCATACCTAGACAAGTTTGTTGTGGTGTTTATTGACGATATTTTGGTGTATTCGAAATCTGAAGAAGAGCATGCTGAACATTTGAGAGTGGTTTTAGGAGTTCTACGAGAAAAGAAGTTATTTGCTAAACTGTCCAAGTGTGAATTTTGGTTAGAAGAGGTTAGTTTTCTTGGTCATGTGGTTTCAAGAGGCGGTGTTGCTGTTGATCCTTCTAAGATAGAAGCGGTATCTAAGTGGGAAGCTCCGAAGTCAGTTTCTGAGATAAGGAGTTTTCTTGGACTTGCAGGTTATTATAGGAAATTCATTGAGGGATTTTCTAAGTTGGCGTTACCGTTGACGATGTTGACTAGAAAGGGGCAAGCATTTGTTTGGGACTCAAAATGTGAAGAAGGTTTCCAAGAGTTAAAGAGAAGGTTAACCACTGCTCCTATTCTGATATTACCAAGTCCGTCAGAACCATTTGAGGTTTACTGTGATGCTTCATTGTTGGGTTTGGGTGGTGTTTTGATGCAGAATAAGCAGGTTGTAGCTTATGCTTCGAGACAACTGAAGGTTCATGAGAGGAACTATCCGACACACGATTTAGAGCTGGCAGCTGTGGTATTTGTTCTGAAGTTATGGAGGCATTACTTGTACGGGTCAAGATTTGAGGTTTTCAGTGACCATAAAAGTTTAAAGTATTTGTTTGATCAGAAAGAGCTGAATATGAGACAGAGGAGATGGTTAGAGTTTCTGAAGGATTATGACTTTGGTTTGAATTACCATCTGGGTAAAGCAAACGTAGTGGCTGATGCATTGAGTCGGAAATCATTGCATATGTCTATGTTAATGGTTAAGGAATTGGATTTAATTGAGCAGTTTAGAGACTTGAGTTTGGTGTGTGAGAGTACTCACAATAGTGTTAAATTTGGGAATGTTGAAGTTAACGAGTGGTATTCTGGATGAGATTAGAGAGGGTCAGAAATCCGATGTGCTTTTGGTTGATAAGTTGACTCTAGTGAATCAAGGTCAAGGTGGTGAATTTAGAGTTGATGAGAATGGTGTTTTGAAATTTGGTAATCGGGTGTGTATTCCGGATGTTACCGAACTTAAGAAGAGTATTCTTGAGGAAGGACATCGTAGTGGCCTGAGTATTCATCCTGGGGCTACGAAGATGTATCATGATTTGAAAAAGTTATTTTGGTGGCTGGGAATGAAAAGGGAAATTGCGAGTTTTGTTTATTCTTGTTTGACTTGTCAGAAGTCAAAGATTGAGCATCAGAAGCCGTCTGGGCTAATGCAACCGTTGGCTATTCCAGAGTGGAAGTGGGATAGTATCAGTATGGATTTTGTTTCTGGTTTACCGAGGACAATTAAGAATTTTGAAGCTATTTGGGTGATTGTTGACAGATTGACAAAATCGGCTCATTTCATTCCGATCAGAATGGATTATCCGTTAGAGAGATTAGCTGAGTTGTATATTGAGAAAATTGTAAGTTTGCATGGTATTCCGTCGAGTATTGTTTCGGACAGAGATCCTAGATTTACATCGAAGTTCTGGGAAGGTTTGTAGAGGGCTTTGGGAACTAAGCTGAGATTGAGTTTTGCATACCATCCGCAGACTGATGGTCAGACTGAGAGGACGATTCAGTCACTGGAGGATCTTTTGAGGGCTTGTGTTTTGGAAAAGGGAGGTGCTTGGGATTGTTATTTACCTTTGATTGAGTTTACCTACAACAATAGTTTTCATTCGAGCATTGGTATGGCACCGTTTGAAGCTTTGTATGGTAGGAGATGTCGGACACCTTTATGTTGGTATGAGTCCGGTGAGAGTGCTGTGGTTGGACCGGAGATTGTTCAACAAACTACGGAAAAGATTAAGATGATTCAGGAGAAGATGAGGATTGCTCAGAGTCGTCAGAAGAGTTATCACGACAAGAGGAGGAAGTCACTTGAGTTTCAAGAGGGAGATCATGTGTTTCTTCGTGTTACTCCGATAACTGGGGTTGGTCGAGCTTTGAAGTCGAAGAAGTTGACACCTCGATTTATTGGTCCTTATCAGATTTTGGAGAGGATAGGGGAGGTAGCCTATCGTATCGCTTTACCGCCGTCGCTTGCGAATTTGCATGAGGTTTTTCATGTGTCTCAGTTGAGGAGGTACATTCCTGATCCGTCGCATGTAGTCCAAGTAGATGATGTACAGGTGAGAGATAACCTGACTGTTGAAACATCACCTATGAGGATCGAGGATCGAGAGTTGAAGCAGTTGCGGGGTAAAGAGATTATTTTGGTAAAGGTAGCTTGGGGAGGACCAGCAGGTGGCAATGTGACTTGGGAACTTGAGAGTCAGATGAAGGAGTCTTATCCAGAGTTATTCGCCTGAGGTATGTTTTCGAGGACGAAAACTCTTTTAGTGGGGGAGAGTTGTAACACCCCGATAAAATTTGATAATTATTTAATTTAAGTTAATAGTATATTTATTAATTTAATTAAATAATTGGATTATTATTATGGGAATATAAAGCTGGAATCAGTAAAAAGAGTCCCATTTGGTAAAAAAGGGTTTTTCACATGAAAACAGAGAAGTGACTGAAAGGTGGAAAAAGAGCAAGAGAGCAAGGGTTGAAGAAAGGAAAAGCTTGAAGTTGAAGGATTTGCCGGATTAACTCAGGTAAGGGGGGGTTTATCGTCGTTTAATGGGTATTATGGGTTAACATGTAATGGGTAGTAATAAACCATTGAATCGACTCTAATTAGGATGATGCATGCTGAAAATGGTGAACTTATGGATGAATGAGATATGGGTTATAATTGAAGAAAATTCGTAGGAATTAGATGTAATGAGGTTAGAAATTATGAAATTGAATGGGTATGATCTGTATTAGATAATATGAACGAATGTTGTGTAAAAATTGGACTGTGGAAGGTTGGGATTGAGAAATCTCGTAGCAGAGAAAAACCCATCGCAGATCTGAAATTTTGGTTCTGGTCATACGCGTATGACACTAGGCCATACGCGTATGAGATGGCTTGGAGGGGAGGATATTGGCGCTGATACGCGCCATACGCGTGTATTACGCGTAGCCTGTGAGTGGTACGCGTATGGGGTGAGGCCATACGCGTATGGATGAAGAAGATGATGATTCTAACGTAGTTTTGTCTCTGTTAGTACGCGTATGGGAGAGGTGGTACGCGTAGGGTACGCGTATGAGACAGGCAATACGCGTATGGGTTGGCTAGGAAATGGGCCATACGCGTATGGACATGGGGCATACGCGTATGGGCAGAAGTTTGGTTTTTCTGAGCGGTTGTTCTGCAGTTTTGGTCGTTTCAGCTGAGTGATGTAATTTAGCTAATGTATGATATAGTAGGGATCATTTTCCGTTGTTTGAGCAGTGTAGGTATTAGTAGAGTGTGCTAATACTGTGATTTATTATTTGGCATGACATGATGTGATTCTGTGATATATATGCTGATGATGTATGATGGTATGCATAATGCTGTGAATATTTCTATTATGTATGCAATTGTGGATGGACTGTTTATGGCTTAGAGTGTGAGCATACGTCCATTGTGGATTGTTGTTGATGTTGCATGCTAGGTGATTTAGCGTGCATAGTATGGCCTTTATGGTGGTAGCTAATTCCCATGGTGAGGAATTAGTGAGTGAGTTATTGTGGATTGTTGTTGATGTTTGCATGCTAGGTGATTTAGCGTGCATAGCATGGCCTTTATGGTGGTAGCTAATTCCCATGGTGAGGAATTAGTGAGTGAGTCACTAGGTCTCAAATGAGTGTGACTAGTGAGCTTGGTAGCCGTATCTGGGTTTGATCGGTGAGGTTGAACTATGTGTTCACGAATAGTCGGTACCGCATGCATGGAGTCTCATTGCATAATGTATGTGTGGCGTATAATATGAATGGATGTATTCCAATATTATACGTGTGTTTTGTGTTGTGTTGAGTATGATTTGAGTTGATGTTGCCGTTGTTGAATGTGTGATCTGATTAGGGTGATGAATGTGTTAATTTACTTAGCATTACATGATATTTTATAATGCTTATTATATCGATTGAGGAACTCACCCTTACAACTATGTTTCAGGTAACGAGCAGTGATTGAGTAGAAGCTAGTGCTTGGAGTCTAGTGTTGTTCCTTAGTGGGTCATGCTCTGGTAGATGTAACATCGGGACGGGATGTTTTACTTTGTTTTCATTTTGGTTGTTGAACAACTTTACATGTAATGTGTTACATGTTTTGCATGATTGATTAGATCTCTATCCGCTGCGAATTGTGCAATGTTTTATTTTGATTAATAAATGAGCATGACAAGTTATTATGGTGAATGGTGTGAAGTGTCAAGTGTGACACCCTTAAATTGCATATCTACTCTGATTTATATTTTGTTGAATTAATTAATTATTGGGGTTTTTTAGAAGGGTGTTACAAGAATCCCTTATAAGTTCAAAGCGCCCTCATTTGATAAATACAACGGTACTTCGTGCCCTCGCACCCATGTGCAGGCCTACTACAGAAAGATCTCTGCTTATACAGATGACGAGAAAATGTGGATGTATTTCTTCCAGGATAGCTTGTCTGGGGCCTCCTTGGATTGGTACATGGAGCTTAAGAGAGATTCTATCCGTAGTTGGAGAGATCTGGGTGAAGCCTTCTTGAGGCAATATAAACATAATATGGACATGGCGCCGAGTCGGACTCAGTTGCAGAGTCTTTGTCAGAAATCAGGGGAAAGCTTCAAGGAGTACGCCCAGAGGTGGCGTGAGTTGGCTGCACGAGTACAACCCCCTATGCTGGAGTGGGAACTGACTGATATGTTCATCGGTACTTTACAAGGTGTATTCATGGACCGGATGGGAAGTTTCCCATTCGGTAGTTTCTCAGACGTTGTAATTTGTGGGGAAAGGACAGAGAGCTTGATTAAAGCGGGGAAGATTCAGGATGCTGGTTCCTCATCTTCCAAGAAACCATTTGCTGGGGCACCTCGCAGGAGAGAGGGTGAAACCAATGCTGTGCAACACGGTAGAAGAAATGTAAACAGAAATCAATACCTTCAGGTTGCTGCTGTGACTATTCCAGCACCTCAACCTCGTCAACAGCAACAACAGAGAGTTCAACAACCGCAACAACAACAACAACAACGTCCGTATCAGCCTAGACAGAGGATGCCTGATCGACGTTTTGATCCGTTACCGATGACCTATGCTGAGTTGCTACCTGAATTACTCAGATTGGGATTCGTGGAGTTGTGTACTATGGCTCCGTTGACAAAGATACCACCTGGGTATGATGCCAACGTGCGTTGTGATTTCCACTCTGGTGCACCGGGGCACCACATTGAGAACTGCCGGGCTTTTCATCACAAGGTCCAGGACTTAATTGACGCTAAAACTATCAATTTTGCTCCTGTGCCGAATGTTGTGAACAATCCTATGCCTCCGCATGGTGCACACAGAGTGAACAATGTTGAAGGGGGAGAGATTGAAGACTTGGTGGTCAGTGTTGAGGAGATCCAGACTCCGTTGATTGTTGTGAAGGACCGTCTGTTGAATGGGGGAGTGTTCCCGAGCTATTGTGAGGGCTGTGTAAAGTGTGCTGGTTCAGAGAATGGTTGTGATCAGTTAAGGACTGGTATTCAGAGTTTGATGGATGAGGGCTGTTTACAGTTTGCTCGGGCTGTTAGAGATCGTGGAGTGGTGTCAACCGTCACCATTTATTTCAAACCGTCCGAGGGACGTGGCCAGAGGACTGTTAGTGCGCCTACAACTGTTGGTACCCCTGTTACCATTTCTTCTCCCGTGACTGTCAGTGCTCCCACAACTATCATTGCCTCCGGTAGAAGGGCTGTTGAGAATAGTAGGGCTGTGCCGTGGAAATACGACAATGCTTATCGCAGCAGCAGAAGAGCTGAGAGTCAGGTTAGGCCAGTGAACCAGGCTCCTGTGACGATTGGGTTGCCGAGTAGGGCTCCTGTGGTTGCGAGTCCAGTTGTGGATAACGTTGGGGGACCCGGAGGTTTCACCAGAAGCGGTCGTTTGTTTGCTCCACAACCTTTGAGGGATAACAATGCTGAGGCTCTCGCCAAAGCTAAAGGTAAACAGGCCGTGGTTGATGAAGAACCTGCTCAGAAGGAGGCGCCCGAGGGTTCATTCGAGAAAGACGTGGAGGAGTTCATGAAGATAATCAAGAAGAGTGACTACAAGATTGTAGATCAGCTGAATCAGACTCCGTCCAAGATTTCTATCCTCTCATTACTTCTGTGCTCTGAGGCGCACCGTAATGCCTTGTTGAAGATGCTGAATCTGGCTTACGTACCTCAGGAGATTTCTGTCAACCAGTTGGAGGGTGTGATTGCCAATGTAAGTACCAGGCATGGTGTGGGGTTCACAGATCTGGACTTGACGCCTGAAGGTCGCAATCATAACAAGGCCCTGCATATCACTATGAAGTGCAAGGGTGCAGTGTTGTCTTATGTGTTGGTAGACACTGGCTCATCTTTGAATGTGCTGCCTAAGAAGATTCTGGGTAAGATTGATGTGGAAGGGGTTATCCTTACTCTGAGTGATCTGATTGTTCGCGTATTTGACGGATCCAAACGGTCTGTTTTTGGTAAAGTCACCTTGCCGGTGAAGATTGGCCCGGAGGTATTCGATATCATCTTATATGTGACGGACATCCAGCTAGCATATAGTTGCTTATTGGGGCGTTCTTGGATTCACGCAGCTGGGGCAGTTTCGTCGACTCTCCACCAGAAGCTGAAGTATGTCTGGAACGGTCAGATTGTGACTGTGTGCGGTGAAGAAGATATTCTGGTGAGTCACCTATCCTCTTTCAAGTATGTAGAGGTGGATGGCGAGATCCATGAAACTCTATGTCAAGCATTCGAGACTGTTGCTCTTGAGAGGGTGGCTTTTGCTGAGCAGAAGAAGCCAAGTGCCTCAATTGCATCGTACAAGCAAGCAGTGGAAGTTGTCAACTCTGGTAAGGCTGAAGGCTGGGGTAAGATGGTGGATTTGCCTATCAAAGAAGACAAGTTCGGAATTGGTTATAAACCTCTGCAGGCGGAGCAAGGTGTGCAAACAGGTCCGAGTACCTTTACCAGCGTTGGGCTGATGAATCACGGTGACGTCTTTGCAGCCAGTAGTGAAGATGGGGACAATGATTGTGATCTGGACAACTGGGTTCGCCCGTGTGCACCAAGGGAGTCGATCAGCAACTGGACGGCTGAAGATGTGGTCCAAGTTACTCTTCAAACAGAGTAATTTTTTTTTTGTTTTTCATTTTGCACAAAACCCTACGTTCTGCCCAAGGCGTAGTGGTTCATTGTAGGGCCTCATCATGTTTTTTTTCAATGATATCATTAATAAAGGACGTTTTGCAAACAATTTTGTGATCCCTGTCTTCCTGTTTTTGTTTTTCATTTTCAAAAAAATAAAAATGGCAATGTTTTTGTTTTTGTGACTTTCTTGAACTCTTTTTCTAAAACAAAGCATTAAACATGCAGAAGTGATCTCACGGAATCCATTATGAACAGTTCTGTTATGGCTCAGTATGATTTCAATAATCCCATCTACCAAGCTGAAGAGGAGAGTGAGGAAGACTGTGAACTCCCTAAAGAATTGGTCAGATTGTTGAAGCAGGAGGAAAGGGTCATCCAACCTCATCAGGAGGAGTTGGAGATTATTAATCTTGGTACTGAGGACGCCAGAAGAGATATTAAAATCGGGGCTGCTTTGAAAGAAGACGTCAAGAGAAGATTGGTTGAGATGCTGAGAGAATATGTGGAGATATTCGCCTGGTCGTATCAAGATATGCCTGGGTTGGATACCGATATTGTGGTGCATAGGCTACCTCTCAGAGAAGATTGTCCTTCGGTCAAGCAGAAGCTTCGCAGAACGAGTCCTGATATGGCTGTTAAGATCAAGGAAGAGGTTCAGAAGCAGTTTGATGCGGGTTTTCTGTCAGTGACGACTTATCCCCCATGGGTGGCCAATATCGTTCCCGTGCCGAAGAAGGATGGCAAAGTCAGGATGTGTGTCGATTACCGGGATCTGAATAGAGCAAGTCCGAAAGATGATTTCCCATTACCTCACATTGATGTATTGGTTGATAATACGACTTAATCCTCGGTTTTCTCTTTCATGGATGGTTTCTCTGGTTATAATCTGATTAAGATGGCGCTAGAGGACATGGAAAAGACGACATTCATTACACCTTGGGGCACGTTCTGCTATAAGGTGATGCCATTTGGGCTGAAGAATGCCGGTGCTACCTATCAGAGGGCTATGACGACTCTCTTTCATGACATGATGCACAAAGAGATTGAAGTGTACGTGGATGATATGATTGCGAAGTCGCAGATAGAAGAGGAGCACCTGGTTAATTTGCAGAAATTGTTTGACCGGCTGAGAAAGTTCAAACTGAGGCTGAATCCGAACAAGTGTACGTTTGGTGTGCGATCCAGGAAGCTGTTGGGCTTCATTGTCAGTGAGAAAGGGATTGAGGTTGATCCAGCAAAAGTCAAAGCTATTCAAGAGATGCCTGAACCAAAAACAGAAAAGCAGGTTCGTGGGTTTTTAGGGAGATTGAACTACATTGCAAGGTTTGTATCTCACCTAACTGCCACGTGTGAACCGATATTCAAATTGCTAAGAAAGAATCAAGCAATCAGGTGGAATGATGATTGTCAGAAAGCTTTTGACAAGATAAAAGAATATTTACAGAAACCTCCAATCCTTATACCTCCAGTTCCTGGGAGACCTCTGATAATGTACCTATCAGTGACTGAGAACTCGATGGGGTGTGTATTGGGACAACATGACGAGTCTGGTCGAAAAGAGCATGCCATATACTACCTTAGCAAAAAGTTTACCGATTGTGAAATCAAATATTCACAGCTTGAGAAAACTTGCTGTGCTTTGGCCTGGGCTGCTCGCCGACTGAGGCAGTATATGTTGAACCATACCACTTTGTTAATTTCTAAGATGGATCCAGTGAAATACATCTTTGAGAAGCCGGCTCTCACCAGACGTGTTGCCCGTTGGCAGATGATTTTAACAGAATATGATATCCAGTACACGTCGCAGAAGGCCATCAAAGGTAGTATTCTGTCAGACTACCTCGCCGAGCAACCGATTGATGATTATCAGCCGATGATGTTTGAGTTCCCTGATGAAGACATCATGTATCTTAAAATGAAAGACTGTGAAGAGCCTCTTGTCGAGGAAGGACCGGATCCTGATGACAAGTGGACATTGATGTTTGATGGGGCTGTGAATGTGAATGGCAACGGTGTTGGGGCAGTGCTTATTAATCCTAAAGGTGCTCATATACTTTTTTCCGCCAGATTGACTTTTGATGTCACCAACAACGAGGCTGAATATGAGGCTTGTATCATGGGGATTGAAGAAGCCATCGATCTGAGGATCAAAACGCCTGACATATATGGAGATTCCGCTCTAGTGATTAACCAGGTCAATGGAGATTGGAATACCAATCAGCCGCACTTGATTCCTTACAGAGATTACACCAGAAGAATACTGATGTTCTTCAAGAAGGTGAAGTTGTATCATGTCCCTCGGGATGAGAATCAGATGGCTGATGCCTTGGCTACTTTGTCTTCTATGATCAAGGTTCATTGGTGGAATCATGTGCCACATGTTGCGG
This sequence comes from Lathyrus oleraceus, assembly GCF_024323335.1. Taxonomy (NCBI): domain Eukaryota; kingdom Viridiplantae; phylum Streptophyta; class Magnoliopsida; order Fabales; family Fabaceae; genus Lathyrus; species Lathyrus oleraceus. The sequence goes on from NC_066583.1 coordinate 420,828,911, forward strand.
TAAATCGACTCGAGAGGCCTGCGTATGTGTTTGCAGCCGAGTCTGTTGTTGATGAGAAGCCGTGGTACTATGATATCAAGAACTTCCTCAAGAGCCAGGAGTATCCTGAAGGTGCGTCGAAGAATGACAAGAAAACCCTAAGAAGGCTAGCTGGAAGCTTTTATTTGAATCAGGATGACGTGTTGTACAAGAGAAACTTTGACATGGTTCTGCTCAGATGCGTGGATAGACACGAAGCAGACATGTTGATGCAAGAAGTGCATGAAGGATCTTTTGGTACCCATGCTGGTGGTCATGCAACGTCTAAGAAATTGTTGAGAGCCGGTTATTACTGGATGACTATGGAATCCGATTGTTTCAAATATGCTCGGAAGTGCCATAAGTGTCAGATTTATGCTGATAAGGTGCATGTACCACCAAGCCCTCTGAATGTCATGAATTCGCCTTGGCCGTTTGCCATGTGGGGCATTGATATGATTGGGAAGATTGAGCCTACTGCTTCTAATGGACATCGCTTCATCCTGGTTGCGATTGATTACTTCACCAAGTGGGTGGAAGTAGCTTCCTATGCCAACGTCACCAAGCAAGTGGTTGCCCAGTTTATTAAGAAGGAAATCATCTGTCGTTATGGGGTTCCTGAGAGAATCATCACTGATAATGGCTCAAACCTCAATAACAAGATGATGAAAGAGCTTTGCAGAGATTTCAAGATTGAACATCACAATTCTTCTCCTTACAGACCGAAGATGAATGGTGTTGTAGAGGCGGCAAACAAGAATATCAAGAAGATTGTGTAGAAAATGGTCGTGACGTACAAGGATTGGCATGAGATGATGCCTTTCGCTTTGCATGGGTACCGTACCTCAGTACGCACGTCGACCGGGGCAACCCCGTACTCCCTTGTGTATGGTATGGAAGTTGTCCTACCTGTTGAAGTGGAGATCCCTTCTCTGAGAGTTTTGCTGGATGTCAAGCTTGACGAAGCTGAATGGATTCGAACAAGGTTTAACGAGTTAAGCCTTATTGAAGAGAGACGGCTAGCAGCTGTGTGCCATGGGCAATTGTATCAGAGAAGGATGAAGAGAGCCTTTGATCAGAAAATGCGTCCTCGGAGCTATCAGATTGGTGATCTAGTTTTGAAGAGGATCCTTCCTCCCGGTACAGATAACAGGGGCAAGTGGACTCCTAATTATGAAGGTCCATATGTTGTTAAGAAGGTTTTCTCCGGTGGAGCCTTGATGCTTACAACTATGGATGGTGAAGATTTTCCGTCCCCTGTTAACTCAGATGTAGTCAAAAAATACTTCGCATAAATTGACCCGCTGGACAAAAAGAATAAAAGAGTCCAGGCAAAAAAGGGCATCCCGGCGAACCAAAAAAAAAATGAAAAGAATTTGTACATCCGGTAAGTCGAAAACCCGCAAGGGCGGCTTAGGCAAAAATGGGTATACCGGTGGATTGAAAACCCGAAAGGGCGGTCCAGGAAAAAGAGGGATTAAAGCGAAGACTACAGTCTGAGTTATTTGTACTTCATCGTGCTTCATGGTCTACCATCTCGAAGGGTATGATCGGTCCAGTCATTCTTCTCAGAAAGCAAGGAATTTGGGAGGAAAACTGATGATCTGTGAGTCATAACAGAATTGGGAAATAGTGGATGCCGTATTCACATTGCCATTAGGATAGTTTATTTTTCCTTTTATGCGCAATTACCTCTTTCTAGGAATTGCTTCCCGATGTATTCGCCTTTTCAGGCCCATTTTCAATCAATAAAAAGTCGTTATTCAGATAAATTGCTCTTGTTTTTATTTTTACTGTTTTGTTTGCAAAAATGTCCGAATTTTTGATAAACATTGCATATAAAAACATGAAGGCTAGACAATAATGTGCAGGAAGATAAAACATTTGAAAATCATTTTGAATGTTGAGGACACTTGAGCGTATCTTGTCCAAGCAATCCCCTAGGGCATGTTTGTCGTGCTGTTTTGCAGGTCATCACCTTGGGATTCCTGGCTGAAGGAGATAAGTCATGGTTTGATCAGGGATGTTGTTAGCACTGTCTGGAAGTGCAAGAGGATGGGGATATTCCTCAGCAGTTGAAGCAAGTTCGAGACTTGTCTCCCCAGCGTAGTCAAGATCAGGAATTCCTCAGCCGGATTGAGGATGATTCCCCAGTAGGCTTGGAAGTGACTGTTTCCCCAAGCAAGTCGGAAGGCTATCAGAACTGTTATCCCCTGCAGAGACGTCTGTGGAATTTTATTCCCCAGCAGGTCTAAGGATTTTTTACTCCCCAGCAGGCCTGGAAGTGGCATTTCCCCACTGAGTTTGAAGATTGTTAATCCCCACCGAAGTGGAAGGCTGTTATCCCCAGCGGAGGTGTCAGTGGAGTTTATTCCCCAGCAGTCTGGTTTGAAGTACTGTTATCCCCAGCGTGGTCGTGAACGCTTTTTCCTGGCAGTGTTGTGGATGTCTATCCCCAGCATGGTCTGGTATATTATTTCCCCAACAGGGTGGTGTATGCCTTTCTCATCAGGGTTGTGTTCATGGTTTTCCCCAGCAGGTTCCCCGAGTGGATCAAGTTCAGTGAAAGTTATCTCAAGCAGAGTTTATTCTGCTCGTGGGTTGGAAGTTATCCCCAGTAGAGGTGAGCATTGGTTGTTTCCCCTAGCGGAGTCCCCAAGCGGATTGGATTCAGCGAAGTTGTCCTTGGTGGGATTTATCCTTTCTCCAGCAACAATGCTATTCGCCAGCACGGTTGAGAAATTGGTGAGTTCCCTAGACAGAGTCTCCCCAGAGTTTAGTTGGTTCCTCTGCCGTCCCCAGAGTATCAGATCAGCAAAGCACCCCCAGCAGTGCATCTCCCCACAGAGTTGGAGAATCTAATCAGAAGTCTGCGCTCAGCAGAGCGATCCGTTTGCTCCCCAGCAGGAGTTTTCATCATTTGCATCTTGCATGTAGTGATCATTGCATCCTCAAATCGCGTAGCATTTCCATTCAATATGGAGCATTACGCCATAAAAAAATTCAAACATATGCATTCATATGTCAAACCTAATCAGACCATATCCCCGGCAGAGGCGGATCACTGTTCAACATCTGTACGACACATTTGCTACAGTTGCTCCTGACCGCGTTCAGGGTTGATAGCTCCCTAGAGAGGTTTATTTCCTCACCCGTCCGTGAAAAGAAAAGATTGATTCTCCCCGGTGAGATCACCAGCAAGTGTTTAGCCTTGCCCTGACATATGTAGACGTCGTTCCTGTGATACCGGTAAGTGTCATGTTTGCACCCGTGTGTATTCTTTTTGGTGTCGGTAAACACCATTGTTTCGGTGTCGGTAAACATCGAGTCTCACCCCAGTCATCGGTAAATGTCTGGTCGTCCTTTCTTTGGTGTCGGTAAACACCATTCTTTCGGTGTCGGTAAACATCGAGTCCCACCCCCAGTCATTCGTTAATGTCTGGTCTTCCTTTTGATGTCGGTAAACATCATCTTTCGATGTGCGTAATATCTATCCTTTCCCCAGGTCATCCGTTGATGTCTATTCACCTCTCCGTTGGTGTCGATAAACGTTGAGTTTTTCCCAATCGTTCGTTGATGTTTGGTTGTATTATCTTTTTCCCCAGTATTCACCTCTCCGTTGGTGTCGATAAATATTGAGTTTTTCCCATTCGTTTGTTGACGTCTGGTTGTATATCTTGTATCCCAGTCATCGGTAAATGTCTGGTCGTCTCTTTTGTTTGATGTCGGTAAACATCATCTTTCGATGTCGGTAAACATCAAGTCTCATCCCAGTCATCGGTAAATGTCTGGTCGTCTTTGTTTTGATGTCGGTAAACATCATCTTTCGATGTCGGTAAACGTCGAGTCTTTATCCCAGTCATTGGTAAATGTCTGGTTGTTCCCCAGCCAGAAATCCCCAGTAGAGTCGTCGGTAAACGTCCTGTATGGTTTCCGATTGCAAATACCCTTTCCCTTCCCTAGTGAAGTGGTCACCTCTCCGTTGGTGTCGATAAACGTCGAGCTTCTCCCGTTCGTCCGTTGACGTCTGGTCGAGTATTCCCATTCATCCGTTGATGTCTGGTCACCTCTCCGTTGGTCTTGATAAATGTCGAGCTTCTCCCGTTCGTCCGTTGACGTCTGGTCGAGTCTTTCCCAGTCATCCGTTGATGTCTGTTCACCTCTCCGTTGGTGTCGATAAACGTTGAGTTTTTCCCATTCGTCCGTTGATGTTTGGTTGTATCTTTCCTTTGATAAAAATCAAAATCCCCAGTAGAGTCGTCGGTAAACGTCTTGTCTGGTTACTGTTGCAAATATCCTGTATCATATCCCGTAGAGTGCAAATTTCTACGGTTCTTCGGTATTCAATCCCTGTTTACCCTGAAGGTCTGACAGCCGTCTCTCTCATTCGTTCAGGTTCCCAGTTGATTGAATAGGGGCAGCTGTAGCACCTCAAATTTGCACCTCCAATTTGTATATACATTTTCATGTTTAGGTCATTAACATTGCATAGTCCATCATGTCATCAGGCAAGACTGGTCAGGAGATTCAGTTGTGCAAGGCAACAAGGGCATTCTCCAGGAGATCAAAGCCCTAGGGTTGGTACAATGAGTTCATGTGACCCAAGGATCATTTTGAAGTGGTTTGGCCAAGAATTGAAAGCTCAGAGCTCATCAGTCCATGTGCAAAACATCTGAAACCCTAAAAAGTCAACAGAAGTCAACTGTCAATTCAACTATGGATTGGGAGGTGGGAAATGGTTAGAGAGGCCTCATTCATGTGCAAACAAGTCTCATTTGACATTTCAAACATCAACATTGAAGAATTTGAAGTCAGATCAAGACTTTCCAAAAATAGCAGGTGACCTGTAATTTGAACTTTCCCAAAATGGAAAGGTTTTGGATCAACTTCAACTCAAGATTACATCATCAAGAAAGCTTCAAATGAAATTTTGTCCAACATGAAAGTTGAAGATCTTTCTCTCCCATTTCCAAAAAGTCCAAGATCATGGATTTCTCATGTGTGGTTGAGGAGATATGGTTCAATCATGGCAAAGTGTGGTTTAGACTTCAAATGAGCATAACTTTCAAACCAAAGCTCCAAATTGGATGACTCTTTTTGCATTCTTCTCCTTTTGACCTCTAGTTTCCAAATCATGCCTTGCATTCCACAAATTATATTCACATGAGCATTTGGTAAATCATTGGATTTTTGGAGGGAAAATATGAAATTCAAATTTTGTGCACCATTTGAATATTTCACCATTACCATTGGCTCCAAAATGTTTTTTTAAGTGAAAATGAGTACAATTTCGTGCACTATTCATGCATGCACTTCATGCATAGGGTGAAAAGGCCAATTTGCACTTACACTCCAAAATGACTAATCCACTTTGCATTTGAGTTAAGCATGATTAAAAGAGGATTAGCATGGCATATATAAAGCAAACCCTAACTGTTTCAGCATTAACAACAACTCATTTTTCAGATCTAGATCAAATTTCTCAAAATTTTCTCCCAAAAATTTCTTGAAATTTCTTCACATTCAATCCATTTCTCTTGCTTGATTCTGGTTCCTGAAGTGTTACTGAGGAGATTGGCACGTGGATTTGAAGAAAACAGAGTTGCATTAAAGCATTCTTGAAGTTTGAAGCAACAATGGTGATTTGAAATTCTGATAGATTCGTGCACAGTTGAGCTGCAATTTCTCTTCCAATCACTTATGCAATCATCCTAGAGGAACTTTGAAGCATCACAAAGCCTTGAACCACACGAATTCCAGATCTGCACTTCAAGAGGTTACAAATCAATCCTCTTAATTCTCAAAATTCTTGTGATATAGTTGTAGATCTTGTTGTTGTGGTCATGCTGAGCTTCGAATCATAAAATTCCATGCATTATTGAGTGAATTAGGTTGATTTCAAGTTTCATGTATGAATGTTCTTGTGTTCGATTTGCTCTCCACATGTGGAATTAGGCTAAACCATGCATGAATTCGTGATCCTTGATGAAGGATTTACACAATGATGTGTTTGATTTTAAATTCTGGTAAATTTGTTCTTGATGTTCTTGAGATGCTTCACTGTTCATGAATGCGTGAGGAAGAAGATGATATTGTTGCATAGGCCACGATTTTAATCCATAGAGAACAGTTTTCTGGACTTTGCATGTGTTTGCTAAGGCATGCTTTTTGATTCGTCCATGTCAGCGCCATGCAAGCAATTCCATTGGCTCAGGAATGGTTGACCGCGCGTTGACTGCCACTGGGATTAATGAAACGCTGCGTTTCAATCCCTGGCGCGCCAATTATTTCAAATCCGCTCCGTGTTCAATTCCCAGCCACGCCAGTTTTTCAAATGCTTTCATGATTTTCTCACTTTCCCTCCTATTTCATATGCTTGCTTCACATGCATTTTTTTTATTTTCTCTTCAAATTCACAAAATCATATCAAATTGAAAATTGATCCAAAAATTATGAGGTTTTTTGCATTGTATTCCTTATTTTGTCTGTTACTTTTTGATCACTAAAATGAAAATTGTGCTTGGCTGGACATTTTTTGGTGCTAGGATGATTGAACATGTATCCATATTTGACCTTGCCATGCTATATCCTTGGTGAAATGCTGGTTTTGATCCAATGAATATGAAAATTTGCATGATGAAACTAGACTCATTGCTTGACATTTTGGTGTTGATTTGGTATTTTTATCACTTACCATTTCTGTTTTATGAATGTGCTAAGTTGGTGTGACAATTTGTGTCACACCTTGTGAAGTTCAACTTGATTGATGTGTTTGCCATGCCAAATGATATCCAATTGCCTTGATTTTTTGTGTGATGCATACTATAGATGTTGTGATTGCTCATGATTTTTGTTGGAATTTTTGGGATCATTTCTGATTTAATTGAGATTTTTCATTCTGGTTGGTCACATTTGAGCTTTAAAATTGCCTTGAACTTCATTTGATCATGAAATGCTTGTTTCTTATCCAATGCTTCTGAATTTTTGCATACTATTTCTAGACATGTTGAGTATTGTTTTGGCTTTGGTTTGAGGCTTTTACCATGATCCATCCCTGTTTTATGCCTATGCTAACTTGGTGTGACAATTTGTGTCACACATGTGCTTGTTGTGCTTGTCTTGACTTATGCTATGTGATTGCCATGCTTAATGATGTCCAATGCCTCTAATTTTTTGTGTGATGATCATGTTGTATGTCCTGTTTACTCATGAATTTTGCCAAGATTATTTGAATCATTTTTGATTTAATGTGCATTTATTTCTTCTGATGTCACAATGTGGTCACAATTTGCATACCTTGCCATGTTTGTTTCATGAAATGCTTTTGGTTAATGATATTGATATGGGACATTTTGGAATGTGTTCTTGATTGAATGAAGTTGATTCATGTTAAATTTCATGTTCTGTTTTGAATGTTTGACCTACTTTTGACCCTAGGCTTTGACCTAGTGGTTTGGACTCACTGTTTGGATTGTGGATTTCAGGTTAAGAAGCACATTACCATGGTTGAAGTGGTTCACTCATTTGGATTGATTAGTTGATTGATGTTGGCTAACCTTATGTTGCTTTGTAGGTTGATGCCAAGTCATTTGTGTTGTGCCTATTGGCTTGTGGCTTGCACATTGTTGCCTAATGCCTTATCTGTCTGATTGTGTGATTGACTGTTGTTTGTCTGATTGTTTGACTTGTAAACTGATTGATTTAGATTTTTTCAGGTACCTAAGTTGCTTTGAGTTCTTTTGAACTTGCTTTTGCTTTGCTTGGTTGCTTAACCACTGAGGTATAACTCTTTGACTTCATGTAGTCTGGAAGACCTGTCCTGTTATGTGGGCAGGCACCTATCTGAAGCCCTCCTTAAGAGGCAATGCTTGTGTTTGTTTATCTTTGTGCCAAGCAGGAAAAGTCCTCTTATGAGGCAATTGGCAGATAAAAGAGATGTGTAATCCATCTCCTGCTACTCAGTGTGTCATTCACTTTGCTCACACACCATGTGTTGATGCATTGTGGATATTAACCCAAGATCTTTGTTGTGTCAGTCATATGTGGAGAAGAGTTCTTACTTTCTGAACTCCCACACCTTCTATTGTTTGAAGCTCTCCTAGGCCAGGGATAAGAGCTGTGAGGTCTTACCCTCACTTCCCATTTCATCTGCTTCACCCTAACTCTCAATGTTAGGGTTAAGAGCTAACTACACCCGATTCCAGTTGGCTTGTGTCTCACAGCCTAACCTTGTATGAGCCCAATTGTGTGCATATAGTGTGTGTGCTTGCTTTGTGTGCTTGTATGTATTTGTTGGTGCTGTTTAGGATAGCTTGCTTCCTGTGCAAGTTAGATAGAAACCTTAACATAGGGATCGTATGCATGACAACTTTTAGGCTCGAGTCGTAGTCTCCCTAGTAGTTTGTGTCTCCCTTTGTATCTGGTTAGGCTAGTCCTTTTTCCCTGTGTAGGGGAACTACGTCGCCCTGATCCTCATACCAGATGAGGTACGTAGGCAGGAGATGAGCTGATCTCTCCGGGCGCCCTTTTTCTTTTTCAACCCCCTTTGTGTGTGTTTGGAGTCTGACGTAAGTCCAGCGATTGGCAGTCGGTTTCCTGTGTGTGTGTTTGTTGGTTCGGAGTCTAATGTAAGTCCAGCGATTGGCGTTCAGTTTCCATGTTTGCCGGTTTGTGTGGAGTCTGACATAAGTCCAGTGATTGGCAGTCGGTTTCCAGTGTTTGTGTTTTGTTTGGCGTGCGTTAGCCGAGCTACGAGTGCTCTGATTCTTCTCCTGTCAGAGAAGATACGTATGCATAGGATGCGACATCCTAGCGAGCACGTTTCCCCTGTCCCAAACTACGTCGACTCTGATGTCTGTGCCTGACAGACTACGTAGGCCCAGGATGCGATATCCTGCCGAGTTAGTTTCTGTTGTCTTTCTGTGTCTCCTTCCAGCCTGTGTGTGCAGTTTGTGTTCAGTTTTTAGCAACCTTATCCTTTTGTGCGTGGATCCCGTCGAGTACGACGGATGCGTAGGGGTGCTAATACCTTCCCTTCGCATAACCGACTCCCGACCACATCCATCTCTGGTCGCGAGACCATGTCTTTTCCAAGTTTACTTCGAGCGTTTCCTTTCCCTCTTTTGGGATAAATAACGCACGGTGGCGGCTCTGTTGTTTCGTTTTCCCGCCGGTTTTTCGCGTAATGCGACAATATTTTGATTTTTAATTATTTTTGTGGCTTCATTTAATATTTTTTTGTGAATTATTTGGTTTTTAATAGTTTTAATTCATTTTAAAATACTTTTTGATATTTGAAAAATCCAAAAATATTTTCCTAACACCTATGGATCATGATAAGCCAATGAAAAATAGTCTCATCAATTTCTTATTTAATTTGAGATTTATTTGAGATTTTAATTCATATTGTGTGATTTTTCATTATTTTTAATTGTTTTAAAATAGTTTCTGATTTCAAAAATTGTTGAGAAAATTTGTCAAAGTTTGTTTGACCATGTTAGACCTATGAGAATTTAATTGGACTTGTTGAAGTTGATTTGAATTAAATTTGAGGTTTGACCATATTTTGTTTATTTTATTTTGCATTTATTTTTAATTCAAAAATTACCAAAAAAATATGTTTGACTTGTTGACTTGTAATCTTCATTTCTCTTCTGTTTAGCATTGATTGATGATGACTTGGTTCACATTTGATCAATTGAGTTTGATGCTTGATTTCTCTTTCCATCCATTTCATCTTCATCCCATTTTATTTTATTTTTGGCCAATGAGTTAATGTCTTATGTTTGGTCTTGACAAATGAGAGGTTTAACCTTCTTTGATCCAAACCAAACTCAACTTTATCCAAGATCAAGTGAGTTGTTTTGTGTCCAAGATAGGTTGCTTCTTGGTCAAGCAAAAAACCTAAAGTCCATACAAGGCCCTTCCCCTTTTGTTTTGGCATGGCAAGTTTTTGGAGCTTGACTTACTAGTCATGATCTCTAACTTGTGTTTATTTGCCTATAGTTTTATTGACCGGCCTCAGATAGGTGTGACTACTACATTAGTCCACTTACGATTGCTTAACATAGCGCTACACTGTCTTATGACAAACTAACATAACCATACTAATTACTAACTTTAATTTGAGCATTTAATTTCTTGCCTTTTACTTTAATGCAATTTATTTCTTGCTCATTTATTCATATTGCTTTTCATTTTTCTCACTTGAGCCCATATTTTATGTTTATGTCATTTTCCTTTTGCTCATTTGAGCTCATTATTGTATATAAATATATTGTTGTCTTGTGTTTATTTTGTCTTTGTTTTGTGTGAACCTAATGCAAAAAGGAAAAATGACTAAGAATTAGGACATACCTATGCTTAAAGGAGTTCAAGAGCAACTAGGCCTCATGCCTTTAGAATGATAAACTTGTTGAAGAGCAACTAGGCCTCATGCCTTTAGAATGCTAAATTTCAAAGTTGACTTCAAAGGACTTCCTTTCCAAAACTTATTCTTTGTCCATTCCTCTTATTGTGTTGTGAGCTTTTTGATGTTTTCTCTTGTGTGATAGGGATCCCATCTTGAGATAGTAAAGAGGACCATTGTCATGAATAGCCAAGTTAAGAGAGACAAGCCAAATTGAGATCCTAAGAGCTTGAATCCAATTTATGTGATTGCTTGTTTGTTTGCTAATTCCAAAGGAAAGGAGCATCTTGAGTCATCTCTATGACTTCAAGAAAAGGAACTCCAAGGGTTTTATCTTTTCTCTCTTATCTTTGTATGCTTTAGGACTAGCCCTTCTCTTCTTCTCCTCACTCTAACCCAAGCCAAAAATCTTTCCTTTCAAACTTTGACATTGTTTTCAAACTAGAAACCTAGGCCTTATGCCTTTGAATTTTCAAAATATTTTCATCAATACTCATTGTGAATAAATCTTAATCCAACTTTGACTTCATTTTGTAAATAAATATAACTTGTAAATATAACTCACTTCAAGATGTTTTGTGGTTCCAATGGCCACCTTATTAAAAACTTTTCAAAAACATTAGTCATAGGTTTGAGTTATCATAATGGTTGATGTAAATCTCACCTCATCCTTAGTGGTTGGATTATAAGTCTTCCATGCTTATTATAGGGGTAACCCCTCACTAGCATGTTGAAGCCTTCCTCACATGGTGGATTGTTGGTTTAGGTTGAGTTTTCTCCCTTTGATAACAAAAGACCTTAAGGCCTTTGATCAAATTAATTCACCAATCTTTGAGATTTTTACCCCGAACTACGAGGTTTTGATCCTACCTTTGTGATGGTATGTAGGCAATGGGTTCATCCATTCAAACATCAAACTTGTAAATATAATCTATTCTCTTCTCATCCCCCCAATCTTTTGCACATATTTTCACAAATACCAACCTATAACACATGTTTGCAAAAAGAGGTTCCCTTAGAGTACTAAGGATGTTTTGGGTGCGTAAAACCTTCTCATTTCATAACCAACCCCCTTACCTAGATCTCTGACATTTTTATTAGTTTTTGACTTGATAAAACTTCTTACTTGGTTTTTGTTCGCTTTTTAGCCTTTCCTTTGGACAAATAAAAGTGCGGTGGCGACTCGAATTGTATGTTTACTTTTGGTTTAGTCAATAAACCTAAATGTAATGAAAACCCCGCTACAGAAAAATGGCGACTCTGCTGGGGAGAATGTAATCATCTCTAGTGGGTTTAGCCTACTTTTTGCATGTATGAGTTGTATGTTTATATTTATCGGTGACATGTTTTTGTGTAAATTTGGGATGACTGTATTGTTTGCAATGTACGAATTGCTTGATATATTAATTGCTTGTATGCTTGGTGGTTTCTTATGAGATGAGTTCTATACCCGAACTCGAGTGCACTTATGATAGGAGAATGTCATAGTCTTGTTGACTTGTGTGGAGTTATTCCTTAACAAGTTAACTTGCAAGCCCATTCACTTGGTGGAGGTCTTATTGGGATCAATAATGTCACACGAGTAGTCGTGGTTAGGCATTACTCTTTCCAATATAAACCTTAGAAGCCAAAGACCTTAGATACCTAGCCCATCTTGGCCTATTCTAGGATGTAGTGCGAAGGTCGTTCAAGTGTAAGATTTGATACGATTGTTACGCGATACTACACTCATAAGAGTCTCCCTTGAGAATATTTTTGGAATACGAGTAGTCGTTTTATCCGATAATATCCGAAAGATGAGATGATGACTATGGGGACCTTTTTAGAACATGATTGTCAGGTTTAACCATAGTACACTCCCTTTGGGTGGTTCTTAACCGAGACTCCATGCTCGTGACTTACAACAAACCCTTGATCCGCGGTTGATCCGTTCTTGTACATTCTCCATATCAATGGAACTTGGGTGTTGATAAGGTGTAAACCGTAATCCACCAAAATGGATGATTGATATTGACAATGACTTGAGCCATCCCGTGACCTCTATGTGGTGTGACTTGCTTGATCCTTAAGTGTGATTGTTGCATCCATGCATTCATGCATTCATATGCATCCATATCATCAACAATAAAGTTTTCAAGGAACTTAAGAGGTCTATTTGCAAATTTTCAGACATGGATAACCAAAGAAGGAATACGAAGAAGTACAGTTTCAGACAACCCGGCTTGAAAGAGTTAAGGAGTTTGACATCTTATGTATTAAAGCCCTTGGAGTTCAAAGCTCGCCATGGGAAGCTCCTGTCTATTCTTTCTACCAAAGTGGATGAAGGTCTAATGAGTGTGTTGGTGCAGTTCTACGATCCTCTGTATCGGTGCTTCACTTTTTCAGATTTCCAGCTTTTGCCTACACTTGAGGAGTATGCATATCATGTGGGTGTACCTATTCTTGACCAGTTGTCGTTCAGTGGCTTGGAGAAGATTCCGTCTTCTCAAGAGATTGCTGATATGCTTCATATGGATGTATCTGACATTGTTTCTCATATGACTACCAAAGGTGGAATTCAAGGTCTCCCATTTGATTTTCTCATTGCCAAAGCTACTTTGTTTGGGAAGGCCATGAGTGAGGACGCTTTTGAAGCCTTGTTTGTACTTCTCATCTATGGGCTAGTGTTATTCCCCAACATCGACAATTTCGTGGACGTGAATGCTATTAGAATTTTCTTTTCTCTTAATCCTGTTCCAACTCTGTTGGGTGACACTTATTTCTCTTTGTATATGAGGAATGCAAAGGGTGGTGGTTCCATTGTGTGTTGTCTGCCTCTGTTGTACAAGTGGTTTATTTCGCACTTGCCTTATACGCTTGCCTTCAAGGAGAATAAGGGATATCTACGGTGGTCCACGAGACTTATGTCTCTCACTAATGATGATATCTCTTGGTATAACCACGTTTATGATGGCGTTCGGATTATTGATTCTTGTGGTGAATTTTCCAATGTCCCTCTTCTTGGTACATATGGAGGAATTAACTACAATCCTGCTTTGGCTCGCCGTTAGCTTGGATTCCCCTTAAAGGATAAACCTAACAACGTTTTGTTGGAAGGCTTGTTCTTTCAAGAGGGTAAAGATCCCCAGAACTTGAAGGATAGGATGGTCCGCGCCTAGCGTAAGGTTCATAGGAAAGGGAGGAATGAGCTTGGGCCGAAGAACTATGTTGCTTTAGAACCTTACACCGCTTGGGTAAGGAAGACAACTCTCGAGTACCGCATGTCGTATGAATATCCAAGACCTACCCCTATGGTTATGGTTGGGCCTTCAACACTCCCTAATCAAGGAGTAGAGGAGTTGAGAGATGAAGACCGTTCACGTGCATGGGTTCGTGAGCGTGAGGAACTTCTTCAACAACTGAAAGATAAGGATGCAGTGATAGAATTTCTAGAGCATCAGGTTATTGATGAGCCTGATGACGTAGTTACTTCTCTTCTTCCTTATTCGTCTAGGTTCTGGAAGAGGAAGTATGATCAGCTCTCCAAGGAGAATGCCGACATGGAAGCAGCTTATGAGAGAGAGGTGAAGAGGCTTCGTGCAGCCTATCTTCCGATCTCGAAAGCTTTGGACGATTGTTTCTAGGGCTTCATAGGATGTTCATTATCCTTTTCCCTTGTATCGTATTTGGTTACCAAAACTGTATTACTTCTTTGGTGTAAAAAGTTTCCAAATATTATTACTATGAGTATCCCATATATGTCTTAAAAGTTAAAAAATTTCAAATGTTTGCAAATAGATCTCTAAAAAGTTCCTCTGATTAAAAGCAAATCATATGCACAAACATTGCATGCATCATATGCATAAGCAGGTTTTGTTCCAAGCTCTTGATCAATGGTCTAACTCTTTGCTCTTCATTTATTTTGAAGACAAGCTGACGCACCGATACAATACTAGAGCCAATCAATCGAAGATAATGGAGCATCTAGAGCAAGAGAACAGGGACCTGAAGGAAGAGATTGCTAGGCTGACTGCCATGATGGAGTCAGTTCTGGCTGCACAGAGCCAAGCTTCGCCAACTCCTGCAACTCCTCCCGCGAGGACTGTCATATTTGAGATAGCGACTTCAACGGTGCCTGCTGCAACAGCCCACTTCGCTCTGACTATGCCAGATAGGTTCCCTTGGGGAATGCCTCCCAATTTCATGCCAGAGGGTTTTGCTCTTACTCTCGCCTCTATGCCGGCATCTAGCCCGATCCTATCTGTTCCACCTCCCGTTATGCACACTCTTCCCCGCGTTAAAGATACCATCTATCATTCCGAGTCATCTGAGGGCCTGGATGTTTATGAAAATATGGATGAGATGAAAGATCAATTCCTTGAGCCGCGCAAGGAACTGAAGACTTTGAGGGGTAAGGACCTCTTTGGGAAAAGTGCTGCTGAGTTGTGCCTGGTGCCCAACGTGAAGATCTCTGTTAAATTCAAAGTACCTGACTTTGAGAAGTACAAGGGAAATACATGCCCGCTCAGCCATCTTCTGATGTATGCTCGCAAGATGTCAACACAGACTGACAACAATCAAATGCTAATCCACTACTTTCAAGTTAGCCTGACAGGTGTTGCGCTCCGGTGGTATATGGGGCTGGAGAGTGCAAACATCCGCACTTTCAACGATTTAGGTGAGGCCTTCGTTAAGTAGTATAAATATAATATGGATATGGCTCCAGACAGGGACCAATTGAGGGCGATGTCCTAGAAAGAGAAAGAGACTTTCAAGGAGTACGCCCAGAGATGGCGAGAACTGACAGCTCAGAAAGTGCCACCCCTGGAAGAGAAGAAGATGACAAAGATCTTCTTGAAGACTTTGAGCTCTTTCTATTATGAAAGGATAATTGCTAGTGCTCCCTCAGACTTCACCGAAATGGTGAATATGGGGATGAGACTAGAAGAAGGGGTCCGTGAAGGACGGTTATCTAAAGATGATGGTTCCTCAACAAAGAAGTATGGATGCTTTTCTAGGAAGAAGGAGGGAGAGACTCATGCCGTGTCCTCCCATGTCAAAAGAAGGCCCTCTGTAAGGAGGAAGGACGTGCGTCCAGCCGTCAACCAACACCAGGTGGCTCATATAGTACCTGCTTTTAGAGAAGTTCATCAACAACAACAACAACATCGTCAACAACAACATGCCTACCAACCTCACAACAATAACAATACCAGCACCAGCAACTACGAGAGGAAGAGGGTAACTTTTGACCCGATTCCGATGACATATGCTGAGCTTTATCCTTCCTTGATCGGTAGGAAGCTGATAACTCCACGAGAACCTCCCGCCGTACCAACCAATCCTCAGTGGTGGTATAAGCCAGAGCTTCATTATGTGTATCATTTCGGTGCTCCTGGACATGATATGGAGAACTGTTACCCATTGAAGACCAAGGTGCAAGACCTTGTGAGAAGTGGGATTTTGTTTTTTGAGGACGTAGGTCTGAATGTAAAGGAGAACCCATTGCCCGAGCATGGGAAGGCAGCTGTTAATATGGTCCAGGGATGCCCTGGCAAATACAAAGTCCTTTATGTGAATGACATAAGGCAATCTTTGGTCGAGATGCACAAGTTGTTGTGTGAACACAGCCACTACAAGCATGACCATGATAGGTGCCAGGTGTGCACTATCAATGAGAGAGGATGTCGTCAAGTAAGAAGGGACATCCAAGAGATGATAGATCAAGGGATGATTGAGATACTTCAAAATCGTAATGAGGACGAAGTCGATGTTATCACTCCCGTGTTTAAAATTCCTGAGCCTGTCGTTATCAAGTATGATGGTAGCAAGAAGAAGGTATTACCAGCTCTTCTGATAAAGCCAGCGGGCCCTGTCCCGTATGTATTAGACAAAGCTGTTCCCTACCGATACAACGCAGTCATGCTAGAAGATGGGAAGGAGGTGCCATTGCCCTCAACCTCTGTTGTAAGCATTTCAGATGTCAGTGGTGTGACCCGTAGTGGTCGTGTTTTCTCGGCGCAGTCGAAACCCCATGAAAACATTGTGAAGAAGGCTGTTGTTAATCCTGCCGGTCCTGTGGGGACTTCTTCTTCAAATAACTTTGTTCCTGTTGTTGACCATGTTTCCGTTAGGAATAATAACACTTCTATCCTGGTTGGCCAGTCTGGCATGTTAAAAGAGGATGGTGATGAGATGCTAAGGCTCATCAAAAGGAGTGAATATAATGTTGTTAATCAGCTGCTACAAACTCCATCAAAGATATCTGTCTTATCTTTGTTGATGAATTCTGAGCCACACCGCGAAGCTTTGTAGAGGGTGTTGGACGTGGCATACGTGGACCACGATGTCACAATCGAGCAGTTTGATATCATTGTTGCAAATATAACCGCTTGCAAAAATTTGAGCTTCTGTGATGCTGATCTTCCGGAGGAGGGAAAAGACCACAATTTGGCTTTACACATATCTATGAACTGTAAGGACGGTGCCCTATCCAATGTGTTGGTGGACACAGGGTCATCACTTAATGTGTTGCCAAAGTCCACTCTTGCTAAACTTTCGTATCAAGGGCCTCCCAAGAGGCAGAGTGGAGTGGTGGTGAAGGTGTTTGATGGATCGCACAAAATTGTGATCGGCGAATTAGAACTCCTGATCAAGATTGGACCTAGTGATTTCCAGATCACTTTTCAGGTCATGGATATACATCCGTCATACAGCTGTTTGCTTGGTAGACCATGGATTCACGAGGCAAGCGCTGTGACATCCACCCTACACCAAAAGTTGAAGTTCGTGAAGAACAAGAAGTTGGTGGTGATAGGGGGAGAGAAGGCTCTCTTGGTGGTGATAGGATGAGGTTGGGACGCCGTTACAAGCCTTGTCTATTGCTGAGCCTTCAAGGAAAGGACTTTCTTCATTTGTCTCCTATAATGATGCGAAGTTGGCCATTGAGCATGGTGCAACTACTGGTTTGGGGAGAATGATAAAGTTCGAAGATAACAAGTCCCGAGCTAGCATAGGGTATTCTTCTGGAATTTCCAATGATCGTGGGCTGTTCCAGAGTGGAGGTTTTATCCACGCCGTTGAGGATCAGGAAGCTGATGCCATTGTGGAAGATGATGAAGAGGAAGACCTAGGCAACTTTGTCATACCCAGAGGAATCTGCAATAATTGGGTCGCTGTTGATGTTCCAACAGTTATCCACAAGTCAACGTCATGTGTTCATTTTGTTTTAAAACCATTCTCCCATGCCAAAAGGAGAAGTGAAGACATTGTTGGCGTAATTTGATCAAAATAGTGATATTTCATTCAATAATCACATGTTAAATGTTTGTTTTTCCAAAGTTATTTTTTCTTTTTGCTTTTTGCATGAAATTGGTGATCACCATAAAACCCTAAAAAAAGAGAGAATAAAATCAATCTTTTCATCTGCATAATGATTTGCTATGTTTGAATTCTGAAATCTCTTTTATACTCAAAATAATTATGCAGGTTAATCAAACCCATTGAACATAATTATCCAACACCATCTCCTAACTTTGAGTTCCCTGTATTTGAGGCAGAAGAAGATGATGTTGAAGAGATTCCTAATGAGATTGCCCGTCTGCTTGAGCACGAAGAGAAGATCATTCAGCCACATCTTGAGAATCTGGAAACAGTCAACTTGGGGTCCGAAGATTGCATTCACGAAGTAAAGATTGGGGCACTCCTTGAAGAGTCTGTTAAGAAGGGGTTGATTGAGTTGCTACGAGAATATGTCGACGTATTTGCCTGGTCGTATGAAGACATGCCTGGTCTAGATACCGATATCGTGCAACATTTCTTGCATTTAAAGCCTGAGTGTGTGCCTGTGAAGCAGAAGCTCAGAAGAACTCATCCTGATATGGCAGTAAAAATTAAAGAAGAAGTTCAGAAGAAAATTGATGCGGGGTTTCTGGTGACTTCTACATATCCTCAATGGGTGGCAAATATTGTGCATGTGCCTAAGAAAGATGGAAAAGTCCGAATGTGTGTGGATTACCGTGACTTGAATAAGGCTAGTCCGAAAGATGATTTTCCTCTACCACATATTAATATGTTGGTAGATAATACAGCTAAATTCAATGTCTTTTCATTTATGGATGGTTTTTCCGGTTATAATCAGATTAAAATGGCACCCGAGGATATGGAGAAGACAACATTCATCACACCTTGGGGAACATTCTGTTATCGAGTGATGCCCTTCGGTTTGAAGAATGCCGGAGCCACGTATCAACGCGCTATGACTACCTTGTTTCATGATATGATGCACAAGGAGATTGAGGTGTATGTTGACGATATGATTGCAAATTCGAAAACGGAAGTTGAACATGTAGAACACTTGTTGAAGCTTTTCCAGCGTTTGAGGAAGTACAAACTCCGCCTAAATCTGAACAAGTGTACATTTGGAGTCCGTTCCGGCAAGTTATTGGGCTTTATTGTCAGGGAAAGAGGTATTGAAGTTGATCCTGCCAAGGTCAAAGCAATACAAGAGGTGCCTGCGCCCAAAATTGAGAAGCAAGTCCGAGGTTTTCTTGGCCGCTTGAATTACATTTCCAGATTTATATCCCATATGACTGCCACATGTGCGCCTATATTCAAGCTTCTTCAGATAGATCAATGTCATGATTGGGCCGAGGATTGCCAAAAAGCTTTTAATAGTATCAAAGAGTATTTGTTTGATGCTCCGGTTCTGTCTCCGCCTGTTGAAGGGAGACCATTGATTATGTACTTAACAGTGATTGATGATTCCATGGGTTGTATCCTTGGTCAGCAAGATGAATCCGGGAAGAAAGAGTATGCAATATACTACTTGAGTAAGAAGTTCACTGACTGTGAGTCTCGGTACTCAATGCTTGAGAAGACATGTTGTGCTTTGGCTTGGGCTGCTAAGCGTTTACGCCAGTATATGTTGAATCATACAACTTGGTTGATGTCCAAAATGGATCCAATCAAGTATATTTTTGAGAAACCTTCTTTAACTGGGAGGATTTCCCGTTGGCAGATGTTGTTATCTGAGTATGATATCAAGTATCGAGCTCAAAGAGCTATTAAAGGTAGTATCTTGGCTGACCACTTGACACATCAACCAATTGAAGATTATCAGTCTGTGCAATACGACTTCCCTGATGAGGAGAGTTTGTATTTGAAGATGAAAGATTGTGATGAGCCTACGCTCGATGAAGGGCCAGAGCCTGGTTCCCGATGAGGTATGGTGTTCGATGGTGCTGTCAATCAGTATGGAAATGGTATTGGGGCAATGATTATTACTCCTCAAGGCACACATTTTCCTTTTACAGCAAGGCTAACTTTCAAACACACGAATAATATGGCGGAGTATGAGGCCTGTATTATGGGTTTGGAAGAATGTATTGATCTTAGGATCAAACATCTTGATGTTTAGGGTGATTTGGCCCTTGTTGTTAATCAGATTAAGGGAGAATGGGAGACGAATCAGCCCAGCCTCATCCCATACAGAGATTATGCGAGGAGGATTTCAACTTTCTTTACTAAGGTTGACTTTCATCATATTCCTCGAGATGAGAATCGGATGGCGGATGCTCTTGCTACGCTTTTTTCAATGATTATAGTGAAGTACTGGAATGAAGTTCCCAATATTACTGTGATGCGCTTGGATAGACCAGCTCATGTGTTTGCAGTTGAGGAAGTAAAAGATGATAAGCTGTGGTATTATGATATCAAGTGTTTTCTCCAAAGTCATACTTACCCACCTGGGGCATCTGTTAAAGATAAGAAGACTTTGAGGAGATTATCTGGCAGTTTCTACCTTAATGGTGATGTGCTTTACAAGAGGAATTTTGACATGTTTCTGCTCAGATGCGTGGATAGACACGAAGCAGACCTGTTGATGACTGAAGACCATGAGGGTTCATTTGGTACTCATTCCAACGGACATGCTATGGCAAAGGAGATGTTGATAGCAAGCTACTATTGGCTGACAATGGAGTCTGACTGCTGCAAGTATGTGAAAAGATGCCAGAAGTGTCAGATCTATGCAGATAAGATTGATATTCCCCCGAAACTTCTGAATGTTATTTCCTCACCATGGCCTTTCTCCATGTGGGGAATTGACATGATTGGCATGATTGAACCAAAAGCGTCAAACGGTCACAGTTTTATTCTCGTAGCTATTGATTACTTCACCAAGAGGGTTGAAGCGGCATCGTATGCAAATGTGACTAGGCAGGTGGTCGTGAAGTTTATCAAGAATCAACTTATATGCCGATATGGTGTGCTAGACAAGATCATTACTGATAATGGATCTAACTTGAACAACAAGATGATGAAAGAGCTGTGTAGTGAGTTCAAGATTGCGCATCATAACTCTTCTCCATATAGACCCAAGATGAATGAGGCTGTTGAAGCTGCTAACAAGAACATCAAGAAGATTATTCAGAAGATGGTTGTTACGTACAAAGATTGGCATGAGATGCCGCCATTTGCTTTGCATGGCTATCGTACATCCGTCCGCACTTCAACAGGGGCGACCCCTTTCTCCCTTGTATATGGCATGGAGGTTGTGCTCCCCGTAGAGGTCGAGATCCCATAAATCAGAGTCTTGATGGAAGCCAAGTTGACTGAGGCTGAATGGGTTCAGAGTCGTTATGACCAACTGAATTTAATTGAAGAGAAGAGATTAACTGCCATGTGTCATGGTCAGTTGTATCAGCAGAGGATGAAGAGAGCCTTTGACAAGAAGGTCAAGCCTCGTGTGTTCCGAGAAGGCGACCTGGTGCTCAAGAAAGTCTTGTCTTTCGTGCCCGATTCTAGGGGCAAGTAGACTCAACTATGAAGGTTCATACGTTGTTAAGAGAGCATTTGCAGGCGGTGCTTTGTTGCTCACAACTATGGATGGGGAGGATTTCACTCGTCCTGTGAATTCAGATGTAGTCAAGAAATACTTCTCCTAAAATAATAAAAAAAATAGAATAGCTCGCTAAGTTGAAAACCCAAAAGGGCGACTTAGGCAAAAATGAGCGTCTCGGTGGATTGAAAACCCGAAAGGGCGGTCCAGGAAAAAGTTAGAGACATGAAAAAAAATGAACACATACATCCTACTAGATTGAGTACCTCACACTGGGGCAATCTAGGCAAAACTTAGGGATTTGACATGAAAAAAAAGTGAATACATACATCCCGCTAGATTGAGTACCTCATACTGGGGCAATCTAGGAAAAAATTAGGGATTTGGCAAGTAACTGCATCCTGACAAGACTTTGCTCTACAACAGTCATCTGTAAAAAATTATCGATCAATAATCATCGACCGAAGCGTCAAATACAGTGAATTTAGAGTTGGTGGAGAAACGGTCATTATGTTCAATGTAGCCCTGTTTCCATGTATATCACCTATTTCAAATTTGTACAGATCCATGGAGTCTCGCCATTTGCGGGCTACCATCCCATTAAATAAATTTGAGCCTTTATCAAATTTTTGACACTCTTACTTGTTTATGTTTAACAGATGTTTGCATATTTTAATTAATAAATATCATTGTTTTAGACGAATAAAGTTTTTTTAATTTTTTTTAAACAAAATGAACATTCACAATGACTAAAAGGATAAGTGGAATGTCCTCAGTGCTTTCCCAAGGATAGTATGATTTCCAAAAGGTAAGACATTTGTTCACATTCCGACATGTCTATATCCTCTTCATCAGCTTTCATGTTGTCTCCTCAGCAGGAAGTGGTATAGAGCAGTTGGTGGAGGATCTGTTTCTCTTTCCATCCCTAGCATGTCACGTATTGACGAAGGATTCATTGCCAAGACATGTTTCCTTTGAGGGTTGCTTACAGTTTATCCCCTGCAGGATGGCCTGACCCGAATTTGATATTTTGTATCCTCTCCATGCTGAGGAAGATGTGGTGTTTCCTTCCCCAGCGAAGCCAATTGTGCTTTCTCCCCTTTGTTTTGATTGATGGGTATCTGTTTGGCATTTGTTCCCCCACAGAATTTCGCATCATTCCTTGATAAGTTCCCCAGTAGAGTTTCTTCTACAACGAATCTTATCGATTTTCAGCCACTTGTTCCTGAGAATTGACGAGAAGTCCCTGGTGGTTGGAAGTTGTGACTTCGCCTATTCCCAGATATGATCGGTGTTTTCCCGTATTTGATTGGCCCCACCAGAAATGAATTCTCCAGTAGGCTTTGCCTTTTATTTTGAGATGTTGTACCGGGTGTCCGCTCGTGATTCTCGGATTTGTTTGTGTTAGATATGTCTATTTGTCAGCATCAATCATACACAAATCATGCATATACATGCATAATCATAGCATTCAGATATTCATGTTGCATCCTTTGCCATATATCCTTGCTTATTTATCTCCTGCTATTGGCGAAACATTCTTTCCCCAAGCAGATGTTTGTGTCTGATCTGTCCATATAGAGTCAGCCCCATAGGCAGAAAGTGTCTATCTTTCCTTCTTTATTCCCCACTGAGTTAAGTCCTCGTGGATGATTATTGTTTCAGTTTCCTTCCCAGTTGTACATCGGGATGGAATTACTCCCCTAAGTTATATCCTCATTTGGTTGAGTCTTGTTTAATTGTGTCTTCCTAGTTTGTTCCTAGACTGACTCCTTTCTTGTTATCCCCTACAGTTTCCTGTGGTTCAGTTGTTCAAATGCTCAGTAACTAGTAATTGTTCATCCTTTTCCCTAGTGGATCTCGTGGCCTTCTACCTAGTAACCGGTAGTTGTAAGTCTCATTTATGTGGTTTTCTACCCAGTAGCCGGTAGATGTAATCCCCTCTTTGTTGGTTATCTGTACCCAGTAACCGGTATTGATATTCCTTCGTTTTTGTGTATACCACACAGTATCCGGTGATATATCTCTTTGGTAATTGCTCTTGTTAGGCAATTTACCCCTCGCGAGTCATCTTTCATTTACCCTTGTTTGGTAATGATTGTTTCTCCTTCTGATTGGTCATCATTTTATACCCAGTAACCGGTATCCTGATGTCCTTTCTTTTCGGTTGATTTATCCTTCATTGACCCAGTAACCGGTTGTGGATAATCTTTCATGCGAGTATGTTATCTACGTTATGATGGTAAAAGAGAATATATCTCTAAGACCCTAATTTTGACCCTAAGATCCCTCATGGCATCATATCATTTGCTCAATGCATTGCCTCAAGGATCATAGCATGTGTGGCTCCTTAACCCTAGGGGTGGGACTTGTGTGAGTTGTTTTGAGACCACCAAGCATGCTTGTATTGTATATTATTGCTTTTCTTATTTTCTTACTAACAAAAAGCACAAAAATATGTCACTAACTCTTTTTGTTTTGAAGCTCAAGTGATCATGTGTTTACAATTCTCCTAGGAGGCTCCTAAGCTCAATGAAGTGGCTAGATGAAGATGAGAATAAGCGTGACAATGGTCCACAAAGCTCTTAATCATCATATATGTCTCTCAAGTATCTCAATTTTCCAATTTGATCAAGATAACCCAAAGGGCTTGAGGATTGTTTCCCAAGGAAACCCTAATTCAATTGTGCTTTGACTGTGCCTTGCTCATGAAGCAACCTCAACCTATGATCACATTCAATCAAGGTAAGTTCTTTCATTCATCACTTTTATGCATATATGAGCCTATCTGAGGATCCTCGATCATTCATTCATCAAGATTTGAAGTTTGGCCTTGAGAAGTTGACCGGTCAAGTCATCTGACTAAACTGAGGATCACTGAGATACAACTTTTGATGTGTTTGTCAAATGAAGATGACCCAGAGCGAAAAAATGTTCTTAATAACCATATGAACAACTTTCATGTTCATCAAAAATCCATTGGAAACTTGGAAGGTCATCATTCATTTCAAAACATTATAGGTCATTTTGACTGAAACCCTAATTTTAGGTCAACTTCCCAAAGACTTAACTTCCTTATTTTTTATGATTTTTAGGTGAGAACAAATGAATTGGAAAGTTTAAGATGCCTAATTCAAATGTTATGTTGGACAAAATTTCATAATCCTAAAATAAATACATGTGATAATACAAAACATTATAGGTCACTTTGGACCAAAGCCATTGAATTTGAAAAATGCCCAACTTCAAGTGCTAATAACTTTCTCATGAAAAATCCAAATGATGCAAAATTTAAGTCTAAATTGAGCATCTTGAAAATATATACAACTTTTATGTTAGAGGGTTTTCCATTTGAGGTAGGCATCATTAAAACAGAAGGGCTTGAAGATGCTTGATTTTGGCAAAATTTTCAAAAGAGAACCTAGACATGTTTTGTACCCAAAACTTCACAACCAGTTTTGATAAATTTCCATAATCCAAACGAATTTTTTCCCAACATGACTTTTGTTCCTCATTTCAAGGGATTTCCAACCATTACTCACATTAATTTTTTGGACTTTCCATGAGTGAGTTTCGAAGAGCTTAATGTTTATGTTCATTTTTGCAATTCACATCAAAACTTCATGTGCAAGCTTATGCAGCCCTTTGTGCATGTCCATTTCACTTCCGCATGAGTTCAACATAGATTTGCATTCATTCTTGGGCCTCACATGCGCCTGCATAGGCCCATGCATGGAGGATCCAAATTTCATGCACACGAGCCAAGCATTGCATTGCATCACATTCAACTATAAATAGAGGTGCCTTGAGCTTCAATTACCAACCACAAGGAGATATGAAGTGCTGCTGGATTGAAAACCAAACCCTCACCAAAGGAATTTCAGTTTTTTTATTTCATTTTCAAGCTTGAATTTCGACATCATTAGTTGAATTTCAAAGCATAATTCCTTAACCTTGCATCACTATCACACTTCCAGATCAAAATTGTATCAAGAGCTGGGATAATTCGTGTTGTTTTAAGCTCCATTTCAGAGGTATATCACCAAACGTTTTTGATTCAGATCTTGAAATATAATGTGAATTCCTTTGGTTTGTGTTGTTTTCTGAAGCCCTCATGCATGAGGCAGGCCAGTGGTGGTCTTAATTTTGCAAATCGTGCCATTTCAGATCAAGCACCATGATCTTCAAGCTCATGTTTCTCTTTAAATAGGAACTTTGAGAATGATCCATGGTTACAGGGGTGATGTACATCACCTCAGCTTCATTTTGATACCTTCCTTTTTCATTTTTATTAAGGTTTGATTTCCTGTGCGTGGTGGCCGGAATTGGTTGTTTAGCCGGAGAAGATGGTGGTTTCCACCACCATCCCCACGTGGGAGCCTTAGAACCATTGGATGATGCTGAAACATTATAATCCTGGCCCTTGCTTGCATTAACTTATTTTAAATACAAATGTAGCGCGCTTGACTTTGGTCTTTCGTGCTTCCGCGCCTCTAAGCCCTAGGATCAATGCCACATCAATTAATGAGACAATCCTGTGGCTGCGCATTTTTGATATTTTCCTTATTTTCTTTTATTTTCAGATAATTCCTTTTATTTTCAAAAATTCATAAATATTTTATTTGAAGTCACAAAAATATGAGACCAATGCCAAAAAATTTCTTGAAAAATCTAGTTTCATATTTTGATTTTTAATTATTTTTGTGACTTCATTTAATATTTTTTATGAATTATTTGGTTTTTAATAGTTTTAATTCATTTTAAAATACTTTTTGATATCTGAAAAATCCAAAAATATTTTCCTAACACATATGAATCATGATAAGTCAATGAAAAATAATCTCATCAATTTCTTAATTGGTTTGAGATTTATTAGAGATTTTAATTCATATTGTCTTATTTTTATTGTTTTTAATTGTTTTAAAATAGTTTCTGATTTCAAAAATTATTGAAATTTTTTGTCAAAGCTTGTTTGACCATGTTAGACCTATGAGAATTTAATTGGACTTGTTCAAGTTGATTTGAATTAAATTTGAGGTTTGACCATATTTTGTCCATTTGATTTTTTCATTTATTTTTAATTCAAAAATAACAAAAAAATATGTTTGACTTGTTGACTTGTAACCTTCATTTCTCTTCTGTTTAGCATTGGTTGATGATAATTTGATTCACTTTTGACCAATTGTGTTTGACATTTGAATTCTCTTTCCATTCATTCCATCTTCATCTCTTTCTTTTTATTTTTGGCCAATGAGTTAATGTCTTATGGTTGGTCTTGACAAATGAGAGGTTTAACCTTCTTTGATCCAAATCAAACTCAACTTGATCCAAGATCAAGTGAGTTGCTTTGTGTCCAAGATAGGTTGCTTCTTGGTCAAGCAAAAAACCTAAATTCCAAACAAGGCCTTTCTCTTTTCTTTTGGCATGGCAAGTTTTTGGAGCTTGGCTTACTAGTCATGATCTCTAACTTGTGTTTATTTGCCTACAGTTTTATTGACCGACCTCAGATAGGTATGAGTACTACATTTGTCCACTTACGATTGCTTAACATAGCGCTAAATTGTCTTATTACAAACTAGCATAACCATACTAATTACTAACTTTAATTTGAGCAATTAATTTCTTACAATTTACTTTAATGCACTTTATTTCTTGCTCATTTATTCATATTGCCCTTTTCATTTTGCTCACTTGAGCACATATTTTATGTTTATGCCATTTTCCTTTTGCTCATTTGAGCTCATTATTGTATATAAATATATTGTTGTCTTGTGTTGGTTTTGCTTTTGTTTTGTGTGAACCCAATGCAAAAAGGACAAAGGACTTAGAATTAGGACTTACCTATGCTTAAAGAATTTCAAGAGCAACTAGGCCTCATGCCTTTAGAATGCTAAACTTGTTGAAGAGCAACTAGGCCTCATGCCTTTAGAATGCTAAATTTCAAAGTTGACTTCAAAGGACTTCCTTTCCAAACTTATTCTTTGTCCATTCCTCTTATTATGTTGTGAACTTTTTGATGTTTGCTCTTGTGTGATAGGGATTCCACCTTGAGATAGTAGAAAGGACCATTGTAATGAGTAGCCAAGTTAAGAGAGACACGCCAAATGGAGATCCTAGGAGCTTGAATCTAAATTGTTTGATTACTTGATTGTGATGCTAAGTCCAAAGGAAAGGAGAATCTTGAATCATCTCTATGATTTCAAGAAAAGGAACTCCAAGGGTTTTATATCTTTCTCTTATCTTTGTATGCTTTAGGACTAGCCCTTCTCTTCTTCTCTCCACTATAACCCAAGCCAAAATCTTTTCCTTCAAGCTTTGACATTGTTTCAAACTAGAAACCTAGGCCTTATGCCTTTGACTTTTCAAAAACCATTTTCATAAATACTCATTGTGAATGAACTTTAATCCAACTTTGACTTCAATTTTGTAAATAAATCTAACTTGTAAATATAACTCACTTCAAGTTGTTTTTTGTGGTTCCAATGGCCACCTTATTAAAACCTTTTCAAAAACATTAGTCATAGGTTTGAGTTATCATAGTGGTTCATGTAAATCTCACCTCATCCTTCACACTTCCAGAGCAAAAGCAGATCAAGATCTTGAAGAATTCGTTCCATTTAAAGCTTCATTTCAGAGGTAGAACCTCAAACTTTTTGATACAGATCTTGCAATTCAATGTGATTTTCTTTGGTTTGTGTGGTTTTCTGAAGTCCTCTCACTTGAGGCAGGCAAATGGTGGTCTGATGAGTGTGTTGGTGGAGTTCTACGATCCTCTGTATCATTGCTTCACTTTTCCGGATTTCCAGCTTTTGCCTACACTTGAGGAGTATGCCTATCATGTGGGTATACCTATCTTAGATTAGTTGTCGTTCAGTGGTTTGGAGAGGGTTCCTTTTTCCCAAGAGATTGCTGACATGCTTCACATAGATATATCTGACATTGTTGCTCATATGACTACCAAAGGTGGAATTCAAGGTCTCCCATCTAATTTTCTCATTGCCCAAGCTACTTTGTTTGGGAAGGCCATGAGTGAGGACGCCTTTGAAGCCATATTCATGCTTCTCATCTATGGGCTAGTGTTATTTCCCAACATCGATAATTTTATGGATGTGAACGCCATTAGGATTTTCTCTTCTCTTAATCCTGTTCCTACTCTGTTGGGTGACACTTATTTCTCTTTGCATATGAGGAATGCAAAGGGTGGTGGTTCCATTGTGTGCTGTCTGCCTCTGTTGTACAAGTGGTTTATTTCGCACTTGCCTCAGACGCTGGCCTTCAAGGAGAACAAGGGATGTCTACGGTGGTCTGCAAGACTCATGTCTCTCACTATGATGATATCTCTTGGTATAACCGTGTGTATGATGGCGTTCAGATTATTGACTTTTGTGGTGAGTTCTCCAATGTGCCTCTTCTTGGTACATGTGGTGGAATTAACTACAACCCTGTTTTGGCTCGCCATCAGCTTGGGTTCCCCTTAAAGGATAAACCTAACAACATTCTGTTGGAAGGTGTGTTCTTTCAAGAGGGTAAAGATCCCTAGAACTTGAAGGGTAGGATGGTTCGCACCTGGCGCAAGGTTCATAGGAAGGGAAGGAAAGAGCTTGGCTCGAAGAATTGCATTGCTTTGGATTCCTACACCGCTTGGGTGAGGAAGAGAGCTCTTGAGTACCGCATGCCATATGATTATCCGAGACCTACCTCTATGGTTATGGTTGGGCCATCAACCCTCCTCCCTAATCAAGGAGTAGATGAGTTGAGAGACGAAGAACGGTCGCGTGCTTGGGTTCGTGAGCGAGAGGAATTTCTTCAGCAGCTCAAAGATAAGGATGCAGTGATAGAATTTCTAGAGCATCAGGTTATTGATAAGCCCGATGATGTGGTTACTTCTCTTCTTCCTCAGTCATCTAGGTTCTGGAAGAGGAAGTATGACCGACTTGCTAAGGAGAAGGCCGACATGGAAGCAGCTTATGAGAGAGAGGTGAAGAGACTTCGAGCAACTTATCGTCCGATTTCGAAGGATTTGGACGATTGTTTCTAGGGCTCCATAGGATGATCATTCTCCTTTTCTCTTATATTGTATTTGGTTACTAAAACTGTACTACTTCATTGGTGTAAAAATTTTCCAAATATTATTTCTATGAGTATCCCATATATGGCTTAAAAGATAAATATTTTCAAATATTTGCAAATAGATCTCTATAAAGTTCCCCTGATAAAAACAAACCATATGCACAAATGTTGCATGCATCATATGCATAAGCAGGTTTTGTTCTGAGCTCTTAATCAGTGGTCTGACTCTTTGCTCTTCATTTATTTTGAAGACAAGCTGACACACCGGTATAATGGAGCATTTAGAGCAAGAGAACCGGGAATTGAGAGAAGAGATTGCTAGGCTGCCTGCCATGATGGAGTCAATTCTGGCCGCCCAGAGTCAAGCTTCACCAACTCCTACAACTCCTCCCCAGAGGACTGTCATTTCTGAGGTTGCTACCTCGACTGTGCCTACTGCAACAACTCATTTCGCTCCGTCTATGCCAGCCCGGTTCCCGTGGGGAATGCCTGCTAATTTTGTGCCCGAGGGTTTTGCTCCTACTCTCGCTTCTTTGTCGGCATCTAGCCCGGTCCTATCTGTGCCACCTCCCGATGTGCACACCTTACCCCGTGTTGAAGACACCATCTATCACTCCGAGCCGTCTGAGGGTCCGGATGTGTATGAGAAGATGGATGAAATGAAAGACCAATTCCTTGAGCCGCGCAAGAAACTGAAGACTCTGAGGGATAAGGACCTCTTAGGTAAAAGTGTTGCTGAGTTGTGCCTAGTGGCTAACGTGAAGATCCCTGTTAAATTCAAAGTGCCTGACTTTCAGAAATACAAGGGAAACACATGCCCACTCAGCCATCTTGTGATGTATGCTCGCAAGATGTCACACAGACTGATAATGACCAACTGCTTATCCATTACTTCCAGGATAGCCTATCAGGTGCTGCGCTCCGGTGGTATATGGGGCTGGAGAGTGCTAGCATCCGCTCTTTCAACGATCTTGGCGAGGTCTTCGTCAAGCAATATAAATATAATATGGATATGGCTCCAGATAGAGACCAGTTGAGGGCGATGTTGCAGAAGGACAAGGATACCTTCAAGGAGTACGCCCAGAGATGGCGAGAGCTGGCAACTCAGATAATGCCACCCCTAGAAGAGAAGGATATGACAAAGATCTTTTTGAAGACTTTGAGCTCTTTCTACTATGAAAGGATGATTGTCAGCGCTCCCTCATACTTCACCGAGATGGTGAATATGGGGATGAGATTGGAGGAAGGGGTCCGTGAAGGACGTTTGTCTAGGGATGATGGTTCCTCAGCAAAGATATATGGGGGCTTTTCTAAGAAGAAGGAGGGAGAGACTCATGATGTGTCCTCCCATATTAAAAGAAGGCCCTCCATGAGGAGGAAGGATGTGCGTCCTGCCAACAACCAACACCAGGTGGCTCATATAGCACCTGGTTTTAGAGAAGTTCATCATCAACAACAATAACAACATCGTCAACAAAAACAGGCCTACCAGCCTCAAAACAATAATAACACCAGCACCAGCAAATACGAGAGGAAGAGGGTAAGTTTTGACCCGATTCCGATGACTTATGCTGAGCTCTATCCTTCTTTGATCGATAGAAAGCTAATAACTCCGCGAGAGACTCCTGCTGTACCAACCAACCCCCAGTGGTGGTATAAGCCAGAGCTTCATTGTGTATATCATTCTGGTGCCCCCGGACATGACGTGAAGAACTGTTACCCTCTAAAGACCAAGGTGCAAGACCTTGTGAGAAGTGGTATTTTGTTTTTCGAGGACGTAGGTCCTAATGTTAAGAAGAACCCATTGCTCGAGCATGGGAAAGCAGCTGTTAACATGGTCCAGGGTTGCCCTGGAAAATACAAAGTCTTGTACGTTAATGATATAAGGCAATCTTTGGTCGAGATGCACAAGCTGTTGTGTGAACACAGCCATTACGAGCATGACCATGATAGGTGTCAGGTGTGCACTATCAATGAGAAAGGACGCCGATAAGTAAGAAAGGACATCCAGGAGATGATTGATCAAGGGATGATTGAAATACTTCAGAATTGTAATGAGGACGAAGTTGATGTTATCACCCCAGTGTTTAAACTTCCTGAGCCTGTTGTTGTCAAGTATGATGGCAGCAAGAAAAAGGTATCTCCAGCTCTTGTGATCAAGCCAGCGGGCCCTGTCCCGTATTCATCAGACAAAGTTGTTCCCTATCGATACAACACAATTATGCTAGAAGATGGAAAAGAGGTGCCGTTGCCCTCAACTTCCATAGTGAGCAATTCTGATGTCAGTGGTGTGACCCATAGTGGTCGTATTTTCTCGGCACAGCCGAAATCCCACGAAGACATTGTGAAGAAGGCTGTTGTTAATCCTGCTAGTCCCGTGGGGACTTCTTCTTTAAATAATATGGTTCCTGCTGTGAAAGGTGTTGACCCTGTTGTTGTCAAGAATAATAGTACTCCTATCCCGGTGGGCCAGTCTGGCATTTTGAGAGAGGAT
The DNA here is from genome assembly GCF_024323335.1 of Lathyrus oleraceus. NCBI lineage: Eukaryota > Viridiplantae > Streptophyta > Magnoliopsida > Fabales > Fabaceae > Lathyrus > Lathyrus oleraceus. The sequence goes on from NC_066583.1 coordinate 420,860,720, forward strand.
AATGATGAGATGCTGAGACTCATCAAAAGGAGTGAATATAACATTGTTGATCAGCTGCTACAAACTCCATCAAAGATATCTGTCTTATCTTTGTTGATGAATTCAGAGCCACACCGCGAAGCTTTGCAGAGGGTGTTGGACGTGGCATACGTGGACCACGATGTCACAATCGAGCAGTTTGATAGCATTGTTGCAAATATAACCGCGTGCAATAACTTGAGCTTCTGTGATGCTGATCTTCCCGAGGAGGGAAAAGACCACAATTTGGCCTTACACATTTCAATTAACTGTAAGGATGATGCCTTGTCCAATATGTTGGTGGACACAGGGTCATCACTTAATGTGTTTCCAAAACCCACTCTTGCTAAACTTTCGTACCAGGGGCCTCCCATGAGGCAGAGTGGAGTGGTTGTGAAGGCGTTTGTTGGATCACGCAAAACCGTGATCGGCGAATTAAAACTCCCGATCAAGGTTAGACCTAGTGATTTCCAGATCACTTTTCAGGTCATGGATATTCATCCGTCTTACAGCTTTTTGCTTGGCAGACCATGGATTCACGAGGCAGGCGCCCTGACATCCACCCTACACCAAAAGTTGAAGTTTGTGAAAAACAAAAAGTTGGTGGTGATAGGGGAAGAGAAGGCTCTCTTGGTCAGTCATTTATCTTCCTTCTCCTATATTGATAGCAGACTACTATTGGCTGACACTGGAGTCTGACTGCTGCAAATATGTGAAGAAATGCCATCATTACGCCAAAAACTGGAATAGACAGCGCACCTTAGAGGGCGCTTTATTACAAAAGCGCTCTCTAAAGTGAAGCGAAAAAATAAGGAGCAATAGACAACGCACTTTAGAGGGCGCTTTTGTAATAAAGCGCCCTCTAAGGTGAAGCGAAAAAATAAGGAGGAGATAGAGGGACAACAATACATGGCGCTTTTTAGAAAGCGCCCTCTAAGGTTACCCTTAGAGGGCGCTTTTAATAAAGCGTTGTTATAAGTCCATGTGCATTTCCAGTTTATAAAGCGCTTCTGGAAAGCCTTAGAGAGCGCTTCCATAAGCGCCCTCTTAGGCCCCCTTTAGAGGGCGCTTTTTTTCCACAAGCGCCCTCTAAGGTCCCCTTTAGTAAACATTAAAATTATAACATACTGCGCGTTTTGTTATTTCACTCTCTGTTATTTTCGTTCTTTTTCACGTTAGGGTTCTCACTGCTACGATTTTCGCTACTTCTAAGGCGTTCTCCTTCCACCTCTGTTAGATCTACGACGTTTCCTCCTTCTACCAATCAAAGGTACACGATGCATACATTATTACTTGCACTATTGCTTTGTTTTAGCTTTGCCCCATTTCAGTTTTATGTTATTATTGTCTATGCTACGTTTGTTTCGACCTGTAAAGTTTCAATATTCATAGTCATTTAAATAGTTTGGGTTTATTAGGCAATTGACGGTTGGTTTTTAAATTGCTGAATTTGATATCGCTATGAATCACATTCAAAGACTGTTGTTAGGGTTCGGTTATGGTTGCATTATAGAGACATTAGAAACCTTTGATTATAGTAACTTAGCGTACATAGTGTAGCTAGTAACTTAAGAAGTTTAGGTATGGATGTTATTTGATAGAGTAAATGGAGACATGAATGCCCTGCACAGAGACGAACTCAATAAAGCGAAATTGTTTTGTCTCATCCCATTTTTGGTTTCTCTTCTGAAACTGTTTTTTGTTTATTCTAATTAGTAATGGATAATACATGGATGTCTTCCAATCGATTGTCGAGAGAGTACGAGAATGGGGTATCAGAATTCGTTAAGTTTGTCGTTGCGCACGCCGAAGACCCCAGTAGAATGATATGTCCTTGCTTGGGTTGTTGTTATGGGAAACGGGTTGACGCAGTTCAGTTGACATCGTGTCTAATGAGGCATGGAATTGATCGAAGTTATACATGTTGGAATTTGCATGGTGAGAAAAGTAACGAGAATGTTGAACCGGGGGATAGTACGACCTATGCCTCAAACTATAGTGGCGCAGATACATACGATTGTGATCGAGTTGAAGAGATTGCAGAAGCACTTGAAGGAGATCTTAAGGATTGTCCCGAAATGTTTGAGAGGTTGGTAAGTGATGCAGAGAAACCTTTGTATGATGGTTGCACTAAATTCACAAGATTGTCTGCGGTATTAAAGTTGTACAACTTAAAGGCGGGCAATGGATGGTCGGATAAAAGTTTCACAGAGTTATTAGCCCTTTTGAAAGATATGCTTCCTGAGGATAATGTTCTTCCCAATCGAACATATGAGACCAAAAAGATGTTGTGCTCTATTGGCATGAGCTATGATAAGATACATGCATGTCCAAACGATTGCGTTTTGTTTCGAAATGAGTATGCATCGTTAAATGAGTGTCCTAAATGCGGTGTCTCGCGATATAAGAACAAGTTGTCTCCAGCAAAAGTCTTGTGGTATTTTCCTGTTATTCCGAGATTTAGACGCATGTTTCGTAGTGAAACCGATTCAAGACACTTGACCTGGCATGCAGATGAAAGAATTATAGATGGAAAGTATCGACATCCGGCAGATTCACCATAGTGGTTGAAAATTGATAATGATTATCCTGAATTTGGAGAAGAATCAAGAAACCTTCGCTTGGCATTATCTACTGATGGAATGAACCCGCACGGTATCCAGAGTATCTCACACAGTACATGGCCTGTGATTATTATGATTTATAACCTACCTCCATGGCTATGTATGAAGCGTAAGTACATGATGTTGTCTATGTTGATTTCTGGACCTAAACAACCAGGGAATGACATAGACGTGTACTTGAAGCCCTTAATCGAAGATTTAAAGATTTTGTGGGAGACCGGTGTGGAGGTTTATGATGGATATAGGAAAGAAAGTTTCAACTTGAGGGCGATGTTGTTTGGCACAATTAATGATTTTCCAGCATACGGAAATCTATCAGGCTATAGCATAAAAGGTCAATGTGCGTGTCCTATTTGAGAAGATAAAACAGATTGGAAGCGCTTGGAGTTTGGTCAGAAGAATGTCTTTCTCGATCATCGGAGATTCTTAAATTCAAATCATCACTACCGTGGATGGAGAAAGGCGTTCAATGGAGAGACAGAACAAGGCAGAGCTCCACCTATATTGACGGGTGATCAAATTTTTGAAAAGGTGAAAGATTTGGATACTCAGTTTGGCAAGCCTTTTGCCCAGACACTTGTCAAAAGTGGGTGGAAGAAGAGGTCAGTTTTTTTTTGAATTGCTGTATTGGAAGTCCTTGTATGTGAGACATTTTCTTGATGTTATGCATATTGAAAAAAATGTATTTGAAAGTGTTATTGGTACGTTACTCAATATACAAGGAAAGTCTAAGGATGGCCTTAAGGCAAGAAAGGACTTGATAGCGATGGGAATAAGAACTGAATTAGGACCCTTGAAGAAAGGAAAACGAACATATCTACCGCCTGCTGCTTATACTCTATCTAGAAAGGAGAAAAAAACATTGTGTAAGTTTCTAAGTGAAGTTAAAGTTCCAGAAGGGTACTCTTCAGATATTAGAAGACTTGTGTCTATGAAAGACCTCAAGTTAAAGAGTTTAAAGACCCATGATTGCCATGTTATAATGGAACATTTTCTCCCAATAGGTATACGTTCTATTCTTCCAGAAAAAGTAAGAAGCTCTATAACTAAGTTGTGTTCTTTCTTCAAGTCAATTTGCAGTAAGGTGATCAATCCTGCGATCTTACCAATGTTGCAAAAAGAAATCGTTATTACTTTGTGTGAGCTTGAAATGTTTTTTCCTCCATCATTTTTTGACATAATGGTACATCTAGTTGTTCATCTTGTGAAAGAGACACAATTGTGTGGACCAGCTTATATGAGATGGATGTACCCTGTTGAACGTTATATGAAAATATTAAAAGGGTACGTGAAGAACCGAAGTCGACCAGAAGGTTGTATAGTTGAAAGATACATTGTTGAAGAAGCGATTGAGTTTTGTACTGAATATTTGTCTAATGTTCAGTCAATCGGACTCCCCAAGTCTCAGCTTGTCGAAAAGAAAGAAGGAAAAAATCTAATTGGAAATAAAATCGTGGCAGTATCAAGGGTCGAACGGGATCAAGTGCATTTTTATGTTCTACACAATGAGAATGAGGTTGAGCCGTATGTTGAAATTCACAAGGATGTTCTCCGAGGTTTAAATCCCAATAGAAATGAAAATTGGATAGTACGAGAGCACAATCGATGTTTTATACCTTGGTTTAAGGATCATATTTATTCAAAGTATTATTCAGATCCCGCTTCAATAACAGAAAGGTTGAGATGCTTAGCATATGGTCCAAGTTTCCATGTTTTTTCTTATAGCACATACGCGATTAATGGATACACATTTTATACCAAAGAACAAGATGATAAAAGTACTATGCAGAATAGCGGTGTCACCGTGGTAGCTAAAGCAATGCACATATCAAGTGTGAAGGACTTAAACCCCAAATTTGCAAATCTGTCGTATTTTGGTGTTATCGAGCGCATTTGGGTGTTTGATTATGAGAAGTTTCAGATTCCTATATTTGGTTGCAAGTGGGTTGAAAATAATAACGGCATTCAAATGGATAAGTCAGGATTTTTGCAAGTGGATCTTAATAGGGTGGGATACAAAGATGAGTCTTTTATTCTAGCCTCTCAAGCTAGACAAGTGTTCTATGTCAATGATCCGAAAAGTACGAAATGGTCTATAGTTCTTTTTTCCAACAAAGTAATTGATGAAAACACTGGAGATCAAGGTGATATTGATGTTGAGATTGAATCGTTTACCAGAAATGATCAAGATGAGAATATTATATCAAATGATTCATATATTAGAAATGATCATAATGAGGGTATTTGGATCAATCCAACCGTCCGTGTTGTTAAGAGACATGTAGAACATATTCCAACCAAGAAAAGAAAGAGAACTTAGTGAAAAAGGTACAGGTCAAATGATTTTAATTGTTTTCTTTATTACAGGTAAAATGACTTTTATGATTTTAATTGTTTTTACATTTGTCATCTGATTTTAATTGTTTTCTTTATTACAGGTAAAATGGCTATTATGAAGTCAATCATTCGTGCAAGGGGCAAGGGATACTTGAAAGTATCAATTGATATTTGTTTAGATGGAGATGTTCCATTGTCGTCAAGCCTCATTCGCGTAGATGATGATGCTGAATATTTGAAAGTATCCCTCTACGACAATGGAACATGTCCATCTAAACAAATATCAATTCTATCTTCAAAAGATAAGGGACCAAAAATATAAGGGGATTACGCAGCAAATCGAGTCAGTTGCATAAAAAAAAGGTATAAACACAATTATATGATATTTATGCATAGAAAATGTTAATTCTTGATCTTATACTTCACCTAACTAATTTTATGATATTTTAGGTTCATGCTATTGATATTGAACAAAAAGAGGTTGTTGCTAAGAAGACTGCTGCTAGCAAAAAAAACATACATCTCAGAGATGCTTTTGCTACTTAGTTTTATTTCTTTTTAAGTTATGAATTGGTTGTATATTTAGAATCTTTAGAAGTTAAACGATTATATACCAGTGGATTGTTGTATATGTATGGATTGTTGTATATAAGGCTTGTTGAATGCAATGTGTGAAAAAGGGCTTCAAATTATACAGTTTTGGGTGTACTGCTTCAATATACAGGTTGTCTAAAATAAATAAAAAAATATAGCGCTTTTTAAAAAAAAATTTAAATAACCACCCACTTTAGAGGGCGCTTCCCAAAATAAGCGCCCTCTAAACCCTTTAAATTTCCACTTTAGAGGGCGCTTTCCAGTAAAAGCGCCCTCTAAACCCTTAAAAGTTTCCACTTTAGAGGGAGCTTTCCAGTAAAAACGCCCTCTAAACCCTTAAATGTTTCCACTTTAGAGGGCGCTTTCTTTAAAAAGCGCCCTCTAAAGTGGCCCTTAAAGGGCTTAAAGAGCCACTTTAGACAGCCCTTTCACCAGGAAAAAAAGCGCTGTCTTTACCTATGCCAGCGCCAGATTAGAGGGCGCTTTAAAGCGCTGTTATAGGCCAAAAAGAGCGCCCTCTTTTCCCTTATCTGGCGTAGTGCATAAGTGTCAGATCTATGCGGATAAGATTCATATTCCCCCGACACTTCTGAATGTTATTTCCTCACCATGGCCTTTCTCCATGTGGGGAATTGACATGATTGGCATGATTGAACCAAAGGCGTCAAACGGTTACTGTTTTATTCTCGTAGCTATTGATTACTTCACCAAGTGGGTTGAAGCAGCATCATATGCAAATGTGACCAGGCAGGTGGTTGTGAAGTTTATCAAGAATCAAATCATATGCTGGTATGGTGTGCCAGACAAGATCATTACTGATAATGGATCTAACTTGAACAACAAGATGATGAAAGAGCTGTGTAGCGAGTTCAAGATTGCGCATCATAATTCCTCTCCCTATAGACCCAAGATGAATGGGGTTGTTGAAGCTGCTAACAAGAACATCAAGAAGATTATTCAGAAGATGGTTGTTACGTACAAAGATTGGCATGGGATGCTGCCATTTGCTTTGCATGGTTATCGTACATCAGTTCGCACTTCAAAGGGGCAACCCCTTTCTCTCTTGTATATGGCATGGAGGTTGTGCTCCCCGTGGAGGTTGAGATCCCATCAATGAGAGTCTTGATGGAAGCCAAATTGACTGAGGATGAATGGGTTCAGAGTCGTTGTGACCAACTGAATTTGATTGAAGAGAAGAGATTAACTGCCATGTGTCATGGTCAGTTGTATCCCGCTAGATTGAACACCTCACCCTGGGCAATCTAGGCAAATATTAGGGATTTGGTAAGTAACTGCATCCTGACAAGACTTTGTTCTTCAACTGTCATCTATCAAAGATTCTTGCTCAGTCATCGTCAACTGAAACTTCAAATACATTAGATTCAGAGTTGGTGGAGAAATGGTCATTATGTTCAATGTAGCCCTTTTTTCAATATATATCACCAATTTCAAATTTGTAAAGATCCATGGAGTCTCGCCATTTGCGGGGTACCATTCTATTAAATGAATTTGAACCTTTACCCAATTCTTGTCACTCTTATTTGTTTCTGTTTAGCAAATGTTTGCATGTTTTAATTGATAAATATCATTGTTTTAAATGAATAAAGTGTTTATAAACTGTTTTAAACAAAGTGAACATTCACAATGAATAAAAGGATAATGGGAACGTCTTCAGTGCTCTCCCAAGGATAGTACGATTTCCAAAAAGGGAAAACATTTATTCTGGCATTCTTATATCCTTTTCATCAGCTTTCAAGCTGTCTCCCCAGCGAGCGCAGAAAAGAGTGAGACATCATCAACTTCCCAAAGAGTTTGATGCTAGCATTTGTGTTTTATCAATTATATGGTTGTCATCCCTTGTGTGGACTGACCTAAAATCCCTTATAGATTGGTAAAATTTGATATGTTATCTATTCACGAGGAAGTTTGTCTTTCCCCGGTATGAGTAGAAGTCCCTAGCGGAGTAGGCATGTGTTCCCTGCATAGCTGCCTTTCCATATAATTGTCTCTTCAAGCAGGAAGTTTGTCTAGAGCAGTTGGTGTAGGGCTTGAGTCCCTTTTCATCCCTAGTATGGCACTTGTTGACGAAGGATTCGTTTCCGTTTCCCTCAGCCAGGACAGTTCCTTCGGGAGTACTAGCAATTTATCCCCAGTATGGTCGCTTATAGTCCATCCCCAATGGAGTTGCCTAATCCAAGCTTGATAATTTGTATCCCCTCCGAGTCTGAAGGTTTCTTCCAGTATTGGACGGCGATGAGGAAGATGTGTTATTTCCTTCCCAACGGAGCAATTGGTTCTTTCTCCCCTTAGCAGATATGTCTCTTCAACGGTTAGAAAGGAGTGTTTTGATTGATGAATATCTATTTGGCGGTTGTTCCCCATGGAGTTTCATCTCATTTCCCAATAAGTTCCCCAATAGAGTTTCTTCTACGACGGATCTTATTGATATCCCGTCACCTGTTCCCGAGAATTGTTGGAATATCCCAGGCAGTAGGAAGCAGTGACCTTTGCCTGTTCCCAACGATGATTGGTATCTCCTGGTATTTGATGCATCCCCACCTGAACTGATTTCTCCTGTAGGCCTTGTCTTTCTTTTTCAAGATTGTTATGCCGGATGTCCGTGGCTTTTGAGCCTGTTTGTGTTAGATAAGTCTGTCTGTCAGCATTAATCATACACGAATCATGCATATACATGCATAATCACAGCAGTCAGATATTCATGATTGCATTCTTTGCCATATATCTTTGTTTGCTATCTCTTGCTATTGGTGAAATGTTCTTCCCTAAGTAGATGTTTGTGTCTGATCTCTCCACATAGAGTCAGCCTCATAGGCAGAAAGTGTTTATCTTTCCTTCTTTATTCCCCACTGAGTTATGTCCTCGTGGATGATTATTGCTTCAGTTTCCTCCCCAATTGTGTATCGGGATGGAATTACTCCCCTGAGTTTTATCCTCATCGGGTTGAATCTTGTTAATTGTGTCTTTCTAGTTTGTTCCTAGATTGACTCCTTTCTTGTTACTTCTCCTGCAGTTCCCTTGTGGTTTAGTTGTTCAATTGCTTAGTAACCAGTAATTGTCCATCTTTTCCCCAGTGGACTTTGTGGCCTTCTACCTAGTATTCGGTAGTTGTAAGTCCTATTTATGTGGTTTTCTACCCAGTAACCGGTAGATGTAATCCCCTCTGTTGGTTATCTTTACCCAGTATCCGGTATTGATATTCCTCCACTTTTGAGTATACCACCCAGTAACCGGTGATATATCTCTTGGATGATTGCCTTTGTCAAGCAATTTATCCCCTGCGAGTCATCTTTCACTTACCCGTATTCGGTAGTGATTGTTTCTCCTTCTGATTGGTCATCATTTTATACCCAGTAGCCGGTATCCCGATGTCCTTTCTTTTCGGTCAATTTATCCTTCATTAACCCAATAACCGGTTGTGGATAATCTTCCATGCGAGTATGTTATCTATGTTATGACGGTAATAGATAATATATCTCATGCGCTCTTCAGTCGAAGTCTTTTTCTTCCCCAGTTGAGTAAGATTCGTATTTCCTTGGGGAATCGAATGCCCATCCTTTAAAGTTAAGTTTACTTTTTCAGCCCTCCTTTCGGATGATGAGTGTCTTGGATATGTTCCCAATTCACGCTTGGTTGGTAACCTATTATATGCCCAGTAACCGGTATCCCTGGTGTTCCTTCCTTATGCTCCCTATTATGACTTTTTGTCCCCTGTGGAGTCAGAGTTTCCTGAGTTGAGATGTGCCTTTTGGGTCCTCCTCAGATGTTTTGGATGATTGATATCTTTCACCCTTATACCGGTCTTAGATATTCTTTCTCCCTGAGCATGTTGTTCTCTCACCCAGTAACCAGTGATTTGACAATATGTCTCCCTTTTGAGTTTATTACCCAGTAACCGGTAATATCTCGTCGTTTCTTCCTCAGCTGAGTCCTTTGTGGACATCCCCGTCTGAGCCCGGATTTTTGTCTGAAGTATCCTTTGCGGATAGTTTTGCTGTATTGGCATATTCCCCAATACATGCATCTTTGCGTCAGCTTGAGTCTTTCCATTGATTTATTTTCATGGAATCCCTTCGTGTTTCCCAGCAAGTTTTCAAGTCGTGACTTGCTCATGCATTTTCATCTTATTTTCCCCAGAGTCTCTATCTCCCTAGTGAGTGTGTTACTCCTACGGATTTTTCAGTTTCTCCTGATTTCTTTTCCTTTGTGGCAATTATTCACCATGAAGATTCTATTTTTGCATACATACATTCGCATCATGAGGTCTCTTAGGGACCAAAATTCGTCTCTTTGTTATTATTTAAGCCCATTCTAACTCGTCAAGACGAACATTTTAACCTTCATATCACCGACTAGAATGACCTTAAATAGGGGCATCTGTAAGACCCTAATTTTGACCCTAAGATCCCTCATGGCATCATATCATTTGCTCAATGCATTGCCTCAAGGATCATAGCATGTGTGGCTCCTTAACCCTAGGGGTGGGACTTGTATGAGTTGGTTTGAGAGAACCAAGCATGCTTGTATTGTATATTATTTCTTTTCTTATTTGTTTACTAACCAAAAGTAAAAAAATATGTCACTAACTCTTTTTGTTTTGAAGCTCAAGTGATCATGTGTTTACAAAGCTCCTAGGAGGCTCCTACGCTCAATGAAATGCCTAGATGAAGATGAGAATAAGCGTGGCAATGGTCCACAAAGCTCTTAATCATCATATATGTCTCCCTAGTATCTCAATTTGCCAATTTGATCAAGATAACCCAAAGGGCTTGAGGATTGTTTCCCAAGGAAACCCTAATTCAACTGTGCTTTGACTGTGCCTTGCTCATGAAGCAACCTCAACCTATGACCAAATTCAATCAAGGTAAGTTATTTCATTCATCATTTTTTTGCATATATCAGCCTATGTGAGGATCCTCAATCATTCATTCATCAAGATTTGAAGTTTGGCCTTGAGAAGTTGACTAGTCAAGTCATCTGACTAAATTGAGGATCACTGAGATACAACTTTTGATGTGTTTGTCAAATGAAGGTGACCACAAGAGAAACAATGTTCTTAATAACCATATGAACAACTTTCATGTTCATCAAAAATCCATTTGAAACTTGTAAGGTCATCATTCATTTCAAAACATTATAGGTCATTTTGACTGAAACCCTAATTTTGGGTCAACTTCCCAAAGACTTAACTTCCTTATTTTGTATGATTTTGAGGTGAGACCAAATTAATTGGAACTTTTAAGATGCCTAATTCAAATTTTATGTTGGAAAAAATTTCATAATCCTAAAAGAAATACATGTGATAATACGAAACATTATAGGTCACTTTGGACTAAAGCCATTGAATTTGAAAAATGCCCAACTTCAAGTGCCCATAACTTTCTCATGAAAAATCCAAAGGATACAAAATTTAAGTCTAAATTGATCATCTTGAAAATATATACAACATTTATGTTAGAGGTGTTTCCATTTGAGCCTTGCATCATTAAAACAGAAGGGCTTGAAGTTTCTTGGTTTTGGCAATATTTTCAAAAGAGAACCTAGACATGTTTGGTACCCAAAACTTCACAATCAATTTTCATAAATTTCCAAACTCCAAACGAATTTTTTCTCAACATGACTTTTGTTCCTCATTTCAAGGACTTTCCAACCATTACTCACATTAATTTTTTTGACTTTTCATGAGTGAGTTTCGAAGAGCTTAATGTTTATGTTCATTTTTGCAATTCACATCAAAACTTCATGTGCAAGCTTATGCAACCCTTTGGGCATGTCCAGTTCACTTCCATATGAGTTCAGCATGGATTTGCATTCATTCTTGAGCCTCACATGCGCCTGTACAGGCCCATGCATGGAGGATCCAAATTTCATGCACACGAGTCAAGCATTGCATTGCATCACATTCAGCTATAAATAGAGGTGCCTTGAGCTTCAATTACCAACCACAAGGAGATCTGAAGTGCTGCTGGATTGAAAACCAAACCCTCACCAAAGGAATTTCAATTTTTTTATTTCATTTTCAAGCTTGAATTTCAACATCATTAGTTGAATTTCAAAGCATAATTTTTTAACCTTACATCACTATCACACTTCCAGATCAAAATTGGATCAATAGCTTGGACAATTCGTGTTGTTTGAAGCTCCATTTCAGAGGTAAATCACCAAACTTTTTTGATTTAGATCTTGAAATATAATGTGAATTCCTTTGGTTTGTGCTGTTTTCTAAAGCCCTCATGCATGAGGCAGGGCAGTGGTGGTCTTAATTCTGCAAATCGTGCCATTTCAGATCAAGCACCATGATCTTCAAGCTCATGTTTCTCTTTAAATAGGAACTTTGAGAATAATTCATGGTTACAAGGGTGATGTA